>NW_026570994.1:7486310-8086310 GCF_026225935.1 Boleophthalmus pectinirostris | reverse complement strand
TGAACAGAGCATTGTGAGCTTTGGAGATTTAGACAAATGAATAATAAAAAGTTACTCATAACATGTGTGAATGATACAAAACACAACTCCAGGTCTGTTTTTGATTAGGTAACAGCATTATGACATGACTTAAAGCTCACAAGAGGCAATTCTCTGCAATACGGGACCTTTAAAAACACGGAAAATCGCTTTTTGAGGAGGAGGAAACAGCTGATCTCATATATAGAGCAGTGGAGAAGATCATTTTTAGTTCTCGAGAGCTAAACATGTTTTACAGTGCCCCCAAAAAACCTAAAACATGTAAAAACATCCCAGGGCTACATTAGGGGCGTTGTGATCTTCCACTGATTTATATAAAGAGGAAATCTGATGACAGGAGAGACGAACAAAACGCTCAAACTGTGTGGGAACCAGCTCATACTTTGTGAAACTGTCTACAGGGGAGGGGGAAGTAGTAAAAGTACTTGAGTAAAACTTCAAAGCAAATGAAATGACATGCTTGTAGTAGATGATTTGTTTGAGAATGTCCCACCATAATGTTCGTCTGGATCTGATGTCTGGGCAACAATTGGCACAAAATTATTACAATTATAGAAACTACAACTCGAGGTTCGTATTATTTGATTAGATAATAGAAATACTTGATTGTGAGGTTCAATAATGTCGGGAAAAAATAGAAATACCATATATTTCTGACTATAAGGTGCACTGGATTATAAGGCGCAATATCAATAATGTTGAATTCTCTCGTCTATTTTCAAACATAAATTGCACCGGATTATAAGGTGCATTAAGCGAAACAAACTGACGACACTTGAGACTGATCCCTTAGCCCAGGCGTCGATCGTGATGTAATTCGCCCGGTGTTGCCTCCATGTCTTGGTGAATGTGGATTATGATTGTAAATGTGGGTGGATCATTTAAGTTTGTTTGGTTTTTTTTTATTTCCTACGAGAAGGACTCAAATATACATTGAGCAATAATGTGTTTAATGCAGCTTTGAGCACATTTGTTTACATTTTACAGAAAGGATAATTAAAACCACATGGCTCATTTGCATAAACTACAAGCGCTGAAAAAACGGTAGCCGTAATGCTCCGACAATCCATCAAACAGTGCAGCGTCGTAGATTACCGAAGTCATACTAAAACATTTTGTCAGATTTTTTAGTGCTATAAGCTCTGAAAAAACATCTCTTTCCTTGAGCTTGTGTCAGACTAAAGGACACGACTCAGTGGAATATATGTGTTCTCCGTGAGGCTCCTGACTTTGGTAGCCATAATGCTCCGACAATCCATCAAGAGGTGTGGCTTCATAGTTTACCAAAATCGTACTAAAACATTTTGACAGATTTTTGAGCTCCGTGTACAACATAAAATCGGTTTGAGGTCAGTAAACATAACCAGAATTAATACAAAAGGTGCACTGGATTGTAAGGCGCACTGCTGATTTTGGAGAAAATTAAAGGATTTTAAGTGCGCCTTATAGTCCAAAAAATACGGTACTAGATTTTTAGAAGAATTTTAAACCAATGTAGAACTTGTTGTAGTTGTATAACTGCAAAATAAACTAAATTTAATACAAATGAACAAAAATGCACTGACTACCTTGAAAAAAACATCTTAAAGGTGCACTGTGTGACTTTTCTGACGAAGGGCCTACCCACCAACTGCTTGTCCCCATGGAGATATCACTGTTTTTCTTTGTTCATTCCACAGTATTGAAATAAACCTGGTCATCGCAGTGGTGGCAGGTTAATGGTCAGATCTACGTTGAAGCGAGCCTGGACATGGTAGTAAATCAAGTTTTTTTAAGGTATTTTTGAGCTATAAAACACTTAGCAAATACAAAAGAGATATGTTTAATGTCCTACTGTGACACATTCCAGGCAAAGTAATAACATTTCCAGACAGGCGTAGTGGACCCCTGACCTGAGAGGTTACACAGTGCACCTTTAAAACATAAAAAAAATAAATTAAAAAATAGATCCAGTCATATCTACACCAGTCAAAACTATCACACTGCGGAAATCACTGATATTATGAAGACGTTTTGAATGAATAGAACAAATTTTATGGTCCTTTTGTTCACTTTTCCTTTCTGTATTGCATAACCTAACAAAGCGAGTTTAGTAACCGCTTTTACTTTCACCTCTGACCCCAGAGTGGACCACCTGAGGAGACCTGAGTCAGCAAAACATGGTGCCGAAAGAGGACGTGAAGAGGTCGCGGTGACCAAACAACATGGAGGAGGAGGAGGAGAGGAAAAGAGAGGAGAGGAGAGGAGAGGAGAGGAAAGAGAGAGGGGATAGGAGAGAGGGAGGAGAGGAGAAAGGAGAGGGGTCAATGGGATAAGAGGGGAAAGGCTGAGGAGATCCAGCTGGAGAACGAATACACAAAAACTCCACTCCCAAGTCCAAAAGTGCCTGCTACCTTTACTTACTTAACATAATAATAACTTATCATATTTTTACTATAAATGCACTCTCTCTCCCCTCTGTTGTCACCTTATAAACTAGAATAATGTTCACATTCCACTCTAGTTATACTGATACTTGTTGTGTGTCCATGGGCAAGACACTTAACCCACCTCGCTTGTGAGAATGTTTTTTGTTAATTTATCTTATTTTTATCTCCCAATGAATTACCAATGGAACTGCTTTTTTGTCTGGAATGTTTCACAGTATGGCATTAAACCTTTTTAGCTTCATGGAGCCCAAACCAGACCAAGTTATAGGTCACATCTGTGGAGAGGCAAACTCCACTCACAGTGGAAAAACAGTAAAAAAAAAATACAGTTTTTCACAGTATTTTTGAGTTATAAAACCATCTGTAATTTAAAAAGGCTATGTCCACACAACAATGCTCCTGGATTTTTTTTTTTATTTGCTGGTTGAAAAAACCTGTCAGATCAATAAATATTCACGTCCAGACAACAACAGAGCACTGAGTGAAAATGATGTAATACATATGCCACACCTGTATGTGGTGCTGTAAACAGGATACAGCCAGAGTCACTGGACACACAATACTACAAAGAGCGCAGTACTTACAGTAGTGGGTTTACAAGAATCAGACATGTGTAATTGTGTATGTGTCTCCATTGGTGTTGTACTACATAGTAGATTAAGAAGTATTGATGCAACAGTGCAAATTAACTTAGAAGCGTCCGCAGCACAAACTCAGCTCCGTTGTCCGCCATGGTTGTTGTTCTGGTTGTTACAAGTTGTTGTGCACGGTTCTCTTCTGGTCACATGGCACTGACAGGATTGTGACGTCATTGTTTTACAAAAGCTGCGGTTTGTTTGTCCACACGACAACGCAATGCCAGCGTTCTCAGATTGGTCCACTCTGCAACCTGTTTTCAGAAAACACCGTTTTCGCCCGTCTGAAATGCTGGCATGTTTCGACCAAAACATGTTGTTGTGTGGACACCACCTGAATGTAAGATAGAACTGTTTAATGTCATACTGCAGAACATTCCAGGCAAAGCAATGACATATCCATAGAAACAAGCTGGTGACGGATCCCTAACCGAAAAGTTACACAATGCACCTTTAAAATCTCTCCAAAACAATATGCCATACTATATACCATATATGCCTTATTGCCATGCTGTGGAACATTCCAGGCAGACCAATAACATCTCCATGGAAACCAGCACAGCGGTGGACCCTCTACCAGAAAACTGATCTTAAAATATAAATGAAATGCTTACAAGATGAAATAATTCTAAAGAAAAAAATAAAGTTTAGCATTTTATTTAATTGTATATTTACCGTTGGCTTCTTTTTTCTTTTTTCTTTTTTTTGACTAAAGTTTCAATTCATCTCTTTGTTGGATGGTACTTGGAATGAGGAGGGACGGGTTTAGGAAGTGGCACCAGTTGAAGTATGGCGTGTGTGTGTGTGTGTGTGTGTGTGTGAGGGGGGGTAAACGTGGACTAAATATAGGCCACTTCTTCTTCTACTGGATTTATTGCACTATAATGAGGAGAGGATGCGGCTCTGAAGTGCATCGGAGGCGTCCGTTCAGTCATTTTGTCCCCAGCAGCGCTCTGTTCTCATGAGAAACTTTGTCCAACGCTTTAGTATTTACAACCAAGAGACAACTGCACCAACCTGGCAACCATTCCAATAGATTTACTGCACATTTAGACATTGTGTTGTGGGACTGGAAATATGCAAAGTATCTAAATATGTTAATTTAAAAAAAAAGATTGCAATTCATATTCAAGAGCTCTAGTTTAGTAAATTGTGCATGCATTTAATAATAATCATACTACTAATACTACTACGACGAATACTACTACTTGATTTTTTTCTACATGTTTTTGAGCAACATGGGTCTTGTGCGGCTCTTAAGGTCAAAATAACTCAGCTGTGTACTGTCTGCATCTAAATATAAAGTGTTTATAAAGATTTTCCGATAAGCAGGGAGTGCACGTTAGCTTGCTATTTGTTGTTAGTTGCCAATTGCTTTGCCTGTGAACACCCACACTATGGCATTAAGCTCGTATGTCTCCATGAATACGAGCAGGTAACGGTATCGGGTTAAGTTAAGGGTTAAGGGTCAGATCTGTGGAGAGGTGGCCCTTCTACCTGTTTTTTTTTTTTTTTTTTTTTTTAGCAGTGAATATACCTGTAATTGAATAAATATATGTAAATAATAAGTTAGTGTTCCAGGCAAAGTAGTAACATTTCTATGAAGACAAGCAGACCCATTACTAGTGTCGAATATCGGCACTGATACTGAAAAATTAGCTGGATTAGTTATCGGTTCCATGATATCAATTCAACAGATATCCTTGATGGGTGCTTAATTGGATGTAATAAAACTATTTACAACCTGATTTTGTCTTAGAACGTCCCATAATGTTTGAACTTTTATTCATACAAACTAGGGATGTAACAATAACCGAAATATCGTGATATCGTATCGTCAAAGTCCTCACAATAATATCGTGGACTGTCACAATATATTGAATTACAAGTCTCTTTGGTTAAATTAAAAGTTATAGTGCAGCAATAGCAAAAAAAAGACAGAGGGAACTACATAGACCATGATCCTTTGCTCTATTTCAGTGCAGACTACATGAAGAAATAACAGTTCTAAGTCCTCCACAAAATATTGCAATAAACATTGTACCGTATCGTATCGTATTGTGAGATGTGTATCGTGAAAATATTGTACCGAGAGATCTGGATATTGTTACATCCCTTATCGAGAGTCTAACCACCATATCATGAGCTCTCCCACAATATCGCAATAAATATCGAATTGTGAGGTTCATACCGTGATGATATCGTATAGTGAGACTCAGATATTGTTACACTCCTAATACAAACCTGTTCAGAAGTGATTTTAAGGAAAAATAACAGCTACGTTCAGGCACGTCGACAGAAATTTAAGGGCCTGGGACAAAAAGCCTGACAATGGCCCCTCTAAAATAAATCAATAGTAAGAGGGTTCAGTATTGGGCCCCTAGAACCCTGGGGCCTGGACAAGAGACCCCTTTGTCCCCCCTTGTCTTCTACCCTGGTTAAACTGGATCTATTGTGTAAGAAGTTAATTGTGCTTTAAGGAAATAAGTGTCATTTTATAGATATTTAAAATCAAAGTATCAACATCGGCATCAGAACTGATACATCTGGATCAATGCGTCTCTAATGGGGACTCCACAAGAAAAAGTTACATAGTACACCCTTAAATGACAGTTAATTGGATTTTTTTTATTTTCGTTTGCTGACACACACGGATAAACACAATAAAACTACACTAAACTTATCTAACTTTTTTTTTTATTTTTGTTTGCTGAATAAACACACATAAACACAATAAAACTACACTAAACTTATCATACTTTTTTTTATTTTTGTTTGCTGAATAAGATAAATCGATAAAAACAATAAAACTACACTAAGCTTATCTAAGTTTTTTAAATTTTTGTTTGCTGAATAAGGCAAATCGATAAATACAATAAAACTAAACTAAACTTATCTAACTTTTTTGGGATTTGGGGGGATTTAGTTCTGGTTTAGTCAAATTTTCATCCTGCTTTAGTTCTTGTTTAGTCCTGGTTTTTGTCCTTGGTTAGTTAATTGGGATCCTAACACATTTTTTCCTAAATTTTGTGAAGTCTTGCAATACTAGTGTAACATAATTGTGCAAATATAGATGTTTATATAGTAATCATTTAAAAATAGCACAACTGTAAACACTAGATAGATAGAATTTAAGGTATGTTTTTCCTCTCGTCCAATCAAAACAGAGATACGTAGGTGCGAGCGACATCCACGGGAGGCCCCACTCTCCTCCACAACGTGTCCAAACCCCGTTCTCACCTCAGCGTCCCGCCGCGCGTCGCCACGGTAACCTTTAAGGACCCTTACGACGACTCCTTAATGAACTCCTAACTCGTAGCCCCTTCGCACCGCTGTCACGCCCGTCCACAGCTTCACCGCCAGGGCAGGAAGGCGCAGACAGGTGCAGACAGGAGCAGGCAGGAGCTCGGAGGTGTCGGGCGCACCTTGACACGTCGGCGGGCTCTTAATTGGGGCAGATTGGAGCAGAAAATTGGTTGATTAGCGGAGTGGGACTGCGCTACGAGTTGGGGACAAACGTGTCACAACAGAGAGGAGTGAGTGATGTAGACACTACTTACAGCGGTGTTCTGAGGTGAAATCGCTTTGTGTAAATGTGTGGTTAAGATTTTTTGTGTTACATTTCTAAAAATATGTATATATAATTAAATAATTGATAGTTAAAATGTTTGGATCATGTGACAAGTTGCACATTAGAGTGAAAATGTAAGCAGTTGTATAGTTGTAAGGCAACAATCCTACTTAACACAATCCATCATTTTTATTTTCTAAATTTGCTTTCAGCGACTCAAGAAAACACAATATGGTTGCGGTATTTTTTATTTTTTTTTATTAAAGAAAACTATAAAGAAAAGTCCTGCACATTGTCTTACTTGCAGAATGTGTGATTTATTAGGGCATGTCCTAATAAATCACACATTTTACAAGTAAGACCTGTTTTTGGGCTGCTCCCTCTCCTCCAACGCACCCGTTTCAACAAACTGACGTGCTAAGTTGTCATTCTTTTATAATGAAAAAAAACTACAACTTCATGACATCACAAAACGGAACAGAGCATTTTGAGCTTTGGACGTGAAGCAGACTAATAATTTAAGCGCAGTGTTGGGAAGGTTACTTTTCAAATGTATTCCCCTACAGATTACAGATTACATATCCCAACATGTAGTTTGTAACAGAATCCATTAAATTACTTAAAGTGAGTAATGTAATCTGAATACTTTGGATTACTTGATTTGCTGTAGAGAAGCAAAGACGAGGAAATCTTCACATGAGATATTTTGTCTGCTAAAAGAAAATAAAAAGCCCAAACTTTACTCAACCAAATTAAAAATATTATTGATAGACGACGAGGAGACACGGTCCACACAGCAGGATTTAGTCCTGTTAAATCCTGTTTTAGACCTGGTTTAGACCTGGTTTTAGTCCTGGTTCAATCCTGAATTAGTCCTGGTTTAGACTTGGTTAAAAGAAAAAAAAAAAAAAAGGGATATAGCCCAAAATGTGAAAACAGGAAAATACCGCCATGTAATCCCATTTATTTCAACAAAGTAACTGTAATCCAATTACCGCTCACTGAAACAGTAACTGTAACTGAATACAGTTACTTATAATTTGTACTCTGATTACATAACTCCAGTACATGTAATCTGTTACTCCCCAACACTGTTTAAGCGTTACTCAAACATCAATCAAACTGATTTGTAGAGTACTGTTCATACAAAAATGCAACACAAAGAGCTTTGCAACATGAATAAAACAAAACACAACTCCAGGTCTGTTTTTCATGAGGTAACAACATTATAACATGACTTAAAGCTCACAAGAAGCCATTTTGTTTAATATAGGACCTCTAAGACATTAGTTTTGTAATTTAAGAAAACTAATAATTAACAATTTAGCCAACATCGACATTCCAGAAGTACATTTCCAAGTTAATTACCTCATAGATGGACTCATTTGTGAACTCTTAATTTTTTAATGGAAAATTTCTTGCAGAATCTAAGTCATCTTCGAAAAAAAAAAAAAAAAAAAACTGTAAAAAGAGATAAGAAATGGGTCTGACATAGTGCGTGCATACTGGTGCTGTTGTTTAAGCTGGCAATGGGATCAAATGAAAGGAATGTTTTTTTATTCTGTCATTTTGCAGCACTACAAAACAAAACAAAACAAAACAAAATTGACTTGAGTTTCGCTTTATATAAGATTTGGCCAGGTCCCCAAATTTCAGTATCTTTGGCAAAAAAGTGCATTTGTATGTTTTCTATATCTGACTAATTGAGCTACTCATATTGCTTTTTTTTTTTGTAATTTAAACAATACGTCAGTGTTACTTGCATAAGAATTTCTGCAGACCTCTACACAGTAACTTCAATAGGGTAAGATAAGAGTAGAGTAGCTAAACTTTTGCTATAACTTTTGCAATTTTGGTTTTAATTTTAACAAAGTCTGTGATCAAGAGTTACAAATTTGTGTTCATGTTCTTTCTATGGTTACATTATTGATTTTAATTTGTGTTTCCAGATTTATTTCACAGTTTCCAAAGAGCATTGCTTTTGTTTTCATGATATTTAGAGAGAATTTGTTTTTTGGCAAACCACACTTGTAACTTTGCAATTTCGTGTGTAGTCTCAATCTCTAATCTTTGAATGTCCTCGACTGAACACAGAATTGTCGTATCATCCGAGAAGAGAACGAATTAAATTTTTTCAGAAACTAAGTATGAGTCATTTATATATAAAATAAATAATTTGGGGCCTAGCACAGACCCCTGTTGGACACCACAGACAATGGTTTCACATGTGGGTCCCTGCTGTCCCCACTGCACATTGCATTTTATTTATATTTTATTTATGTTTTTGTAGTTTTTTGCACTTTTGCAGTGTAGTATTTTTTTAATTCATAATTTTCTGTATTTTTTCTGTATTTATTTATTGTATTTATTATTTATTTATTTATTTTTTAAGTGATCCATTGAAGTCACATTAGCAGTACATTAGACTTGCTTCTTTTGTTACACCGGTGCACTGAGTGAAACTGTGACCGTGTGAATCGGGCGCCCGCTCTCGTACCCGTCGCCCTGTTTGCCGTTATTAATATGCAACGATGGAGCTAGCGAGCGCGTGTAGCTGGTGTTTACTTTGCGGAGCTACTGTAGCCACGCGCGGGTTTGCTCTCCATGTTGTTTGTGCATGTCTCTGCATTTGTTTATTTAAAATGAGGTCAATATTAGCTCAGGATCTCACCCAGTAAATATGGCAAAGGAATTTCAGCGGCAAATCCAGCTGTTATTAACTGTATCAGGATACAGGATTCAGATAAGAGGAGAACCAAATAAAATAATATATCTTTTACTTTTAGAATGTTCCAGAGAAGAGAATTAAGTTTGTCTATTTTTTCGGCCAGTAAGGTGGGCCCATTTAAAGCAATGCATATTTTCAAGCAATAAAAACATCTGAGATCTGGCACTGAGTTGATTTATAGATTTAATTATATACTAATTATATACTGTGGAGCATTCCAGACATGATGGTCAAGCTGTTTATGTTATAATTTGGCATTTCCTGTCTCAAAATAATTATCCAATCTGAAAGAGGAATGAGTCTCACATGGGTCTCTCATTTGGGTTGCCAGTTTTGACGTTCAAATCCAGTAGCCAGGCTGGCGCCACCTAGTGTCTCCGCTCAAATTCTTTTCTCCACAGCGACTAGGTCAGGAATCGGAAAACACTAGACGGTTTGCAAGAACCCCGGAAGTGTGAGTTCAGTCACCAGCCAATAAGTGAAGAGCCATACATTCTGTATTGGCAACAATTCCCAAGATCGAGGATTTAAAGCTGAAACAAAGAGAATGTTTGGGGAATTTTATCAAGGGGAAAGACGTTATTACACTTCTTCCTACGAGATTTGAGAAATGCTTAATAGACCAGTTAGCCCCGTTAGCGGCGCATTACATACGTCACGACCAAATAGCAGCGACTGGTTAAATAAAAAAGTACCTGCCTACTGTCGAGTGAACGAAATCTAATGATGCGAGGTCAGAAGGTTTCCACAAAGTGAAACCGGCTGATGAATCAGGCTACAAATCCAGCTGGTCTGAACATAAATCAGTGCTAGTGCAGCCTCTACAGCTCAGTGAGTGGATTCTGGAGGTTCTGAGTTTTCACATGAGTCCATAAACTGAAAATGAAGGAGATAAACTTGTATTTGTGTTTTCTATCTACAGGTTAAGTTATGATTGTAGTTTTGCATGCTACATACAAGAGGTGGGACCAAGTCATTGTTTTGCAAGTCTCAAGTCTTTGACCTCAAGTCCGAGTCAAGTCCCAAGTCAAATACAGGCAAGTCCAAGTCGAGTCTAAAGTCACTGGCCCATAAGCCCAAGTCAAGTCCAAGTCATCTCAAGTCTTTAAACCAAAGAAACAAATATAGCTTAGATTTTTGCAATTTATATGAATGTTAAACTAAATTGTACTTAAAAATCATAGCATATTTACATATGAGTCTTTATAGAGTATATAAGTGTTGTAGAAATGTAAATTTTTACTTTTTAAATGTCTTGACAAGAGCTTAGAGTGAATCATAACAGTCAGAATAGAACGAATTCAGATTTAAAAGTGCTTCTCAAGTCTGAGTCAAGTCCCAAGTCATTGACCTTCAAGTCCAAGTCGAGTCCCAAGTCTTTGTCCATTTTATCGAGTCAAGTCTAAAAATAGTGCCTCAAATCTGACTCGAGTCCAAGTCACGACTCGCAAGTCCCCACCTCTGCTCATACAGTTCCTGTACCTGTACCTCGGGAGTTACCAGCAGCTCTCCACCCCATTCCAAGTAACTCACCAAGGAATTTCTGAATTATACATATTGCGCTGAATAACTCAAATTTGATTGCCAAAACGCCTATTTCCTTTGTAAATGTATAATTTTGATGCCTAATTTTGTGCACTGAGGACTGGGTAATGAATTATGTTTTATAGACGTCTAACTGTCCCTCCCTTACCATGGCTCTTATATTTACAAAATTTCTAAACCGCGACATCTAAAATTAGTAGCTGTCTGGCATTTTTGTTTTCTAAAAGTACTTCCCATAAAATATTTTGTTGTTTTTACTCGCAAGCGTTCTCGTGTAAACAAACCCACAGTAAGTTTTTATATTACAATCTTGGACTTTTAACTAAGACACCCTGAAGCTCTACTTTTTCTGTGTTTTTATGTAACTCCAGGTATGTTTTTGATGAGGCAATAACATTTTAGCCCAACTTGGAGCTCTTAAGAATCAGTTATGCGTAATATAGAATTACATAGCACACAACTTTGGAACAACACCAAGCGCGATCATTCATTTCAATCAAAAAGTTGAAGTCATTCTGGATTAATGACATCGCCAACCTAAACTTCCACACCCCGTCCCCTCCCCTCGCTCGTGTATCAGGCCCGAACCGATGCTTTGACAGCGGCTCGTCTGACTGCGAGCGGAGACGAGGCTACACTTAAAAACACATGATAAATTTAGACTCCCATATGGCGCGGCATCTGGCTCTATACGGCGCGCTGGGTTTGTCGATCACCGTAACGTAGTGTAAGAAATGACATCTTAATAGTTTTACAGCCGGCGCGGTGTGTAATGCGGGGACGGCGGGATGTGGTGATGTGTGTGACAGGTGAGCTCAAAGCCGTCTGGGTAAAGGTGCGGGGTTTTGGATATGGGAGGTTCTTGATAAAACTGACTATAGGGAGACAGTTTATCAGTATTTAATCATAATAATGTTAATTAAAATGTAATATTCACTTTTTTTTTACATGAACTATATTTGTGTTTATTATATTTTGTGTTAATTATATTAATTTAAAAGGCCCATGTTACGCAATGTTCTGATCTGTGTTCTAATGTTGTTTCCTCATCATGAACAGACCTGGAGTTGTGTTTTGTTTCATTCACACATGAAGAAAAACTCAAACAGAAAACACTCATGTGGTGATGCAGGATTTTTAAACTCCATGGACCTTCACTAGAATCATTTGGATGATTTAAAATCTGGAATTTCCAATATCTACTAAACTGAAGATAAAGGTAGCTGGATGTAAAAACTCTCAGTTGTCCAGGTTGAATCAATGGCAAAGTGTTTTTAGACGACCAAAAAAACCTTTGTCCAGTTGACAGATTTTACCCATAAAAGGAGCTGTTAACTTGAAAACTACCGCTTTGTGACATCATAAGGTGGAACAGAGCATTTTGAGCTTTGGAGATGTGGACAGACTAATAATAAAAGATTACTCAAATTGTGTGAATGAAACAAAACACAACGACAGGTCTGTTTTTGATGAGATAACATTTTTACACGTCTTAAAGTTCACAAGAGTCAATTTGGCATCTTATAAGACGATTAATGTAAAATAACTTAACATGAGTTGTTTATACTTGTTTTCTGCTTTATAAAATGACAAAAAGTTCATAAAAATAATTGAGTTTTACAGTATCACCTCCATGCTGTTCAAAACAAGTGAAATGAAGTTTGTAATTGACATGAGTCTCATTGACTGTCAGTCCTATGTTCCCTCAGCTCTATGTTCCCTCAGCTCTATGTTCCCTCAGCTCTATGTTCCTCAGCTCTATGTTCCCTCAGCTCTATGTTCCCTCAGCTCTATCCTCAGCTCTATGTTCCTCAGCTCTATGTTCAGCTCTATGTTCCCTCAGCTCTATGTTCCTTCAGCTCTATGTTCCTTCAGCTCTATGTTCCTTCAGCTCTATGTTCCCACATTTCAAAAAAAAAATTTATGACTTAGTTTTTACTCAAAATGAAACTGTAATTCATAGATTCCTCAGTATTTTTTACTTTTGTACCGCATTTAAAGGGATGATTCAGAGTCATTTCCACCTAGAGTCCATTGCACCATGACCTCTACTACATCTGTAATCAACAACTAGGTTGGGTGTAATTAACGACCAAACTGGGGAAAATGGGGATAAAATGTGATGCAAAGTGAAAGAAAATGTGGGCATAATTTTGGAAAAAAAAATAAAAAATGAGAGAACATAAGAGTAAAGGAACATAGACCTGTGGGAACATAGGGACACTTCCTATTCATTTTACATCGGGACCATAAAAAAAAATGTTAATAAAAATGCAGTTTCCCAAAAACCTTGACTTTTGCACTTCCTGTAAGAAAAATATGTTTGAGTTTAGTGGAAAATCCTTCATAAAGTTTGAGACAGCGCTGCACAAAATGAACATCTCTCTCACTTTTTTTTTTTTAAGCAACACTGCCAACACTGATTCAAACATGAGCACTTTGACGTCCTTGTAACTGTTGCCAGGTTAGAGTTTCCCAGACGGTGCAGTGTGTAATTTGGTGATTGGATTAAACGGTGATGTGGAGTGACAGTTTGTTTTTTTTTCTCTTTCTTACCTGCAGCACTGCTCTGTCTTCAGGTGAGCTCTTTTCACCGTTCAGCTTCAGCGTGAAATCTGGTGATGGGATTAAACGGTGACGTGCGGTGACAGGTATTCTCCGATCTGTCTCATACCTGCAGCACTTTGTTCGTAATCCAGATGTTTTAGAGCAGGTGTAGTGTGGAATCTGGTGAGGAGATTATCTGGAGAATTGGAGTGACACTGAAACTGACTTTTTAAAGCATTTATCGTGTTAACTAGGCTAATGTCTCTAGTTCTTTCACTCAAACGTGTTCCAGTAGTCTAACATATTTATTCTCAAGATCTTAAAATGTTTTGGATCCCCTTGTGACATCATTAGGTGGTAATCCAAGACATGCTCATATGCTTTAGTTCTGGTCTAGTCCAGGTTCAGTTCTAACCAGGTATGTTCAAAATTTCCTTCCAGTTTTGATGCAAAGAACAGGTATTTGTGACGTAAAAAGCAGGTCCCCATGATGTAAATTCTTTATTATTAGAACAATAACATGACTTGAAGTTCAGATTTGGGTTAAAATAGGTCAAAGTGAGGCAAATAGAGAGCAAAATGTTCTTGAGGGCCAAAGCTTGTGGAGTTCTCGTGGCCGAAAATGGCACAACACCAACCAACGCCAGCACTTGCAACACGGTTTGGGATCACACAAAATCTCCCCAACACTAGATCTGTTTCAATAATGATGTAATAATTGCTATATTCGATATTTGTGAAAAAATAAATTGCCACTGCTGCACTGAACAAGGACTATCCCAGAATTAAACGAGGACTAAACCAGGACTGATCAGCCTAAACCGTACACTTTAACAAAACTTTACAAAGATAAGTGGATCTGGAGATGTAACCAAAGGGTGTGATTGACAGGTGGATTAACCAATCAGAGAATCAGAATCAGAGAAAAATGTTTGGATGGAGTTTTTTCACGCTCGCTTGTCCAGTTCCAGTCCCCTCTAGATTCAAACAAAATGTACAATAGTGGAATAGTAGAATAGTCAAACAACTCCTGGTCAGATCAGATGACTTGGAGGACCTGATCTAACCTTCTTAAAAACCCTCACGCTCTCCTTGGCGTCACATAGACCCGAAGAATTTTTTTTTTCCTACCCGCTCTCTTGGGGCGGGTCAAACAGACCCAAAAATTTATTTTCAAATAAATTCTCACCAGGCAAGAAAATACATTTTTGGGTCTGATTGACCTGCCCCAAGAGAGGGGGAAGGAAAAAAAATTCTTCGGGTCAATGTGACCGAGATTTTTGGCCATTTTTGTGCCGATTTTTCATTTGTGCAACAGTTTTTTGGATTGAGCCGAGTTTTGGTTTAATCGTGTGTTGTTGGGGTAACGAGGACCGATTAATACCTCACGACAGAGGTGGGGACTTGTACTCGAGTCAGACTTTAGTCACTATTTTTAAGACTTGAGACGTGACTTGATAAAATAGACTAAGACTTGGGACTCGGCTTGGACTTGAAGCTGAATGACTTGGGACTTGACTTGGACTTGAGCCCTGTGACTTGAGAAGGCTTTCTGTTCTGGCCGTATTGATTCGCATTAAGAGACAAGACATTTAAATAAATACTCATATATAAATATACCATGACTTTTTAAGTACAATTTGGTTTAAAATTCATACTTTGGTTTAAAGACTTGAAATGACTTGAAGCTCAAAGCAGACGACTTGGACTTGACTTGGACTTTTGGGCCAGTGACTCGAGACTTGACTTGGGACTGGACTCAGACTTGAGGTCAAAGACTTGAGACTTACTTGAGACTTGCAAAATAATGACTTGGTCCCACCTCTTCCGCACGACCAGCTCCCGATCTGCAATCATAGGTCGCAAGAAAATCAAACCTCGTGAAGGTTTCGCTCTGTTGAAGTAGTTCCTTTTAAACCCTGCGATTTGGTCGTACAGTTTGAGCTGGGGCTGAGTGAAATGATCAAATATATCGCACAGTGTATGTCCGGCATAAAACTGCATAGGCCTGAGGTAAAGACTCTAGAATGCATGAAAACACTGAAACAGTTAATTGTTCATTGCGTCATTTGAACTGCTTGACTCCTCAGATAAATCCTTAAAACGTTCCCTTTTTATTTGTTTTCCTTATGTACTTTAATCTGAATTACACTTTATAAACCCGAGATTACACCGGTGTAGTGTTTTCCGTCGCGAGTAGATAATCCGGTGATCCATGTTGACAGTTATTCTCGCGGTGCGTTCAGGTGCGCGCCGGTTAAAGGGGAGATTTAGCGGCGGTGCTGTGAGCAGATAAACGGGTGATGCGTGTTGACAGGTATTCTCCGAGCGCTCTTGTACCTGCAGAGCGGCGGCGGTGATGGGAGATCAGAGGGCTGTCGACTGCGCTAACGGCCCCGCTAACACATCCGTCTGAAGCCAGCTAGCGTGTCAGGTGAGCTAAAGCTAGTCTTTTTATATAAATGATGTCTCTATCCTGTGAGAGGGTTGGGGGTTTTTTTGTACAACTGAACGCTTGAGAGCTTCGCCGTGAATCACCTTAGTTTGACAATGCAATTTATAGTGTGTGAGCTATAGGTCCAACAGATGTCTTACCAACATTTTGCTCTGAGTTAAGTGAAATGTTGATTATGGTTGTAAAGATGTAGTGCGGAACATTTAATTACGCCAACTTACAGCATTAATTAGGCTTTGTTCTTTAAAGAGACGTTAAAAAAAAGAATCTTATTGTAATGCTATAATGTTGTTTCCTCGTAGGAATGTAACAATAACTGAAATATCGTGATATCGTATCGTCAAAGTTCTCACAAGTCCTTTACAAAATATCGAATTACAAGACTCTTAATAGTTCTAGTGCAGCAATAGCTAAAAAAAGATAGAGGAAACTACATAGACCATGATCCTTTGCTTCATTTCAGTGCAAACTGCAAGAAGAAATAACAGTTCTAAGCACTTTTAAGTCTTAGTTCTTTGGATTACGGCATTTTAAGAGGAAAAAGTAGCATATTAACCTCCAGAAAATATCACAATAAATATCGTACTGTGAGATTTTCGTGAAAATATCATACAGAGAGATTTGGATATTGTTGTTGTCTGGATATTGTCCCTAATCATGAGCTTCCCCACCATTTCGTGAGATTTCCCACAATATCACAATAAATATCGTACCGTGAGGTTCATACCGTAACGATATCGTATTGTGAGACTTGGATATCGTTACACGCCTAATATTTAACACACAAATCCTGCATATTTAGGCTGGTTTCACTGGAATCATTTGGATAATTTCAGCCTTGGAATTACCAATCTCTACTGACCCAAAGGTAAAAAGTAGCTGTTAATATGAAAACTAACACTACATGACATCACAAGGTGAAATAGAGCATTTTGAGCTTTAGGGCTGTAGACAGACTAATAATAAAAATAATAATAACAAAAAAATCCAGATATGTTTTTGATGACGTCACGCAAAGTGTCAATTTTGCGTGATATAGAAAGTTTTAAATACGTTGTTTTGGGCCTTGTGGCTGCTGCTTTCTACTAGGGTGAATGTTGGTGGTTTGATGGCTGCTCCCACCAGTGTTTAAACCTGCTGTTGTTGTGTCCTTGAGCAAGACACCTCAACCATCTTTTAGGCATATGGATGGAAATGATGTTTAGACGCATCTGTAACTTTACTATCAGTAAAGGAAAGACCCGGGACACGTGGGGGGGACTGTGTCTCTGGGCTGGCCTGGGAACTCTTCGGGATCCCCCTGGAAGAGCTAGGGGAAGTGTCTGGGGTGAAGGAAGTCTGGGCATCTCTGCTTAGACACGACCAAGCCCCAGATAAATTGAAAATGAATGGTAACCTGAAATTAATGAAATGAAAAAACTAGGGGTGTCAAATTATCGCGTTAATTGCGATTAATTAATTACAGTCATATTTAGCGCGTTATGTTTTTTAATCGCGTTAATCTCATTTTTTATCTCTAACTTTAGTGTTTCTGTATGTGAGTTTCTTTATTATAAAACCTGTTTTTATGTGTTGTTGGGACAACAACACACACACACACACACAAAACACATTTATACATTTTTTTATTTCAGTAATTCCACTCATTGCCGGAAACCCACACAAAACGCGCGCAGTAACAGCGATGTAAACGTCTTGTTCACGTTGGCGGCGTCAGTCACAATGGACGAGGTGGAAGAGCCAGTAGAACAGAGGCAGCAGTGCACAGGAAAAACACATTCGTGTCTTGGAAATTATTCTCCCGACGTGAATATAAAAGAAAATAACAAATATAAAATCGCCTGAAAACAACCTGCATAGACTCATGATGTCTGCACTACTGTCCTATAGTGACCTGCCACATGAGGGGACACGCACACAAACACACACAAACACACAAACACAAACACACACACACACACACACACACACACACACACACATCTTCATCATCGTCATTAACCTGAGAACGCGCGGACCACGTTTCCTTCTGTAGACTGCGCGGACACCGACGTGCTCGTGAGCCGCGTGTGGATCGTGTTTTCTCGCGTACGCTGCGTAAACCGCGCTTCCTCCTGTGCGCCTCTAAACCAGAACTAACAGCAAGACTAAACCAGGACTAATCCAGTCCAGAATAAACCAGGACTAAACTCAGACTCTAAACCAGGTCTAAACAGGTCTAACCAGGAACTAAACCAGAACTAAAACCAGTAAAACCAGGTCTAAACAGGACTAAACCAGGACTAAACCAGAACTAAAACCAGAACTAACCAGAACCAGGTCTAAACCAGGGAACTAAACCAGAACTAAAACCAGGTCTAAACCAGGACTAAACCAGGACTAAACCAGAACTAAAACCAGAACTAAAACCAGGTCTAAACCAGGACTAAACCAGGACTAAACCAGAACTAAAACCAGAACTAAAACCAGGTCTAAACCAGGACTAAACCAGGACTAAACTAACCAGGTCTAAACCAGGACTAAACCAGGACTAAACCAGGACTAAACCAGAACTAACACCAGGACTAAAACCAGGATTAATCCATTCCAGGACTAAACTAGGACTAAAGCAGGTCTAAACCAGGTCTAAACAAGGACTAAAACCAGTGATCTCATATATAAAACATTTCTCTATCAATAATATTTTTTATCTGGTTAAGGAAAGACTGGACTTTTTATTGTCTTTAAGTCGACAAAAGTTATTATGTTCAGATTTCCTCGTCTTTGCTACTTTACAGCAAACAGTTTCTTATTCATGGAGACTTGGGCTCAACAGCCAATTTGGAGAGATTTGTTAAACAATAAATGACTTTATAAAGTCACTTTTTTAAATCTATATCAGTCTTTTGATCTGCCACAATAATGTAATAATGAATTTAAATGAAAATACCTCAAATTGAAGCTTTTCTCAGCAATTTTTAGGTGAGATTAAAATGAGATTAATTAGATTAATTAATTACAGATCATAATTAATTAATCTCTCAATTTTTTTTATCGCATGACAGCACTAGGAAAAAATACATTTTGCATAAAGGTCTGCACTAAAGATGAATTATAATTCAAGTGTAAAATGCACACAAAAATAAATTATGCCATAGTTCTATAGTCGTCCTAATAACAGGTTTATTCTGTAGCATCAGACCATTTCATGTGTATAATTTATCTGACATATCTACAGAAAATATTGTAAAAAACAACCTTTTTAAAGCTACACTGTTTAAAATTCCACATTATGCTCTTCCTTCCTGTCTCCTTTGTACTTCTCTTGTGAGCAGTGCCATGACACACTGTGTGCAGGTTCAGTTAGTCTGTATTAGCATGCTGCATCATTTAGCCCGGGGCTTCTGTGTTCTGAAGACACCTCAGATTTGGGAGACGGAGGCAGTAAAAGTGCACAGATCCAGAGCCATTACCAAACCGTGAGTGAATATATTAAATAAAAGTCAGTGCGGCGCTGGTTGTTCCTCAGTGACCCGTGTGCCTCCGACTCTCCCGCGGGCACACTCCTCTGTCTCCTCCTGGACCAACCTGACATCCACAACACACAAATGGGATTTAGAGAGGCCCAGGAGCCGCATACACAAATACACCACAGCACCATCACCTCGAATCAAGGAGAGGCAGAGAGCTGTAGGTGTACAACGGAGGAAGAGGGAGGGAGAGGAGGAGGAGACTGTCAGTCAGACACGAGAATTTATTGGAAAAGGTCACCTGGACCTGTTTCCAACTCAGCCGGTAAATTCTCATTTTTAATAAACTTGATGGTGAAAACTTCTTGTAGGTGAAAACTTTTAGTTTGATTGATTCAGAAATGAAATCATCAAAAAACATTGACTGTACACAGAAGATAAACGCTGCAGGACATCAGAATGTTTGGTTCACTGTTCTCACCACAGCACTCTGCTTACAGAAATGTTCATTAGATGGTAAAGTTGTAAAGTAACATAAAGTTACATAAATCCGTGTTTGGCTGTGTTAGGTTCATTTACTTACTTACTACATGTTGTGCGCATGTTTTAGGTTAAAAAAAACCCCCCAAAAAACATGTTCTTTGTTTGTTTCTTCATTTTTTGTTAAGTTAAAAGAAAATGAGTTACAAATTAACTTTTAAAAAACACCAACCCTTCCAGTCTGGGGTCATTTGAACATATTCCCTGTTTTAGCCGTGCTAGGTGCCACATGTTTCACTTTAAACCCAGATAAAGGCGTTCATGGGAGAAACAGGATGTGTCTGTTTGGGTTTCTCATCCAACACTCACAGTGGAGCAGATACACTGAGCCTCAAACACACACACACACACACACACACACACAGAGCTTCAGGACACCACGAGATGGAGATTATTTAACAACGTATTCTAGTTACAAAAGTGACATTGCATTGGTTACATTACACTCAAACTTCTTTCTTTAATACCTCAAATTGTCTGTGGTTAGCATTTAGCATTTTATTGCAAGGCGTTGTCCTAAAAGTTACTTATAAACATGATCAAGATCTTTAAAGTGCACTGAATTTGTCAACAACTTCTGACAGATTTACGTTTTTAAGCCATGTTAGAATGTAGTTACCTCTTCAAAAACATAACCTGAGTTGTGTTTTGTTTCATTCATACATGTTTGAGTAACCCTTTATTATTAGTCTCTCTAAATCTCCAAAGCTCAAAATATTTGGCACCACCTTGTGATGTCACGAAGCGGTAGTTTTCAAGTTAACAGCTACTTTCGACCTTTTGATCAGTCGAGATTCCAGGTGGCAATAGGCGAGTTTCAGCTGACGTCATTGTTATTAAAAGCCCGCGTTGCATGCTGGGAAATATTTTGGTCGGAGGCAAGAAATACGGTAGCGTCAAACACAGTGCGTAACCTTCTGTATTTATCCCGATAATGGTAAATTCCTGCTGCATTATCGGATGCACAAATAGAAGCACGGAAGAAGGAAAATGTCTTTTTCATATTCTGAGTGAAAAGAACCGCTAACGGTGAATTAAACGACTTTCAAACATTCGCAGAGCAAACGTAGAAGATCCTAACAAACTGTGGACTCCAACAAGTTCAACAACACATCGAGACTCTTGGAGGTTTTCATCTTTTCTGCTGTGAATGGCCCAGGAGTTTCCACCAAGTCATTGTGGATATCGCCAAAGTGAAAAATTTGTCCAGGTAGTTGGCGATTCTGACCAGAAGTTTGGTTTGGTCCACCTTTTGTCGGGGTTGAAAAGGGTGATTTGGCTCCGTCGATGCTTATGACCAATTTCTGGTCAAATGGTCTTGGGTCCTCTGCCGTTAGAGTGGATAAATAACCGGGATCAATACCCTTTACGTTGCTTTCTCGCTCCGTCCGTCATATTGAATTAGTGTTTCTTGCCGCCGACCAAAATAATTCCCAGCATGCAACGCGCGCTTTTGTCAACGATGAAACTCGCCTATTCCAGGTTTAAAATGATCCAAATGATTCCAGTGAAGGTGTATGGAGTTTTAAAACACATCGGAGCACTTCCTGTGTCACCACATGACATCACAAGGTGGAACAAAGCATTCTGAGCGCGAACGTGTGAATGAAAAAAGTGTAATATAGGCTCTTTAACTTCGACAAACTGATCATCTAGTCAGAAATTTTTCTCAGATTCTTTGCGAAAACTCTTCAACAACAACTTCTGCTTTCTTTGTTTGTCAGTTCCCAAATTCCAAACCCCCCAAAAAACATCGTAATGAAGACGCTGATGTCCCAGAACAGCCTGCCCCTCACCCGTTCACCCCGTCCCTGTACATGCGTCCGCTTTGTTCCCGGAATCCTCTCCTTCTACATCTGCTAACCGGATTTCACAATGAACCAAATCTATCATGACTGGGTGCCACGGACGCCACTTCGTTAGCCGTCGGGAGAACATGTAAAAATGCCAGACGTTTTTTTTGTTTTTTTTTCCAAGATGGAGACTCGCTTGGACAATTTCGCGGGAGAAGTGAGCGAATGTGAAATCTGATTATTTTTTGCATAATGGCGTCGCTGGTTGGAAGGGTACGGTCCGGAAGGTCAAGCGACAAAACAAGAGTTAAAAAACGTATCTGACGCTGGTTTTTGTTTTGTTCCCGCCCAAAAAATATCTATGTGGCAATGTCCCCCGGAGCGTCTATCTTTGACTGAGGCTGGGGTAGAACGGGTCATCGACAAACACGTGAATATAAAGCAGGATGCCCCGGAGAAAAGGTTGATCCAGAAGTCCGGTGAATTATCAAAAAAACGTCTCAGATATGTATAGATATGTAAAAATAATTCGGATTTCACACTTAGTTGCGTAGGGAATATTGAACGAAAGTGTACTAAGTGTCTTGCCCGAGGACACAACGTCAGCATGTCTAGACAGCGGTGATGTTCGAACCAGAAACTTCTGGGTTATTGGGTAAATGTGTCAACCCACTATACCGCTCCAAATGTTATTTTCTCTATCAGTAATGCATCATAGAAAAATATACTCAAATATAAAAATAAAATGAATAAATAAAATAATAAACATAAATAAATAAATGAAACAAGAATAAAATTAATTAACCAAAATAAAATAGAAATAAAAAAAAAATATATAAAATCATTATAAAAAAAATTTAAAACAAGAATTTAAAAAATAAATAAAGTGTTGCCGAGTTAGGCAAAATTGAGTGGAAATGATGAAAAATGTGTGTGGAAACTGCAGGCTATAAAGAGGCTAAAGTGAAGTGTCTTGCCCAAGGACACAACATCATCATGTCTAGACAGCGGCGATGTTTCAATCGGAAACTTCTGGGTTATTGGGTAAATGAGTCAACGAACTCTGTGTCACCGTTTCCAATGTTATTTTCTCTATCAGTAATGTATCGTAGAAAATTATACTCAAATATAAAAAAACAAAAAAGTAAAACAAATGAATAAATAAAATAATAAACATAAATAAATAAATAAAACAATAATAAAATAAATTAACAAACATAAAATAGAAATAACTAAAAATAAAATAATTGTAAAAAAAAAATTCAAAACAAGAATAAAAAAAATATGGCAAAATTGAGTGGAAATGATGACAAAAGCATGTGTGGAAACTGTAAGTTATAAAGAGGCTGAAGTGAGGTGTCTTGCCCAAAGACACAACGCCAGCATGCATCGCCTTCAGTGAGATTCGAACCACAAACTTTAGGGTTATTGGGTAAATGTCTCGAACAACTACGCCACCATTCCAAATGATATTTTTCAGTCAACTTTATCAATAAATATAATAGGGAAATTACACAGAATACAACACTGAAATAAATATAAATTAAATAAATACAAAAAAATAAATAATAAGATAAGTCAAATTTTGAAAAAGTAAATAAAATAGCAAAAATAAACAAATAAATAAAATGTTGACAAGTTTGGCAAAAGATAAATATATAAACGTGTATAATTATGTATGTAGGTATGCAGACGATTTACTACAACTAAATTACTGTGTAGTGTATATTTTCAGATTTTCATAATTACAAGCGCATACTCTAAACATGAACATGAAATCCAAAAATGTTTCTTTTAATCTTCTAGAGTAGATTTGAATAAACCTGTCACCAATCTTGTATTTAAACTTCCACAGACATGCTACATTTTCTGTGACAGTTTACTAAAAGACACCCCAAAAAAGTAGTTCCTCCTCTCCACAGCTCATCCATCAGATCTGCGGTTAACGCGGGACTATTTTTAGCCTGACATCTGACGACTCTCAATGTGGGAAAAGGCTGTATCCCTCCACCTCCTCCTCCTCCTCTTCGTCCTGGGTGTCTGGACTTTCCCAGCATGCCGAGGGTGCGTTCTATTGCATGTGTATATGTGTGTATGTGTGTGTGTGTGTGTCATATTTAGTGGGAGTACTTCCTCTCTGGATCCTCTCTGTTTTCTTTTCACAGAATGACATTCCGAAGCTGGTCGCATGTTTCACTTTTGGAGCAGGAAGTGGACCGGAGCCAAAACTGATACGAAGCAGGGCTACGGAGAGAGATAGATAGGGAAAGATGGAGAGAAAGAACGAAAGAATAGAGTAGAGGGAGGTAGATAGAGCTCCGGGCGAAAGTGTTTTCAAATTAATAATCATAAAACATTCTTATTGTCTTGTTTTTGGAGCCGGGCCAGAGCTGCCTTTAACCTTGAGAAACAAAAGAAATGCCTGGAAATACAGTTTGTGATAATCCAACGTGAATTTAACGGTTATGTCTTGCAATATCTTTGACAGTGAGCACTTTCTCTGCTGCATTTTTTTATGTATGTCTCTAATTATTATTATTTTCTGTTTCTATGGCTGCAACACGTCAGTAAGATTTGAAAATTGTCAGGATTTGCAACGGGACAAAATGGTGTTTAAAGCTGCACTATGTAACTTTCAAGGTGTCTCCATGGAGATGTTATTTCGTCGCATGGGATGTTCCACAGTATCTTGCGTTTATTCAATTGGAGGTGTTTAATATCTCAAAAAATATCTTGAAAAATCATTGCTGAATTGTTATTATGTGCATGTGTGTTATTATTATTATTGTTATTATTATGTGTTATTATGGGCTTGCTTCTCCATAGATCTGGCAACCAAGCTTATTTCCATACTGAAAAATATTAAAGGCAACCATCTCCACGGAGACAAGCAGGTGGCGAATCCTCCTCAAGAAAAGTTACGCAGTGTATTTTTAAATTTGCTCAGATTTATAATAATTTTGAAATAATTGTAAAAACAAAACACAAATTTGTATAGTGGGAACATTTTGTTTTATTGACCTAAAACCTGTCCTAAAAAAATTCTTACTCCGAGTGGGCACGCCTCTCCATAGATCTGAACATTTTTATTATCAGATCATCAGAAAGTGAACCGTTAGCATGCTAGTTGTTGTCAGCATTAGGGCCTGCTTACACGAGAACACTTGCGGGTAAAAATGTCAAAATATTTTATCCGAAGTGCCTTTCGTTTAGACGGTGATGGACGGTTTTGGGGCTTAAAAACGCAAAAATCTGAAATGTTGAATACGCTCTGCTGTAGCGTTTCTGTCAACATTGCCCAAGACGCAAAACTCTGGTCAGATCTGCTCACGTCGCGTACACGTTTACATACAGAACACAGAAACAAACATGTCAAATGGCATGCATACCCAATCGAATTCCACACACTTTTGCGTCACTGTATGCACCCAGATTTCCTCCCGAAAACACTCATCTAAACACAGAATAAAAAGTGAAGCCACAACGGCACTTATGCAGCTTCTGTTCAGACCGTCAACATATAAACGTAGCCTTATTGTAATGGCAAAACTTCGCTCTGGTCTCTGGGAGTTGTTAAAAACTCTTAAAAACGGGATTCATAAGGTGAAATGAAGAATTACTTTGGACCACTGCAAACCATTTAAAATGAACTAGTTCTGTTTTTCAAGTTTTTAAGACAGTAAAAAATCAGGTATAGTGCCTTTAACATTGAAAATCTAATTAAATCCAGTCTATAATAGTTCAGATTTTTTGTGAAAATTCTACAACATGTGTTTTTCTTACTACATTCTCATTTACTTAGTACGGTTTCAGAATAAAGTTAAAGTGATACATTTTGGACCCGAGTTACACATTTACTCAAACATGTAATTCTAAAAATACTACAATTCTAAATCAGTCTGACAGTAGGAGGAGTCACATCAATTCACAAACCACCTTTTCAAATTCAAAACCCCTGTCCGTACTTCAATATACTTCAAATTTCAAGCTGTGGTCCGTCAGCACCCACACTCGGTCCAAACCATACACCGGTCTCACATTTAACGCGTCCCTTCCTCCTCTGCAGAGTATGGTTGCGCAGATTATCGGCCTATAAATTTACATAACTCACCAAACTCCGTGTTGATTCTGGAAGCGGCCGTGTTTTTCCACCTTCCCTGGCCTTGCTCTCAAAACAGGACAATAGCCGCAGGTTTTTAAAGACGTAGGAACAGTTTAAAGAACGTCAGGGGGCGACTGGAGGACACTGGGAGTTTGCTGGTGGACAAATATGGACGGTGAGGGGCACTGACAACTGGGGAACCACAAAGGGGGTGACTGGTGAATGGAAGTGGACACTTGGAGACTACTTGAGGACACCTGAAGGACACTGGGAGGACATATGGAGACCACTGGAGGTCATTGGGAAACCACTGGAGAAAACTTGAAGACAATTTTAGGACACTGGGAAACCACTGTGGGACACTGGGAGACCACTGTAGCACACTTGAGGACACTTTCAGATCAAAGTGTCCTCAAGTGCTCCAGGGAGACCACTGGAGGATACTTGGAGGCTACTGGAGGACACTTGGAGACCACGTGAGGACACTGGGAGGACATTTGGAGACCAATAGAGGACAGTGAGAGACCACTGGAGAACACTGGGAGACCACTGTAAGACACTTGGAGAGCACTTGAGGACACTTTGAGACCCATGGAGGAGACAGGGAGACCACTGGAGGATACTTGGGGACCATTGAAGAACACTTGGGGACTACTGGAGGACACTTGGAGACTACTGGAGGACACACTTGGAGACTACTGGAGGACACTTGGAGTGCACTTAGAGGGCACTTTAAGACCACTGTAGGACACTGGGAGGACATTTAGAGAGCTCTTGATGACATTTATAGGAAACTATAGACTAACACTTGGTGGACATTTGGAGGGCACTTGAGGACACTTGAGACCACTGGAGAACACTTGGAGACTAATGTAGGACACTTGAAGACTACTGAAGGACATTTGAAGACTACTGGAGGACACTTGAAGACTACTGGAGGACACTTGGAAGACTACTGGAGGACACTTGAAGACTACTGGAGGACACTTGAAGACTACTGGAGGACTACTGGAGGACACTTGGAGACTACTGGAGGACACTTGAAGACTACTGGAGGACACTTGGAGACTACTGGAGGACACTTGGAGACTACTGGAAGACACATGGAGACCACTGGACAACACTTGGAGACCACTGGAGAACACTTGAAGACTACTTGAGGACACTTGGATACCACTGGAGGATAATTTTAGACCACAGGAGGACACTTAGAGATCACTCTAGGACACTTGGAGACCACTGGAGGACACTTGGAGACCACAAGAGAACACTTAGAGACTACTGGAGGACACTTGGAGACCACTGGAGGACACTTGGAGACCACAAGAGAACACTTAGAGACTACTAGAGGACACTTGGAGACTACTGGCGCACAAACTGAAATAGTTTACGTACAAAAACAATCAAACTGATCTTGATTTTATATATTACACTTTTAATAAAACTCAGCTTTTGCTTTGAAACGCAGTGAGATACTAACATGTCTACTGGGGACCAACGAAAGACACTGTGGATCACTGGAGGACAAAGGTGGACACTTGAGGACACAGTGGAAGACAACGTACTTTCAAGTGATTTGTCTGCTTCTGAATGCTACAGTATTATGATGTAAAGCGTGAGGGTTAAGGGTTAAAAGACTACATTATGAAAGATAAGAGAACGAGAATGCCAGGTTGTAAAGTACTTTGACGGGACTGACAAGTTCAACCATTATTTTCAATTTATGGATAAATTGTTTTTGATGTCAAAAAATGGGGCAATCTTCAATAGAAATCATACACTTAACAAGATTGTACTTAACAACATTTTCTATAACGTTGGCCAAGAAACCTCATCTCAGCCTATTAACATCCAGTACACGCAAATATACAGTAAGTCTATTGCTAGTTTGAGATCTATCGTGAACGTTTAATCCAAGCATTAGTTTTTTTTTTAAATAGCCATAGCATTTTAAATCACTTCATTATTTAGAACATCTCGGAACACCGCGACCACCTTTGACCCCTGATCCGGCCCTACACGATTTCACACACGCATAAATGCATACGTTATCGTTGCGTTTGGCAGACCGGAGTCATCATCAAATCCTGCGCGTTGTCTAATTTAGGCAGATGAGCGTCGTGCTGTACATATATGTAAAGCGGGGGTTCAGAGGTCAGGCGTTCTTTCTATACGAGCCAAATGGTCAGATGTATGTATTTGTAAACGGTAATGCGATTCGAGTGGGGTTGCCCCGGCCTCGCGGTCCCTCGGCGCTCGGTTATGGAAGAGAGAAGAGATCCGAGAATATTTATAGGTCCAGTTCTGTTAAAAGATACGAGCTGCTGAAAGATGCATGGTGGGTTGGACCAGTGCGGGAGTAGAGATGCGGTGATGTAAACTGGAGCTCTGTGTTCTTAAAAGTCCTCAGAGTGGGTGATCTCTGTCCGAGTAGATCTCAAAATGGGGAGTACTTCTTCTTAGATTGGACTTTTTAGGGATTTGATTGGGTACTCCCTGATCTCAGTCCTCTTAGAAACCAAGTCTGGATACTGATTGTCTTCCTGGACCTCACTCTAGGTATTATTTCTTCTTATACTTGAACTCTTTGGGCTCATGCGAAAAAAAAAAAAAAAAATCCCTGACATTTTCCACACAGATTTTACTTTACTTTTTTTGTGGAAAGTTTGAAAACTCAGGGCTAATCAGCAACGTGGGAACTAATGACCACAAGACCTATAATTTTATCTAAAGGCTGTTTCTAAAACTTTACAAACTGCAAAGCTATTAAAACATTTCGCTGAATCTTGCATTTTAAACATGTTTTTTGGAATTAAAACTTCCACGCTACGGATATTAGTTAGCTCATAGTTGGTTAGCCACTGTTGTGAACTCTATATATTTGCATTTCTCGAAAAGTCTTTGGGAAAAATGGACGGTGTTGGGTACTCCCTGTCCTTTTAGACCTCTCATTTGGTAGTACCCCTGTCTTTCGAGACATATCGAGACTATCAAGAGACACTATGGTATCATGGTATCACTATGGGATGTAACAATAACCGAAATATTGTGATATCATTTTGTCAAAAGTCTCAATAATATCGAGAGCTGTCACAATATATCAAATTACAAGTTCCTTTTGTTAAATGCATGTTTTTATAGTAGCAACAGCTAAAAAAAAATATAGGGAACATAGGGAAAACAGGGAACTACATGATTAATTTCAGTGCAGACATCATGAAGAAATATGTTTTTAATTTTAATTCTTGGGATTATGATAGTAATGATCCACACCAAACTCTTGTCAATGTATTAAATGCAAAGAGTATCCTGTCTGCAATTATATAAACCAGGGGTGCTCACACTTTTACTTACAAAATGACCAAGTCAAAATGATCTACCTAATACAAAGCCAAGCAAACTGCACTGAAACACTCTGTGCCCCTTTTTTGGACCCTCACCCACAGTTTGAGAACCTCTTCTTTAAGAGAACTTCCTCTGGCACTTCATACAAAACTGTCAAAAAAGTGAAGGAAGATTTTTAAACCTGTTTTTTAAAGTTCCAAACTGGAGTTGCATTCTTTTCTGGTTTTGCAGTGATATTTACCAGCCTCTGCACGTTTACCAAACCAAACGCACATCGTGACAAACACAGATGCATTTGTGCACTTTTGTTAGACAAACTTCAGTCAAATGTGGCAGTAGGTCTGTTCTGTAGATCCGCTCTATGCTGTAGACCTGCTTTGTGCCAACACTGGAACACAAATTTAGACTGGTTTTTGCTTCACGTTTGGTCTTGTTCTTCTAATCAGCCGCACTGTGGGAGGGGCTTGTGTTGGCTGTACGCAGGAAGGAGCGAGAGCGTGAAAAGGCGAGGGGCGGCGTGCTGACGTGAGGCAGATGGACAGGTAGGATGTTTAGGAAGTTGAACCTGCCCTGTGATGCACGCTGGTACACGAGGGCACACGCTGTTGCAGACGAGCCGTGCATAGGGAGCGTGTGTGTATTTGATGCGCCGTGGAGTCTCCGCGGGTTTCAAATGAGCGCACAGGCTGCACTGAGACGCCCCACACGCTCCTGCACCCGCTACAAGTTTATTGCCAACAACAGCGGTCGTAATGAAATATGATCACACTTGTTGAGTGTCAGACCTTGAGTGAGAGACAAGACCGAGTCCAAACGCGAGTCCGAGACAAGACACGGTGATCTACCCACACGACCTTGGCAATCGACTGGTAGATCGCGATCGACGTATTTAGCACCCCTGATATAAACCATCCAAAATATCTCAATAAATATCGGACCGTGAAATGAATATCGTGATAATATCGTACCGTGAGATTTGGATATCGTTACATCCCTAGTATCTTTACATAAAATTGCTTTCCTCTAGGTGCTTAGATAAAGTGGCCTATCATGGGAATCCAAAGTTGGTCAAAATGAACCAATAACATTTTATATTCACTTGATTTGTGTTTCTTCTGGAAGGTCTGATTGGTTGTTTTTACCTATCAATCACCCAAAGTTCAATGGGGATGAGCAATAACAGTGTGGATTTTTTAACCATTTTTAGAGTGTTTAACAAAAATAAAACTAAATCCCAGTATCTCAATCTTTTCCTTGTGTGTCCCGTGTCCTCACTCATCCTGGGGCCCTCTCTCCTCTGTCCTCCCCGTCCCGAGGCTGGAGCTCTGTGTCAGTGTTTTGAATTATTCAGTCCACACATGAACAGTGAGTGCTCAGGTTTGTTTTTCATACTGTAAACACGGGCCCCATACGGTTCACTTACACCGGCCTTTAGTGTATTCTCCCCTGCTGCATATCGTCACTACAAATACCAGTACTTCTTAGGTACTTTAAACTTGTATTTTCTCGTGGGTTTAACAGGCTTTCTGTAGCGTCCAAAGTGTTCAAGATGCTATTCGCGCTTAAAGATGCAACTTTTCTGGTGCGGTTGTCTCCATGGAGATGATTGTTTTCCCAAAATACTAAACTTATCTCTCTTGCATGTATTTCATTCATTTTTATCTCTCAAAAAGACATTTAAAAACATGTATTTGCACACTATGCGGAGTTGCCTTTCCCCAGATCTGACCTGTAACTTGGTCTGGTTGTATCACCTACTTGTCTCCATGGAGATAGATATCGGCACATTGTGAAAGATTCCAGGCAAAGCAGTAACATCTGTATGAAGACAAGTTACATAATGCACCTTTAAGATTCTCTTGTTGAAATTCTGTTTTTCCTACTTATCTAAAATCACGTTTGATAGTTATAGTTTAAAAAATTTTAAATCCCTCAGTCGTCCAGGTAGAATCCATGGCAAAACTACTACTACTACTACAACTTCACTATAGTTAGCTCCTTCTTGCAGGCAGATATAAGGAAGTATCACCAGCATTCTGACCAGAAATGAAGAAGCAATGCGAAACATTTTCAATCAAATAAACGTTTGTCCAGTTGACAAATTGAATGTCTCCTTTTGCCATTTTCTTTGTCGGCTTTTTTTGTTTTGTTTTTTGTTTGTTGAAGTTAAATGGAAGTTAACTGAGATGTTCCAAATTTTATAAAGTTAGTTGCTTGAACCGGACTGGTGATGGACCCCATTCTATAAGCTTGCACAGCTTCTTAGCCTGTCCATGTTTTTCACAGTTTTTACATATATTGGCGTAAATAATATATGTCAAATGACTGTACATACTTATGTATAGGCACGTGTGTGTCCATGTGGGACTATATACATAATTCTCATTTAGTTCTCACTAAGTAGGGCAGCATTATTAACCTTGTATAACTCTATAATTGTAATAATCTTTATCTGTATCTCTTGACAAAGATATAAAAGAATGAAGTACAATGATGATATTTAAAAATACACATCAAATCCAGTGCAATGTATATGCATGAAAAAGGAACCTAAGTTTTTGTGCGTAGTAGTGAAGACTTCTCTTTGCAATTGATAAATAATTGTGATTGAACTGAAATTTACAGATTTGAAATGTTTTAAAACTATTGGTGTTGATGTTTTGTCTGGAAAAAGGGAAAAAGGGGAAGATAATATAAGCTGACTCTTCTTTCTGCTCCTTTTCATTCATTTTTTGTAGGTTTGATGTTGTGACACTGTTGATGTCTTTATATACTTTAGGAATGAAATAAATAAACAAATAACAAAAAATATATAACTGCGAAAAAATGTATTGAATTGAATCAACTCTCAAACATACACAAGAAAAATATGAAATTCTTGGGGAAAAAAATATCAGATTAATTCCTAGACACTGGTCGTGAAGAGGAGTAGATGGAGATGTTGAGGAGGCTGATGGTTTTGCTGCTACGGTGAAAACAGCTGCATCGATGTGAAATTCATGAGCTGTGATTGGTTGAGAGACAAACGTCCGCGATTGGCTGAAAAACAGACAAGCAAACACCGTCTTCCATTTTGAATTCCACATCGAATCCGTCATCGAAACAGCCTCGACTTACCCGATCTCGCGCCGTAGTCCACCATTGTACGTTGCACAGTAAAACCTTGGCCCTCCATTGATCCTTTAGCTCCTGCTCGGCTTGACAAATGCACTACCGCCGCCACGACTACCTCCTCCTCCTCCTCCTCCTCTTCTTCCTCGCTTATGATGAAGACTCACTCCTCTCCTGACAGCTCCCCTCTCACTCACTCACTCGCCCATCGATTAGCCAGCCCGCGCCATTACTGTCACCGCACGCTACACCGCCATCAAAACACACTCAGCCCGTCGGAGAAATACCATCAAACACCGGACAGCAGGCTACCCCCCCCTTCCCTCCTAACCGCCGTAACCCGCCCCGACAGCCCCTCCCCTCCCGGTAATTGCAGGATCCTTTTCGGGGCCCTCCATCCCTCCTCGATTGGTTTTGACAGGGCAGAAAGCAGTCCCTGTCAGTACGGTTAGCGCGCGTTTGATGGTCGGAGGTGAGCGCGATAAGAGACATCCGTCAAACTCCGCGCGGCGCCGTGATGATTCGTACGACGCGCGCGGATCAAGATGTCGTTTCGGACCGTTTCGCGCGCGGCGGGGGAAACTTATTCTTCTATATTTCAGCCGGCTGACAGGTGTGGAGTCCGCGGCTGTCTGTTATTCTCCCGGAGTCCATTCACAAAAGGAAAGAATGGATTGACGATCTAGTAACGGTGAAGTATGGATTGAGCCCGGATGATTGAAGTGCCTGTGGGGTTTTACTTATCTTGTTCAGAGGTGGGCCAGAGTAGCCAGAAATTTTACTCAAGTAGAAATACAAAGTAGTGGTCCTAGAGTAATTGTTAGAACGCAACATCTGATAAAAAATTAAATAAAGTAAAAAGTTAAACGTGCATTGTGTAACTTTTGTGGTGGAGGGTCCGTCAAACCTTTCTATCGCCATGGAGACCAAACCACACCAACGTTACGGACGTCAGAATGCCTGTTTTTCTAGGTATTTTTGAACTGAATAAATGTAAGGTAGAGCTGGTTAATGTCAAATTGTGGAACATTTGAAGCAGAGCAGAACATTTCCATAAAAATAATAAGGTGACAGACCCCCAGACGAAAAAGTTATGCAAAGGTCCACTACCTTTAATGTAAATCAAGAGCGTAGGTTTGCATAGGGACGGTGGGGACATGTTACAACCAATATTTGGGGAAGACAAAACGAATAGTCCCTACCAATATTTTCCATTTTATTTTAATAAACAAAAATATACATTTATTCCAGTGTTTTTTCCAAAATCAATAGTATTAATTTAACACGTGTTAGTTCACATTTTGTTTATTAGATGTTCTCAGTGGTTACTCCTGCCGCTATGTCATTGGCTTCAACAGAGTGATGTCATTAGTGGAGCCAGGAGCCTAAACTGGGGAAGCGGCAGGACAGGGCCAGTACCTGAAGATGTCGGCTTGAACAGGCGTGAGTGAAGACGCTGCACCAAACTTTGAAAAACGTTTCAAAAGGAACTTACTTGGTTTCATCTTCAATTAAACTTGCTTTACAATAAGTCGCAGCGGAAAAAAGTGACTCACCACAAGTGCACCTCCCAAACAGAGCCCTACTCGTGCGCTGTGAGCAGCCCGACTCGACTGACAATATTCCATGGAAAAATTTACAGACATGACCTCACAAATATCTCAACAACAACAAGCAAAGGGAAATCTGCTACAAACGTCTACATCGCTGTTATCCACTAAAGCAACCTACAAGTAAGTACAAGTAACCAAACCTACACCCTTGATGTAAATAGAAGGATAAAACATTAAATAAACTACCAAAATCTAGTATTTTCAAAGATATAGACATAAAAATTTACTGTGCTACTGTGTCCAAGTAATTTCCTTTGTGGATCAATAAAGTCTGTCTAATGTCTAATCTTTAATGTCTAATGTCTGTCTTAATATCTTTTATGGAGTACGGTTACTTCAATAAAATATTTCTCAGACAGGAATAAGTGTAAGCTGCTAGAAAAGTACTCCGAAAAGTACTCCCCACCCCTGATCCTATTACCTACCTACAATCACCTCTAAGAAATGTAAACAAATACACTCTCTCCCCGTTTCCCTTGATTCGTTGACAAGATTAGCTTTAATCAAACCCAGTAAACGTATGGTGAATGACTTGTCTAATATAAACACAGAAATTAGTTCATATGTGCAGATGTGAGCTGAACCTCTCTGACAACCTTGAGCTGTCAATCAAAGTACAGGCCAGATCCTATGAACATTGTGGCGTGAATAAAAAAAATATAACAACAGAAACAGAAACTAGGCCTTATATTGTTTAAATCTAAGTAAGATCGGTAGTTGCAGTTGTCTGTACTTTGACATTTCAGGTCTCAAAGCCACATTTGGTTCTGGCATCATCTGATTTATGAATTAAGGACTGATTAATACACTTTGCTTAGGGATATTTCATTTGAATACAGAATACATTGTCATATTTTCTATTGATAACAAATAAAACCCACATATTTACCGATAAAATGAATCTCAGGTCTGTAAATTCTCATTTCTTTTCGGTAAAACTGATCAAATTTGACTCACAGTTGACATCATGAAACTGTTTTGCAATAAAAAATAAATAATTAGGTAGTTGAGAACAGAACTTGACTGTGGAGCATCGATAAGTGTGTGTGTGAAATGAAATATTGGTGGTTCGTGGCAGGAAGACGGACTGCGTAAGGGAGACAAGCATGCAACAAGTCGGATCTGTGGAGAGGCGACCCCGCTCACACTAAGAATGCAGGATTTTCAATGAGGTGTAGGTGCAGGTTGAAAAGTATGGAGAGTGATTAGGAGTTTATCTGGTATATCTGGTTAAAATAGGCCTGAGATAAACAAACTGCTTTTAAATGAGTTGCGTCTTGGCTCCAAAGTTTGAACTTCTCAAACGAGGTCCCTCGATTAGGCCGAGTTCGTAGTCAGAGTGGAGGATTCGTCTTAATCAGCACACAGACCGCGTACATCTCCAGTGCAATTATAAAAGTGGAACTGGAGATTTGTTTGTGAAGTTTAGGACTTTGGGTTCATAGTTCGCCGAGTGTTGTCGGGTTGCGTGTCTTGACAGATGCCTCCACACGGCAACGCCATAGCAACCTCACGCTCTCCCCGAGTTTCGACGTTTTTTACAATATAATCTTGACGGACTGATACTGACCTGAGGAGGACCTGCCAAATTCTGCAACTTCATTTTAACTTTAACTTAAGAAAGATATAAACAAAAAGTAAATCATTTGGAACACTATATGGACGTTTACATAAAATAGTTTTCCGATCCAAGTTTTCGAGACATCTGAATTTCTGAAGTCTCAAAAACTTTAGATATGAGGTTCCATCACTTGCTTGTCTTCATGGAGATGAAAATTCTTGGTTTGGAATGTTCCGCAGTATGGCATTAAACATCTATCTCCATGGAGACACCATCTGGCCAAGTTACAGGTCAGATTTTTGGAAAGGCAAACCCACGAACAGTAGAAAGCGTGTTTTTCAAGGTATTTAACAACACTTGCAACTGATACTTCGCAGTGACATCATGCTAGGGGTGTTCTATGTGTACCCCTATGGTAGAATGTTCAGCAGTTATCATGAAGACACAATGCACATATTAGTAAACACTGTGGAAAAAAAATAAATAAATGTCTGAAAACTCAAGAAAAAATACAAAAGGGATTTAAACAACATATTTGATGACGCCTGTGATGGCGTTTAAAAAAAAAAAAAAAAAAAAAAGATGGCTTGTGATTGTAATTTTATGTGAGAGAGACTTGTTTAAGAGCACAAATTGGCTTAACTGTTTGTAAGAGTCACTCTTTCTGGTTAGGTTGTGTTTACATAAAGATTACCGTAGTTTTCGAACTATCAGGTGCACGAAAAATTCTTACATTTTCTCAAAAATCGACAGTGCGCCTTATGTATTAACTTTGGTTGTGCTTATTGACCTTGAACCGATTTTATGTGGTACACAGCGCTCAAAATCTGTCAAAATGGTTTAGTATGACTTCAGTAAGTTACGAAGCCACACCAGTTGATGGATTGTCGGAGCATTACGGCTACTGTAGTCTGTACTGTGTCCTTTAGTCCGACAGAAGCTGACCACATCTGACAGTCTGCAAGGAGCAAGCTGTATTTTTTCAGCGCTTTTAGTTTATGCAAATGCGCCATGTGGTTTTAAGTTTTGTTTCTGTAAAATGTAAACAAATGTGAACAAAGCTGCATTAAACACATTATTACTCAATGTATATTTGAGTCCTCTTCGTAGGAAATAATAATAATAAAAAAAAAAAAAAACTTAAATGATCCACCCACATTTACATTCAAAATACACATTCACCAAGACGGGGAGGCAATGGCGGGCGAATTACGCCACGATCTGCCAGTGGATTGTGGACGCCTGGACTAAGGGATCAGTCTCAAGTGTCGTCCATTTGTTTCACTTTATAATCTGGTGCACCTTATGTATGAAAATAGAGGAGAGAATTCAACATTATTGATATTGCACCTTATAATCCGGTGCACCTAATGGTCCGAAAAATACGGTACATGAAAGTCTCTTCAGACAGATCATGCCTACAATTAGCATCTCCATGGAGACAAGCATGCGGCGGATCCTCACTTGATACTTTGCAGCTGATGTCATCTACATTCTCTGAGGGTGTGATGTTATTACTTTGCCTGGAATTTTATGAAACATCTCCACGGGAAAACCGCCACCAGGCCAAGTTACATATCAGATCTGCGGAGAGGCAATCCTGCGATTAGTAGAATGCATGTTTTTAGAGATTTTAGCAACACCTGTAAAAGAATAATTCCAAGAGAGATCAGTTAAATGCCATATGGTGGAACTTTCCAGGCAACGCGAAGACATCTCTACGGAGAAAAGTTACATAGTCTACCTTTAACTCATGATTTTCGCACAACGTATAACCAGCAATCAACAGGCGCAGCGGGGTTGGGTTTGAGCGCGCGGGGGGGAGGACCATAACGCACACTGTTATTCCTAAAATCAAAACTCCGCTTCCCTGGACCCTAAACGCACCGCTGTCATAAAAGCGCTCCCATCGACAAATGAGTCCGTCGGAAAGGTCAATAGTTAATTGAATAATCTATCACCTCGGGATGGACAGAACGTAGCACGCCGCGCAATCAATGACCAGCGCATTAAAAGGTCACAACGCGCCGCCATAAGTCACCTGGATAATGTTTGGGTTCGTACAGAGCGCAGGGGCCGCCGGGGGACACGCCAGAGGGGGCCCCGGGCTGGTTCAGGAGGCCCCGGTCAAATACCAGGTGAAAGAGTAATGGGAGGTTTAGGGTCTGTGGTAAATTACAGGCTTGACAGGTCTATAAGGCAGGATACTAGTACTGGTCTGAGGATATTAGGGAGTTTTGAGAAGTAATTTATCAAGAAACAATATAATTTAGTGTGATGGAGTGGTAGAGAGGTGTAAAGTCAACACAGGTCATATTTCAGAATCAGTAATGGAGGTTTCGCATCTCTGTCTCTCCGAACTACAGCTACTTACCGGACCAAATATATCTGACCATAGATTTGAGGTTTTTTTTTATTTTTTTATTTTATGATCTCTTCAGTAAGGGTATTACCATGTACTATAATACTAAATGAAACCATAAAAGTAAACTTGATTCCCCAAAAATAGCTAAATGAACACAAAAAGACAAGAATGTTGGCTCTGATAAACATCGTGACGTAAATGATGGTGAGCGAAGTGTCTTGCCCAAGGACACAATGACATTCTGTACTGGTTGAAGCTGTTATTGAACTGTACTCGAGTCTTACCCCAGTACTAGGGATGTAACAATATCCAAATCTCACGATACGATATTATCACGATATGCATCTCACGGTACGATATTTATTGCGATATTTTAGAGAGGCTGATATAATTGTTAGATACAACACTTTTTTGCTTTTAAAATACTTTAATGAAAGATTTTGGTGTGAATTATTTCCGTCATAATCCCAAGAATGCAAGTAAAAAACATATTCCTTCATGTTGTCTGAGCTGAAATGAATTATGGGATATGTAGTTCTCTATGTTCATAAGATGTTGCTGCTATAAAACCATGCATTTAACCAAAGGAACTTGTAATTCGATATACTGTGACAGTTCACGATATTATTGTGAGACTTTTGACGATACAATATCACGATATTTTGGTTATTGTTACATCCTTAACCAGTACAGATACATATATTTGATAAGCAGCTCTTAATAAGTCATAAATAGTCATAAATCATTAAGAAGTTGCTGATACGATACATACTTCAATATATAGGTCACGATACGATACGCATTTTGATACAGTGTTCGATATGATATATTTCAAATCGTTTTGATATGGTTCAATAAAAAAATCATGGCTAAATCATGGCTGCAACACTAAAAGTCAGTAAAAAAAGACACTAAAAAAACATTTCTTGTGCAAAGTGAATATGAAACACAAACATTTTTACTCATCAAAACAGTGAAAAGGTCAACTGTGTCACATGTATTGTTGCGCTGTAACAAAATAACTTAGCAAAATATACCAAAAAGTACTCTTGGCGATATATCAATACAGCAGCACACAATATCGATACTGTATCATCATATTAAACAATACAATATACCAATATTTCAATATTTTTGCACACCCCTAGTCATAAACCTTTTTCTTGTCAGAGTATGAGGAAGTGTGCAGTTGGAATGCTAGTTGTTGTTTAAAATGAGCTAGACTAGACTATTTTAAGACAGTAACCATCAAGTATAAATTTAGTTAAATAATAAAAGGCATGACTGAAATGGCATGAAAATATTCAGAGCTTTAAAATGCAGCAAGAAAAATATTTGTATTTGGATATTTCTTTCAAAAAGCTGTATATTTATGAAGTCTATGCAGAATTCACTCTATCTGAAATTATGACATGAAATTTTAGAATTTTTTGATCCATAAACCTGGTATATTTTGTTTGACATTGTGAGAAAAGTATCCAACTTTCTCAGGCCATTTTGAACAGCTCGTGAACTACCTTTATAACTTTGAGTGCCCCGACCGAACATGGATTCTCATTTGGCGAAACAGAGGTGCATTTGTGGCCACTGCGTAAATAATAAATGAAGCTTATTCCCTTTTAATGTCAATTTAGCCCATTCATGTTTGTATATAGGAGGTGTGGCGCCTGCTCGGAAACAAAGAAGCTATGTTAACAGATGCGCGCAAGAAAGAAGGAAAAAATAATTATGCAAATGCAAGACGGAATAATTACGTATGTATTCATTATTTATAGGTTGCTTTGTGCTATCATAAACTAACCCAGCTCTCGGTCGCGGTTTCCACTTTAATTGCGTGTACACAAAATTATGTCATTTATTTTTCAAGCCTTTTTTTCCCCTCCTTGCGCAATTTCAATCTAACCATGGGGTAGAGGGATGGTGATTGCCAATTTGGTTCAAAACTTCATATTTCCTCGACTTCTTTCATATGCGGCTTGTGTTTCGTTTTCGCCGCGCCTCTCTCTCCTCTCGCGCCCGGGCATCCGACTGTTTACTTTGCTGGGAATATTACATTATGAAACCCATATAAATGCGCGCGGCTATGGCTGATGTCAGGATCGGCCCCTTCCGAAGAGAATCTTATTGATACAATCAGTGAGTGGCACAAAGTAGTTATTTTTCCACAGTAATTAGGCTTGGTGGTAGCGTCGCTCAGCTGTCCGGTGATTAGTCTTTGTTTAAAGTAATTGTAAGTGAAAAAAAACGAGAAAAAAAAAGACAGAACAGAATCCATTTGCGAGACTTCCAAACGCCAGGAGCAGGTTAAAACCGGCCGGGAGAGGATGCAACCGTCATGAGACTAAATGCGTTTAATTGATGACTATTCTTCGCAAGTTTGGACCACGGCGTCTAAATGCAATTCCATTTGAAAGAGACACTGAATCAGACGTTGCATAATAGCCGGGCGGAGGGGAAATGGGGCCGGATAAGGCGCCTGATTGGTCTCTATACGGGCCAAATGTATCGCCGCATTACTGGGAAATACAAAAGACAAGATATAATTCAATGGAGTTTAGCTTGTGTTTAACTTGGCATTGTTTCGGAGTCGGGCGATTTGGACTTCTTTTTCTGAAATTAATTACGGCTGAGACAATACAGTGACGAGGCAGATTTCGAACTTTCGGACAGAATGATCTCTTATATTAGAAGCAGCGGCCTTTCGTTTAGCGTAATTGTGTTTCAGTCTCCCGTGTCGAAAAAGTTCTATAGAATTTTTTTTACGGATCTCTAGAGTTGCCACAGTGGAGTCGTCCCGTGATGATAGAGCAGGTTTTTTGTATATCAGATGCCCTTCCTGTCTCACCGAGCTACTTATAGATTCAATGTAGTGTTTTTGTAATGGAGTGGGTAATTGGGAATAAGTGTTTCTTGCCCAGTGGCACAAAAACAGTAGCCAGGGTGGTGCTAACTACTGCCTTCGCTCAATTTAATTTCTCTCCAGCGACTAAAACAGGAATCAAAATACAATAGACGGTTCGCAAAAACCCAAGAAGTGTGAGTTCGGGCACCAGCCAATCAGCGAAGAGCCAGACGTTCAGTGTTGGCAACGATTCCAGAGATCGAGGATTTAAAGCAGGAACAAAGAGAATGTTTGTTGAATTTTATTAAGGGTAAAGACGTTATTGCCCTTCTTCCTACGGGATTTGGGAAAATATTATACCACTATAAAAAATATACCAGTTAGCCCCGTTAGAGGCGCATTACATACTCCACGACCAAATAGCAGCGATTGGTTAAATTAAAAAAGTACATGCCTACCGTCGAGAGAACGAATTCTAATGCTGAGCGGTCAGACAGTTTCTACAGAGTGAAACCAGCTGATGAATCAAGCTACAAAAACAGTAGGCTACACACTTAAAAAGGGTCATCATCTTATCTCGAACCATGAGTGAAAAACATGTTTTAGGCTGTGTTTATATGATGACGGTCTGAACCGAAGACGCACTTTTTGTTCCGCGTTTAGACGAGCGTTTTCGGGAGGAAATCTGCGTGCATACAGTGATGCAAAAGTGTGTGGAATTCGACTGGATATGCATGCCACGCGGCGATGTAGTGACGCTAAGTGGTGATGTATTGTACATGACGTTAGCAAATCTGACCAGAGTTTTGCGTCTTAGGCAGTGTAGACGGAAACGCTACGGCGAAGCGTGTTCAACTTTTCCACTCTGGAGGGTGGTTTCAGATTTTTGCGTTTTTAAGCCCCCAGAACAGTGTAAACGAAAGGCACTTCTGATAAAATATTTTGTCGTTTTTACCTGCAAGCATTCTCGTGTAATCAGGTTCTTTGAAGGAACTATAAGCCCCACCCACTATGTTGCTTCGCCCACTCTGACGATGAACTTCGACAGATAAACAACGGTCTTGCATAGTGATAGTTACAGTTGTTTTCAAATGGTTCTCACCCAACAACGTCATTGATTGGATAAAGCTTTGGCAGTTGCTTCTTCATGGTTTTTCTCATAAATTGTTGCTATTACAATATACTGCACGAAATAAAAGGCATTTTCGTGACCCAAAAGAACAGCGATGGGACTTTAGGCTCTTATGGGATTCAGATCTTTTGGAGGAATCATTTCAAAGAGCCGTTCAGAAGACTCTTTTGATATTTGTTTATACTGTGACTGAGGCAAATGTGAGAAATCATTTTATCTATAAACACATTTGTTTAAACTGGTTCAATTTGAAACTGTTCACTGCAAAAAACTAAATCTGGTCAAGTTAAGATGACTTGAATTAACAAAGTTTTATCATGATTTGAGTCAATTTCACTTGACAAGTAAAATTATCTGACAGTGGAATAAGACTTTTTGTACTTAAAATATGAAAGTGTATCTTGTTACACTTAAAATAAGAAAAACAACAACTTTTTTTGCACTTGCATAAGAAAAAAAAAAAATCGAGAAATCAAGAAAAGCACACTTATTCCATTGGTAGATAATTTTACTTGTCAAATTGAATCTACTCAAAGTAAAATGTACTTAAAAAAATAAATAAAAATTACTTAAATTGTTTTTTTTTGTTTTTTTTTTTCAGTTTTACCCAGTGTTTATCCTTAGAAATGATCAAAATAAAACAATGCAATACAATAATTATCATTTTAAAATGTCAAAATGAATTGTTAACTGTTTTTTTGACTTTTTTTGTCTGTTAAATTCTCTCATGTGTTGCCTGCTCTGCTTTGGTGCTGAAGAAAAAGATTTGGTTCTTTCAAAAAATGAGATCCAGTTTCAATCATTCACACTTGACGAAAAGGAACCATTTAAATCCATTCCTACACAAGAGTCAGATGCCCTTTCTAGTTTTCAACCACTGACCTTCAAAGTTAGTCATACACTCAAATGTATTATGGTTTCTTCATCTTATCCTTGTCCTTATTTCCCCAAAAGACTCCAAAATAATCCACGGTCAGTGAATGCACCATTATTAAAGCTAGTCTTCTAATACACGAGAGTCAAGACGTCAAACATTTAAGTCCGCGCCTTGTCAAAAGTGTCATTTATCTCGAGAAAACTTAGCATGTCGAACTTCCCTCACCCCTCATCCGTCCTCCTTGCCTCTGATTGGTCCCCCCTGCCCGGGCCCTGTCACCGGGGTTGGCTCCTGTCACTCTGGGCCTCTACGGAGCTCCGGAGACGGACCTCTTCGCCGTCATCCTCGCCGGGTTTTGTTTTGTCATCCGCTGTCAAACCATCGCGCCTCCCGTTCCCAAAGCGGACCGTCCCGAAACGGCTTTAGCTACGCAATTAGCCACGCTCGGCTATCCGCGCTAGCTGCTCAGGCGCTAGCAGCATCGAGGCCGGCGTCGGGTCCGCGTGCAGGCGAGCGCTATCGGGATCATCTTAAGCTGAACCCTTCGCCAGCGGTCTTATTTTAGAGAGATTAACCCGAGTTCGCTAACAAACGTCCGAGCATTGACATTTCCAGTTAGGGGGTTCGTTTTATGGTTGTCATGGATGCATTTACAATCCCGCAGCTCAGATTATGGATAATTTAATACGCTCTTTAAAATTCTGTGTATCGGTTTTTACAATGGACATGTTACTCTGCTGTCATGGCCTCTTCAAACTGTCTCAAGAATTGCAATCGGGGGAAAGTTTAAAAATAAAAAAAAAAGTAGTTGAAATGTATTCAGTTTAATTTATGGAGCATGTTTACTTTATTTGTCTGCTTTTAATATGTGATAAGGTTTAAATATATAATGATTTTAAGATATTGTTTACAATAAAGAGGGGGGGACTATGCAAAATCGACATTTTGGAGCTTTCTACCAGAGGTGGGACCAAGACATCGTTTTGCAAGTCTCAAGTAAGTCTCAAGTCTTTGACCTCAAATCCGAGTCAAGTCATATACAGGCAAACCCAAGTCGAGTCTTGAGTCACTGGCCCATAAGCCAGTCAAGTCCAAGTTGTCTGCTTTGAGCTTCAAGTAATTCCAAGTCTTTAAACCAAAATACTAAATACAGCTTAGATTTTTGCAATTTATATCCATTTTAAGATAAATTGTACTTCTAAAGTCATAGTATATTTATATACGTGTATTTATAGAGTATATTACAGTTGTAGAAATGTAAATTTTTCCTTTTTAAATGTCTTGACATGTCTTAGAGTGAATCATTACAGTCAGAATAGAACAAAATCAGATTTTAAAATGCTTTTCAAGTCTTCAAGTCCCAAGTCATTGACCTTCAAGTCCACGTCGAGTCCAAAGTCTTAGTCCATTTTACCAAGTCAAGTCTCAAGTCCTAAAAATAGTGACTCAAGTCTGACTCGAGTCCAAGTCACGACCTGCAAGTCCCCACCTCTGCTTTCAACCATGTTCTAACGTCGTTGTTTTAGATGTCAGCCATGCATGTTTGCGTAATCTAGCGATCTCTCCCGTACCCTATTTGAACCCTCTACACAGTTAGCAGTAGAATTTTGTCCAAACCTACATTACTCATATTACCCCATAGAAATACCCCAACACAAACAATAATATCTAGACAAGTTAAGATGACTTGAATCAAGAAAGTTTTATCATGATTTGAGTTAATTTCACTTGACAAGTAAAATTATCTGCCAATGGAACAAGACTTTTTGTACTTAAAATATGAAAATACAACTTGCTACACTTAAAATATGAAATTCGTTGCCGTTAAAATAAGAAACAGAATCGAATATTGCTTGAATTAAGAAAAACACACTTATTCCAATGGTAGAATCTACTCAAATAAAGTCAAACGTTCTTAATTTAAGTCATTTTAACCAACCTAGATATTACTTTTTGCAATGCACATAGAAGTACCATATCCATAAGTAAGAAATTTTTAAGAATGTACATTTCTGTTTCAAAAAAAAAAAAAATAATGTTTTACTATAATAGCATAAATCTGAAATATGAAATTAACAAAAAAGGGTTGAAACGGTTAAAAATCTTGAAAAAAGTCAATAAAGGAATTAGATCTCAAACACTCAAGTACTTCTAGTAATTCCGTGTATATACAGTATGTCTTATATTTGTACAGTGCATTGTAATTGTTAAGTTTGAGCCATGGCCGCCCATAACTCTGTGTATATCTCTCCCTCCCATCATACTTAATGCGTTTTTCTCGTGTGCTTGTGGTAGAAGAATGAGGTTTGTTACAGAGATGTCTTCCTGTTCCAATCCAACATTAAGTGCTCCTTTGGTCGGATCAATAAACCCTCAAGTCCTCGTCTGCAGCCGCTCCACAGGCCCCAATGGAAACACTACACTGCACTACACTACAACTATTGTGTGCGCACCATTTCTGTCTACACCAGGGTTCAGGCTGCTTTTTCTCATCTGTCATTTTGGGGAATAATAATTGTGAATAATTGGATTGGACAAAGCGGATTCATGTGAGTTTTAAACCATTAGAATGTTGTTACCGCTTCAGAAAAATACCTAAGTTGCGTTTTGTTTCATTCACACATGTCTGAGTAATCTTTTATTATTCGTCTGTCTGCATCTCCAAAGTTGAAAATGCTCTGTTCCACCTTGTGATGTCATAAAGTGGTAGTTTAACAGCAACCTTTTTACCTTTAGTTCAGTACAGATTAACAGCTTCAGCTCTGAAATTATCCAAATGATTTTACTGAAGATGTGTGGAGTTTAAGAGCCCAGTTAAGCACTTCCTGTATCACCACCTGACATCACACCGTGGGACAGAGTTTTTTTTCCATCTGTGAGAAGAACTCAGCCTAAATATGCAGGGTTTGTGTGTTCAACATGTATGAATGAAGCAAAACACAACTCCAGGTATGTTTGTGATGAGGAAACAACATTATAACGTAAATTAGAAAACACTGTAATAGGAGCCCTTTAATGTCAAGTACGAAATTGAGATTGACTTGATAATTAAACGATTTCAACTTAATCCTTTTTGAAGTACGACTAAACACTAAATGAATCTTTTTTTGCTGCTAAACTGTGTCCATGGTGTTTAACCCTTGTGTACCCCTATAGAATAATCACACCTGTACACTGGAAAAAAATACCAGTATTTTTATGCAGTACAGATTTTTGTCCAACTTTTTTTTTAATGTCATTACCTTAATTTACTTCTTTCCTAATCATACATACCAAATATAATATTTTGAAATTTTAACCCCTTAAATGCCATTTTTGACAGTGAAAATATCAAATTATGTGCATGAAAAAATTGAAAAAAAAAAACTATTCTGTATTTTTAAACAAATTTTAATTAGTAATGAAATTAAATTAAAATACAAATTAAAAATACATCACGAAATACACTAAACTGGCCAATTTTGGTGCTATTTTGTGCAATAAAGTCGAAGTTATGAAAAAAAAAAAAAGAAAAGTTGCAATGTACAAAAATGTACCTAGGGGTGCAGGAGGGTTAAACTACATTGTTCACTGATCCTTGTATTTTTTTTTTTTTTTTTTTTGGCTATCTTGGTGCAAACTATTTACAAAACTGTCCAAAAGTGAGCTTGCGCTGCCCCTAGTGGCCACTGCGATGTCAATCAGCAAAGCCCTGATCACAGACAGGTGTATCTGATCTCTAAATACAAACACCTGTCTGGGGGCGGAGTCTGAAGTGTGGGGTGGAGGTATAAGGAGCAGTGGGATTGGTCGAACAGGTATCCACACGTCAAGCTCCGCCCCTGCAGCCAGGTATGTGTGATCAGATACACCTGTCCGTGATCAGATCAGAAATCGCAGTGGCCACTACAGGCAGCACAAGCCCACTTTTTGCTTGACTATTTTGATGTGGATTCACTTCCAGGTGCCAGTGCAAAGACAAAACAAAAACAAAACAAAAACCTAATCTTATCATACTTGAATTCCAGCTTGCAATAAAAGAACAAAGGACCCAAAGTGGACTTAAAGTAAAGACTTCACAACTTCAAGACAAGAAATTCTGTCACTGCAGAAAGTCTATAACACAACTTTTGACTTTCAAACTCAATTTGGATACAAAGAAAAAAGGATTTTTTCAGTATTGATTCTGTTAAATTGAGTTTCTATTCTCTACTACTGATTCTAGTATCAATTAGTATCTAATTTTCAATACTTCTGACGACCCTAATGGACTAAAACTCTTTTTTTTTTTTTCTCGTCTTTCTCTATGAATTAAAGTGGGGCATTGTGTCCTTAGGGAAGACACTTCACTCACATTGCCAAGTAAGAAAGTGGAGTGAGCGTGAGTGATCGTGGCGGTCGGAGGGGCCGCTGGCGCAGAATGACAGCCTCGCTTCCTTCAATCTGTCCCGGGGCAGCTGTGGCTACAATAGTAGTTTAAGTGCTTTGGGTGTCTTGAAAGGCACTAAATAAATGCAATGACTAATTAATTAAAAAGTTCTGACCTACCTGTCCTCTATATGTCTTTTTTTATTGATACTTTTACCACAGATGTCATCAACAATCCCCAGGGGTGTGATTCTAACTGTACGCTTGTTCTATCTGAAGCTTTTAAGACTTTAACCCGATCTTTATTTTAACACAATAGGCTCTATTCACACTTACGTCACAAACCAGGAAGACGTTTGGAAACATGCAATGACAACTTCCGATGTAGTTCCTGACACTGGGCCAGTGAAGTAAATGTGAACAGCGGTAAAATGAAGACTGCATACGTATGTGCTGTTTGGAATCATCTTTAGTTTGGCGCCTCATCTCTTCTAATCGCATGTACCCAATGTGCTCAGAGTTGTGCGTCAGTGGGGAAATGATGAAAACTGAGGTGTGGTTGTAACTGTTGATTAGCCGAACATAACGGAACACTGCAATGACATGGAGATGAAGAAAACTGGGCCATTTTTTTTTTCATTTTTAGTGGATTTGGTCAGACTTACTAACATACTCATGAACAAAGCCCGGCGGAAGTTGTCATCACATGTTTCCAAACGTCTTCCTGGTTTGTGACATAAGCATGAACAGTAATAATTTGACCAGAAAGAACAGATTTAGTTGGAACTACTACAGCTGAGCAGATAAAACAAGTTCCTCTCTAATAAAATTAAAGTCGTACAGTATTAGTCAACAGTTTCTCAGTTACTCTCATCTTTTTTTATTGAAAATCAAACACCTCAAATTTTCAGATTATCTTAAGTGTTTCCTAATGTGTACACTGTGTTTCCATGGAAGCTGGTAAACAACGCGCCAATGCACATACATGTAGAACACCCCCAGCACGACGTCACTGCAAAGCATCGCTTAGTGTCAACGACTGGAACATCACAACTCCAAAACCTCGCCCAGGTACTTCGCTCATTTTCTGCTTCCGTGGCTTCACTTTCTCCCATCTCCCCACCTCGTCCCTCAGGTCAGCACCCGCCGCTCCTCCGCCACCTCCCCACCTCCCCTCCGCCCCGCCGCCCCTCACATCGGAAGGAAAAACAATCACTACCGCAGATACGCCCGCGATTCCATCCATCTCGCCGCGCAAAGTAAATCTTCCTTGGACATCCCTCGCTCCCCTCCTCGCTCTCCTCTTCCTCTTCTCTCTATTTCACAATTGCCTCCAAGCCCATCCATAACCCGCCGCCCGACCCTTTAGCTGGCGAGGGCCCCGACGCCGCTCCCTAGCCGGTCTGGGAATTGAATGAACCGTAGGTAGACAGAAATGTGTCCTTGGAGGTCACGGCGAGCAAATTGAAAATCTCAGGTATTGTAAGGGCTGTCGCTTTAATAAAATGGATAGAATTTCCATCGCGCGGGGACTTGCGAGGCAGGGACCCGCGCTACACTTTATAGACACAAATAATCGTAAATTGGGAATGTCACCTTAAGCCCAGGCATTTTTATTATTGTTAGCGCCGCTCCTGAGTGGGGTTGATGTCTTACTCTCAAAAGGGAGCCAGCGCTCACCTCCGCGCTCGCTTTATCTCAACGCCGGGGGGGGGGACTTCGACGTTGGGTAACTTGGATTGCCGTGGTGATTGATTGCGGACGCCGTGTTTTAACATGAAGCTATCCATTAGGAGTATTCACCGGCGTTGACCACCAGCGCAGGTGTAAAGCTCTTTATTTACTACTATTATTTGGACGTTATAAAATCTTGTGTAGAGTTTACGGGGGCGACTTTATAGATCCGCCCTTCTGCTAGAATATTAACTGTCTCGGTGTGATTCAACGCGGGAGTGCGAGGGCCCAAGGGAGCCGTAGACCAAGCGCCACAAACACAGGTACTTGTCTAATTGAAGTCCCCCGTGTAGGCAAGACGAAGCACGTGTATAAATTTGAGGAGGTGGTGGATGTACATGTATTGACGAATGCCTTAGATGGGTTGTTTTATAAGCTGACGAGGGGGTTTCTCAAACAGGGGTGCGCGGATCACTGTATTGGCTCACATATTTTACAAGGAGTATGCCCGCAGTATATAAAAAGTATACAATTTATGTCAAAGAGTGTAAGATATTTTGTGTGTTTTAAGTTCAGCTAGTCAAAGCGGCTTATGTGTCTGTGGCTGAAACTGTCAAAGATTTTTTTTTTTTTTTAGCTCTAATATTTTAGTTTAAAATTATGATTTATTCAGTTTATTTATTTATTTTTTTTACTTTTTTGTTAATTATTGTAAAACCATACCTCAGAATATTCTCCGTGAAATATATTTGTACGTTTTATGCCTTACTAACTGTTATTATGGTCAAAGAAACAACATTTATGTAACATATAATACTCCCTACAACTGTACAAAAACTCACCCTAATGTAACGGATAACCCTATGTGCTGTCAATCATCACATCATTGTTGCACTGTCTTCCTTTGACTTCTTGTATAAAGCTGTGATTTTTATATTTTATTCCTTATTTTTCTATTTTATTTATTTATTTATTTATTTTTTATTTCTATCTTATTTTATCTTTATCTTGTACATTTACATTTATATAATTATGTTTTATTTGACATCTGTTTTTGCTACCCTTTTTACTACTTATTTAGAATTTATTATTACCATTTATATATTTTACTCTTTGTTATCATATTATATTGTGATGTGTGAGCTACTGTGTCCAAATCATTTCCCTTGTGGATCAATAAAGATTGTCTAAGTCTATTTCCATGGAAACAAGCAGAGAGGCACTCCTTCAGGCCAAATAAGAGTCAGGTTTGTGGAGGTGCAAGCCCGCTTACAGTAAGAACACAGTCTAAATTTAAAAACAGGCTTTCACTTTAGTCTTTCACCAAAACTGTACATACTGTGACTTGAAATAATGATGTGCTGCTGTGGCATCCACCATTTGCTTGTATCCACGGAGATGTAATCACCTGGCCTGGAATGTTTTAAAGTAACATTGTTTAAGTTGCACTTTTTTTTTATGGTTTGGGTGGTCCTGCGACTTATATTCAGGTGCGATTTATATATTAAAATGTTCACAGTGACAGCCGCGAGAGGCTCTAGGCTTGCTGCTCCTATTACTCCTGTACCACTGTCACTTGGTTCTACTGCGCATGTCTCCTGCAGAAAAGAGCCACTGTCCTGTCTGTATCACGTCAGTCGATCGCACCATTACTTCTGCACTACTGAAAATTTAACATTTAAACAAACTCATTAAGCAAAATACAAAGCCGAAAACAGTAATCGAGCAGCAGAAAGAAAGTTTGGAGTGAGCACCATGCAACTTTCCTGGAAGTCACTGGATGGATCAACAAGGACTTCAGTCAGAACCGAAAAAATCCTGTCGGGATTCAGAAAAGCCGGAATAATTCTAACTGGAACTGATGCTGAGTCTGAGGACAGCTACACAGAAGAGGAAGCGGCGTTAATAGTCTGTTGTTCTCTGTTTGATTATTACCATGACTTGTCTTTCAAGACAAGGGCGGCAGTAGCTCAGTTGGTAGAGCATTTGCCCACTGATCTGAAGGTTGGCGGTTCGATTCCAGCTCTCGACATAAACATCACAGGTTGAGTGGTCAGATCCACTGACCCACAGGTTGGCTGGTGTGACTCCAACTCCCACAGATGATGCTGTCGTTGTGTCCTTGGGAAAGACACTTAACCCACCTTGTACACTGGTGTGTGAATGGGTGAGTGGTTCCTTGTTGTAAAGCGCTTTGAGTGCCTTGAAGGTGGAAAAACGCTATAGAAAAATGTGAACATTTACCAAAATTTTATAAAATAAATTTCCCTCAAAAGTGCGACTTATACTCTGGAGCGACTTATAGTTCAGAAAATACGGTATAGCATTTTGGCACTTTTCCATCAAGCAGGAAAATAACTAAGTTATAAGTCGGAAATGTAGACAGGCAACCCTTCAATTGAATAAACACATGACATAAAGTGAATGCCGTATTGTGTAACATTCCAGGTAGTGACGACCTTTCCTTGGACACCCACATACGTTCCAACGCGCATTTAAAGTATCAGTGAGGGAGTACTTTAATCACGATACACAGTACAAAAGCCAATGACCACCCCTGTTCCCCCGCACGCTGCATTCACATTCTACAGGGACGCGGCCAGAATCGGACAAAACAAAGAATTCATATATTTAAATGAGATTTGGCACACATGAGTGGTTTCGGGCTCCAGACCTGTTTACCACCGCGCTCTGCTTTACATGTGAAGCGCAAATGAAGCACGGATCCCCTCTCCCCGCTGCCCCGTCTCCATGTTAATTGCGAGAAATAATATTAGGCATGTGTGATTCTGATGCTCGGCCATATTGCATTATAATAACTTGAGGAACATTACCAAGGAGCACTGCTTATTAAAGGGAAACCAAGGTAGCAGCTAGAGACTTACCCGTAATACACCTAATCCTGAGTTTATGATACATTTGCATGCAACACCACCACACAATAGATTTGAATATTAATTGAAATATGCAGATGATGTATAGGCTCGTAATTATTGCTGATTTAGAAGCGTAATTGGATGAAACTTTTCTTTTTTTGCAGTGCGTTGTGTGCGCGTTGCCGTGGCGCAGATTAATATGCGTTTTCATACAAGAATGTGCTGAAGTCTTATTACCGACAATTGCTTCAGAGAATCCTCGGAGGTCGGCAGAAAGGCTCCGTCAAGACAATGGCGACCAGAGATGAGCGGTTTGTAAAGCGTCGGGGAAGAATGGAAAATACAAAGTGAGTCGAAGTGAAAGGTTTTTGTTAATCCTGTGAGCGTTGTGTTTTTAAAAGCGCTTTCGCAAAGTTTAAAAGTTGTGTGTCTAGTGGTTGTCATCTTTGTTCATGAAAACTAATAAAAAGTCATGTATTTTTGCTTGGTGTGTGGTTTTATATTTGAACCTAAGAGCAGTTTATGTTTAAAGCTGAACTGTGTAACTTTTCTGATGTGGATCTGCAACGTGCTGGTCTCCATGAAGATGTTATTGCTTTGCCTGAAATATTCCACAGCATGACATTAAAATCCTTTCTGCATTTATTTGATTACACATCTCAAGTCATTGGTGAAAATCTAGCCCCGTTACCATAGAAATGAAAAAATAAAGTAACACATTAGAATGGTCCAAAGTCCTCAAATGTCATCCAACAACAACAGGTGTGGGTCTGCAACAAGCTTGTCTCCATGGAGATGTTATTGCTTTGCCTGGAACATTTCGCAGTACAACATTAAACTCATCTTTCTACGTTCATTTCGTTACAGGTAATGAAAATTTGTCGCCATAATAATACCATTTCAGCATAAAAATATAATTATTTTTGAATCGTCACAAGTCCTCATAAGTCATCTATATACAGGAAGTTGAAACACATCAGTGGCTTAAAAAAGTAACTTGAAAAACGTGCTTAATTACAAGTCAAATCTGTGGAGAAGCGAGTCCACTGACTTGTAACTCAAAGGCAGTGTCATTACCTGTTCACTGTCACAGATATACATAACTTTAATACCTTGAAACACACATCTTATCATGCCAAAACCTGTCAGCTTACTCCTAGAGGCAACCTGAACAGAGTCTTAAAAAAGAGTCTTGGAGAGTTAAAACAGTTCTCAGATATGTCGCAGGTACAGGTCTCCGATTCAAGTCGATTTACATGATTCAGTCACATGGCATCTCTTCACGCCGTCCCTGACAACGTCCCCTTAGACGACGTCCCCCATTCTGATTATTCACAGAAAACAGGTGCATTTAAACTAGCATAATTTGTTGATTTAGCATTTTTAGCAGAAACATACACAGCAATTTTGACCCGACACTTGTTTATCATAGATTGGCATCTGCTAAAGGTTGGAGACCCACCCCTCATATACAACCCAAAGTCCAAATCATATCCCAACCCCACTGACACTCCAAGGTCCAAACACAACACATCACATCAAGGAACACAGTGACTTCTATATTGCAGGGTGAATTAACATGAATGAAACATTAAAAACACAGAGAATAAGTCCATAAACCTTAGATTCCCCTAGGGTTCACTGCTGCTCCTGTCACGTCGCTCCAGCTGCACTGAAGTACAGGTCAAACGCATGCGTCAAAATCCAAGTGTACCTCATAGTAGAAGTCTGTGTGGGACGGAATTTTCAGTCCTGCACCCGCATTGTGCAGTCTCGCTCCCGCCCGCAAAGAATAGTAATTTTCATTCCCTGTCCTGCACGCATCTGCGATATTTTGTCCCACTTCTGCCAGGAAATCCCGCAAGATGTGGACGTTCGCTTTCTTCAGCTCTATCTGACACGGAGAAGCGGAAAAGAACTGTCTAAAATGTGCGCGAGATTAGACCACATTCACAAGTTTAGGCTGCTTTAAATGTTTTTATAAATGCCAATTAAAATATCCAGCACAAATGATGTATGATAGGCATACATTTATCATTTGTACATTTTACTTTACACTCATATTTAGTTTGCGGGACTAGTTTATCATCTCGCATTGTGCAGTCCCACCCACGCCTGCAATGAGCTTTCAAAATGTTTTGCGTCGGGTCCCGCGGGTGCAGGGCTCTACCTTATACCTCACCAGCGTTTTGAGCTTTGGAGATGTAGACCGACTAATAATAAAGGACTCAAACATGTGTGAATGAAACAAAACACAACTCCAGGTATGTTTTTGATGAGGTAACAACATCATAACCTGACTTAAAGGTCACAAGAGTCCATTTTGTATAATATAAGACCTTTAAGTTGGGCATTTATCAAGAAAACTTTGCAGAGGTAGAAAGGTCGTGTTGGTGTGCAGTACATATTTGAATATTAACCCAACAAACCTAACAAATCTAAAAGTAACAATAACAAACAAGAAACAGAGCAGATATTATGCATTATCTACTTCTGAAGCTTTCTACCATGTTATAACGTTCCCTCATCGAAAACATGCCTCGAGTGGTTTTCAGAGTCATCCGTGCATGTTTGAGTAATCTTGCAATCTCCCCTGGGCCCTATTTGAACACTCCTTACGGTTAGCAGTGAGATCTTGTCCAACGCTCCGCCCACAAGCCTGCGTCACCCATGCTCCCACGCGGCAGTTCTCCACAAATATACAAAATCAGGAGCAAAACCGAAAAATTTCACAACAATAAAAGGTAACATGGTGATTTAAATGTCATGTGGTAGCAGTTAATATGTTGATTCCTGATCCATTACAAAGTTGTGTAACCTAGAAAATGTAGTCTATGTGCTTCCACTCACAATACACTTTCACTTTCCACCTTGTGATGTCATCAGGTGGTAATCCAGGAGTGCTTAACTATGTTTTTAAAGTCCATATACCACTTTAATGTCCTTCACGACTCAAAATTCTCTTCCTGCAGGTTTAAGCGTGACGTTTCATGACTTAATAAAGACAGGATAGTTTATTAAATCATTAATCACTATGGAAACTAGGGCTGGGTATCAATACGAAGTTGCCGATACGATACATACCTCAATACATGGGCCACAATAGGATACATATCTCGATATAGTGAGCTTTCAATTCGATACGATATATTTCAAATCGATTCAATACGGTTCAATAAAAAGTAAAGGCTAAATCATGTCTGCGACACTAAAAGTTTTTGTTAAACCACTTCTTGTGCGAAATTCATATGAAACACAAACATTTTAATCATCAAAACTGTGAAAGTGTCAAATGTGTTCCGTAAAAGAGTTTCCTTCCTCTAAACAAGCAACAAAACTGTAGCGCTGTAATAAAATAATTTAACAAAATATACCAAAAAAATACTCTTGGCGATATATCAATACAGCAGGCCACGATATCGATACTGTATCATCACATTAAACAATACGATATATCGATATTTTGATATTTTGTTGATATTTTTGCACACCCCTAATGGAAACGATCCTGGGTTTTTCATTATTCCAAAAACTCTATATGGGGCCTTTTTTTAAAGTTTTTAAGTTATACCAGCTAATCACTTCATTATGTTACTTACTGAAGGGTTAAAGATCGTATTTGGTTCTGTTCACTCTATACTCTATCCGCTTGGAGGTCAACAGCGGCACAGTGGCTTGAGCACTTACCGCAAACCAGACAGTCACCGGTTCAAGTCCAGTGAGGTTCATGTGGTATTAGGCTCTTTTTTTCAGATGAAGAGTTTTGTTTTCATACCTGACAGTTTCGACAGGTTTTGGTGCACTCTTCCTACCAGTGAAGGCAAGATGACAACACCATCTGCAGTCCGACTTCCTCAGCACAGTATCCCAGGTGTGTGAGAGTAAAAAATGCCCTCTCGTCCCAGTTTATAGTCTCGTGGGCACATTTCCCTATTTCAGTTGCCTCTTTAATCCAGCGATGATGTTTGTTGTCCTCTGTGCCTTCACTTTTTCCTTCTCGCATTCTGTCCTTTGTTCCTTTTTTTTGTACTGAACACCTTCCCTGTTTCCCCGATGTGTGTTTTATTGCAGGACATGCAGGGTATTTAGTAGCCAGGCTGGCGCCACCTAGTGCCTCCGCTTAATTTCATTTCTCTCCAGTGACTAGGTCAGCAATCAGAATACACTAGACGGTTCGCAAAAACCCCCGGAAGTGCAAGTTTGGGCACTGGCCAATCAGTGAAGAGCCATACATTCTGTGTTGTCAATGATTTCCGAGATCAAGGGTTTAAAGCGAAAGAGAATGTTTGGTGAATTTTATCAAGGGGAAAGACGTTATTGTCCTTCTTCCTACGGGTTTTGGGAAAAGCTTAATATAGGAATTATCCCCCGTTAGTGGCGCATTATATAAGTCACAACTGAATAGCAGCGATTGGTTAAATGTACCCAAATGTAAAAGTACCTGCCTACCGTCGAACGAACGAATTCTAACACTGTGAGGTTAGAAGTCTAGGTATTTAGTATATGACATTACATTTATGCTCCAGTTCTATTTTATCTTTTGGGTGGATGAGTAATTATCTGAGTTTTCTGTACGGTTTCATTGGTGGGTCCAGTGAGGTTCAGATTTTTCCCAAATGTCTTGTACCTACACCAGATAGATGCATCATTGTGACCAGTGGAAGCTCATCTGGTGAAAAAACAAACAGCAAACATCTATGAAAAGTAATCTGAGAGTCTGAATCATTGCCACTATCCCTCTCTGCGACAGGGACAACCAGACCCCCCTAGACCCCACCAGCCCTCGGTCCAGTCCTGTGCATGTGTGTACTCCAGTGCAGGCAGGTCATGGAGGTCAGTATAAGAACCACTCAAAACATGATGTAATCCTTCTGCAATCAAATAAACTGTAGTGAGTCTTATTTACTTGGTTTTGGTAATATTTATGTATATTTATTTAGGGAGATTGGAAAAAATGTTTTGCTTGGTTCAACCTCTTGAAGCTGTAAACATTCAGCTAAACATTTTTTTCCGTTCATGATTTGCCCAAATAACCAAAACTTTCTTTTCTGATTACAATCTCCATTTTGCGAAATGAACTATATATTGTTTCAAACTATTATTCCTGGTACCTGCTTGTCTACATGGAGACAACTTATTTTGTTACCAGCAATGTTCCACAGTATGGCATTAAATGTTGCATTTTTCCTGTTGCAGATAATTTTATTGCTCAAAAAAAAAAAAAAAAAACACACTTTCCACAGAGCTGACCTTTACTTAGTTTGAGAGTTAACCCACTGTTCTTACTATATTTCTTTAAAGGTCCTATATTACGCAAAATTGACTTTTAATCATGTTATAATGTTGATTCTGACTCGTTTTTTAATTTCGTGTTTGTGCCAAGAGAGAAACAATACTCATACGCATACTACATATATACTGTAAACAACAGAGAAGCACATTTCTTGAAAAGGACGGGAAGAAAAATACTTATATTAACTCTCCCCTGTTCATGATATAGTTTCAAAAATGATGTAGTTTCTTAATTACGGAACAACACAGAAATTTTGTTACCTCTTCCAAAACACACCTTGAGTTATGTTTTGTTTCATTACATGTTTGTGTAATCCTGCATTATTAGTCTTTGTACATGTCCAAAGCTCAAAATGCTCTGTACCACCTTGTGATGTCATGTAGTGGTAGTTTTCAAGTTCACATCTATCTTTTAACTACTACCTTTTAGTTCAGTAGAGATTGGCAATTCCAATTCCAATTTTTATTTAATTTTTTTTAATATACAATGTAATATACAATGGTATAAACAGTAACATTGCTAGAGGCTTGAGAATACATATTTATATTCGTATGCATCATATACAAATGTAGAAAAACAATAAATACAGTCACATTTTATATTTCAAATTCCATACAAAGTGCTTTAGTTTTCATGGCTTTTGGATGTGTGTAATAATTTAGAAAATGTATATAAGAGGACAAGAGAGACTGAAATACAACAAATTTGGGTTTTTGACAAGAAAACTTACAGCAATGGATATGAAATTTTGATATATTAAGTTCCACAGATATATGTTTTTGAAGTAATATCTTTCTCAAAGACACCAAAAAGTACAGTTTTTATACGACACCAAAAAGTACAGTTTTATACGACACCAAAAAGTACAGTTTTTTACAACACCAAAAAGTACAGTTTTAAACGACACCAAAAAGTACAGTTTTATACGACACCAAAAAGTACTGTTTTATATGACACCAAAAAGTACATGTTTTATACGACACCAAAAAGTACATGTTTTATACGACACCAAAAAGTACAAAAAAGTTTTATACGACACCAAAAAGTACATGTTTTATACGACACCAAAAAGTACAGTTTTATACGACACCAAAAAGTACAGTTTTATACGACACCAAAAAGTACAGTTTTATACGACACCAAAAAGTATACGACACCAAAAAGTACGTTTTATACGACACAGTTTTATACGACACCAAAAAGTACAGTTTTATACGACACCAAAAAGTACAGTTTTATACGACACCAAAAAGTACATGTTTTATACTAAATTTTGTAGGTTTGTATCAAGTTTTCTATTCACAAACAAAAATATGTCATTCCAGAAGTGTATGAGCATTCCCCAAACAAACGCTGTGACACAATGAGCAAAAATTATCTAAGTTTAAGCAAAATTTTGAAATGACAGCGTTTACAGAGGAGCATTTATGTAAGATTTTCAGATATACCTCACGAGTTTTATTAGTTACAAAATATTTTCTAGGCCAAACATCGTTCCAGTTAATGTCCGTAAAAGTATTGTTCCAAATAAAAACAGAAGCTGGTTTACTGATAGACTGTCTTGTGATAAGTTGTCAAAAAGTGTATGGAGTGGAGCACTTCCTGTATAACCACATGACATCACAAGGTGGAACAGAGTGTTTTCTGTTTGAGAAAAGAACTCAGCCTAAATATGCAGGATTTGTGTGTTAAATATGTGAATGTGAATGAAACAAAACACAACTCCACGTATGTTTGTGATAAGGAAAAAACTTTATAACACAGCTCAGAAAACAGCACAGTTTGGGCCCTTTAATGCGTCTGCCTACTTCCCCGTCCATTTCCTGCACTTTTCTGTGTCAATAAAGCTTAATACTTCCACATCTGCTTTGGGTGAGAGTCCAAGTATCATTTTACATCTGACTTTGTTCTATTTTTGGACCCAACTCGGAATTTCCTCGTAAAACCAACAATCCGAAAGAGCAGGAGAATAGAAAGTGTGTAAAAATCTCCTAGCATAACATTTTGAGACAAGCTGCGAAATCAGAAGTTTTTCGCCGTTCCGTTGCCGTCGCCGTGGATGCGTGTCGGCGCAACAGACATGCTCGATAGCTGTTTATTTAGCCCGTCTGCGCTGGCGAGTTTATGATAAATATTCCAGCGCAAATATGTGAGTAGGGCATTTACTGAAAAAGGATCACTCCAAACACTATTTGTTTGTCTGCGAAATTGCCACAGCCTTTTTCGTGTTATGAGAAACCTCTGCCCCCACCCCGCTCGACTCCGCTCCACGTACTATTTGCGAGTCCGTTCGGAAAAAAAAGCAAAACAAAACACAAAAAAAACAACACTTTGTCAATGTTTAAAATGCAGTCCGCGCGTTTCCGTGGACCCACATGTGCGTAGCCGCGATAGCTCGACTCCACTCGGGGAAAAAAAACAAAAAAACCAACACCTCCAGAGACCAGTACACAGAGTCTAACAAGGAAGTTTGGAGTGCTTATCCGCCTACGCCGCGCTCCTCGGCAGGATTACAAGGTGGTCGGGCCCTGCCAAGAATCCTCAAGGTGCGGTACAGGCTAGAGGGGGGTAGAGGAGCGAGGGGAAGGGAGCGGAGGCCGGAAACTCGAACACACAGGAACAGTGGGAGGGTGACCTTTGGTAACAGCTGTGCTCTCTCAGGTGCATGTTCTCAGTAAATCGCCTCGTTTTTTTTTTTTTTTTTCTCTCGTCTTCTTCTCAGGAATGGGTCATTATTTGGTCCCGTGGGATCAACAACAAGCGGAGGAGAGGAAGAGGAGAGCAGGGGAGTGGAGGGAGCGAAGGCAGGATGTGGAGAGAGGGCCGGTTGGACGGGACGCGGCACAGCTGAGAAAGTTGCACGGCCCGACTCTTTATGGCGTCTCTGGGCTGTTTATGGATGTGAATAAACCGACAACTATAACAACTATGTACTCAGCAATACACAAGGGTATTTGAAGTACAGTTTGGTATAGTACTTTTTTATATACACTGCAGATTTCTCTGATCTGGCCAAGATTTTAAAACTTCTATCAGGTTATTCATCTTGTTTTCAGATTTATTATCTACTTATTAGTTCTGAAGCTGCTTCATTTTAGTCTAGAGGTAGTTTATTTTAAGATAATTTGTCAAGTAAAATGATCTTGCTGCATGGACAGATAATTCCACAACTTTTAAGTAATTTTCGGATAGATTTAAGTGTTTATATCTTACATTTTGGCCAAGCTTTTTTGCAGTGTACCTGTTCTGACCAAGCAAAAATTAGTTCAAAATAGTTCAATTCATTCAACTAAAGACTGTCATATGTATCTTTTTGAAATTGTATTATCTGTTTAGGACTTTAGGAAGATACGCTGCACAATTCTTCTGCTACTTGTCTCCATGGAGATGTCATTGCTTTGCCTCAAATGTTCCATAGTATGACATTAAACATTAGCCAGGCTGGTGCCAACTAGTGCCTCTGCTCAATTTCATTTCTCTCCAGCGACTAGGTCAGGAATCAGATACACTGGACAGTTTGCAAGAACCCCAGAAGTTGTAGACCGCACACCGGCCAATCAGTGAAGAGCTGTGAAGCCATCACGTCAAACTCGTCACGTCTGTCTGGGTCCCTTTTGTGGTACAGCACAACAGTAAACAAAGCGGTCCATGGATGTAGACGATACAAACTTCACATTTTTTATTGCACCTTTAATACGCAAGTTCACCTCGCAGAAATGACAATGATCCTTGACAGACAAGTTCACTCTCTGCTTTGTTTGCTGTTGTGCCGGTAAATACTTGGACACCACTGAACGTTCCGGCGCGTTACATACGTCACGACCAAATAGCAGCGAGTGGTTAAATAATAAAAGTACCCACCTACCGTCAAGCGAACAAATCTTAATGCTGCGAGGTCAGACAGTTTCCAAAAAGTGAAACTGGCTGACATATCCATTCAGCATTTATTCATAACGGGTGTTTCTACTGCTCAAAAATACAATAATTCCTTCTGTGAATAGCGGCGACTCTCCACAAATCTGAAATGTAATGTGGCATAGTGCTGTAACCTCACGATAGATAAGTTTAACCTATACTGTGGAACTTTCTAAACAAAGTAATAACATTTTCATGGAGATAAGAAGGTGGCAGATCCTCCACTAGAAACTACAAACTTTTTGGTTGGGGGTCCATCACCTGCTTGTTTCTCTGGATATGTTATTGTTCTGCTTAAAATGTTCCACAGTATGACATTAAACATCTCTACCTTACATTTATTCAATTACAGGTGGTTTTACAGCTCAAAAATACCTAGAAAAACAGACATTCTGACTGTGATCTTGGTCGCCTCTCCACAAATCTGACCTCTAACTTGGTCTAGTTTGGTCTCCATGAAGATAGAAAACATTTTATACGATACTGAGAAACATTCTAGACAAAGCAAGAACATCTCCATGGAGAAAAAAACATTTGACGGACCCTTCACCAAAAAGTTACACAATCACACATTTAAGTCAAATAATGTTCAATGTCACTTTATATCACATTAACCATACATTCTCCAAACTACTATGGCATCTGGAATCTGGGCCAAAATGTCTTTCTGACCGACAATAACTCTTAGGCAATGTGGGTGAAGTGTCTTGCCCATAGACACGACAACAGAGCACTGGTCGGAGCGAGAGTCAAGCTGCAGTTGCTGTTGCTGAAATGACCAAAGTCCCTCTTGAGTATGACGCACGGATGGATGCAGGTCTCGGACAGGGTGTGCTTCCAAGAGCCACGTGTGTTTCCTGTGAGTGTTGGTCAATCTGTCTTTTATTTTTAATCTCATCTGTTTCACGGTTTGACTTTCTAACTTTCTGTTGCTTAAAAGGCCCGTATTACAATATTTTCTGATCTATGTTATAATTTCGTTTCCTCGTCACAAACATATCTGGAGTTGTGTTTTGGTTCATTCACACATGGTTAACACACAATTCCTGCATCTGTGGGCTCCCAGGAGTTCTTCTTTCAAATGGAAAATGTGGTGATACAAGAAGGGCTCCATTGTGTTTTTAAACTCCACTTCCACTAGAATTCTTTGGATGATTTTAGCCCTGGAATTGCAAATCTCTATGGTAAAAGGTAATTGCAAGGGTGTAGGTTTGGTCTCAGGTTATGTTTTATGAATTCTTTCCAAAAACACACAGAGTCTGGGCAGGTCCAAAATAAATGAGAGGTCATTTCATTTTTCAGTTTGCAAAATGTACAGTTTGTGTCCATTGTCCTTCTAAGATGATTCTGTGGATAACAGTGATGTAGAAGTTTGTAGCAGATTTCCCTTTGCTTGTTGTTGATGAGATATTTGTGAGGTCATGTCCAAACATTTTTCCATGGAATATTGTCAGTAGAGTCTGGCTGCTCACAGTGCACGAGTAGGGCTCTGTTTGGGAGGTGAACTTGTAGTGATAGTCACTCTTTTTCCGCAGTGATTCATTATAAAGCAAGTTTAATTGAAGATGAAGCCAAGTAAGCTCCTTTTGAAAAGTGTTTCAAAGTTTTGGTTTGTAGCATCTTCACTCACGCCTGCTCAAGCCAACATCTGTCCTGCTGCTTCCCCAGTTTAGGCTCCTGACTCCACCAATGACATCACTCTGTTGCAGCCAGTGAAATAGTGGCAGGAGTAACCCTGTCATCATTTCACTGAATACATCTCAGAACGTCTAATAAACAAAATGTGAACTAAAATGTGTTCAGTTCATACTATTGAGATTGGAAAAATATCTGAATAAATGTATATTTTTGTTTTTTAAAATAAAATGGCAAATATTGGTAGGGAATATTTAGTCTTCTCCAAAGATTTTAAAAGACAGTTAAGATAAATTAAACATTGATTTGTAATGCTATTTAATATTTGGACTACTGATAGTCAACTTGTTGTTCATGACTGTTGTGATAAAATCATGGGGGAGGGGAGGTGATCTTATAAGACCAATAAGGTCTTCTCATTTTCTTCTGCACAGTCATTTCTGTTTTTATCTTTTCAAAATGTTGTTTTTCATATATGTGCAAATAAAATCTATCTAAATATTGGTTGTGACATATCTCCACCGTCCCTATGCAAACTTACGCTCTTGGGTAACTGTTAACATCAAGAGGTGGAACAAAGCATTTTGAGCTTTGGAGATAATAAGACTAATAATACAGAATTAAATTAAGAATAAACACATGTGGATGAAACAAAATACAACTCCAGGTCTGTTTTGAGGCAGTAGCAACATTATAACATGTCTTAAAGCTCTCCAGAATCCATGTGCGGACTATAGGACCTTTAATTCAACAATTTTGTGAAGCCTGTAAGGTTTTTGTGATCAAAATACAGTGAACTGAATAGATAAAAACAACCACTTTTATGTACTTGTGTCCAATACTCCATCCTGCCAGTAAAGTCTGAGTACTCTTCTCGGATCACAATAAAATAAGAGAGCACTTTTCGTCCTTCTACTTCAGTATACTCTTCAGGTTAGATTCCCGTATATGTCGGTTGGAACATATGGCTTATGTGTCTATAAAACAGGCTTTCGGAGAGGCCATATGGGTTTAGTGTGTATTGAGGGAACATGCAGGTAAAAAAAAAAACCTTCCCCTCTTCCTCCTCCTCCTCCTCTCCAGGCCCCAGCGCTCACCGTTGTTTCCAGCCTGGAGCTAAAGTCCTCTATCACAGCGCCCCAGGATCTGAGCAGCTCTTCAATTATTCAAGGTGTTAGAACAAACGTTATTCTCGGCCTGATGGAGCCACCAGCCGGACAGTGAGAGTCTGTGATGGATGAGGTACCTGAACCAAGTCTCTGCTGCTTAAGTGTAGTGTTGCAGTTCTTTAGAAGACCGTCTAGAAGGTCGCAGGAGCTGTGACAGAAGATGAAACTTATGGAAGATACAATGAAAAGAGGGACATTAGAGATTCCAGATCAATTTAAAGATAGATACTAATTTCAAAGTTTCAAAGTTACTGGACTTAACTACAAATTTTAGGTGTCTGTTCTTTATTTAAGCACATTTTAAAGTGGATAGTTGTTCCAAACTTCCTTAAAACAATTTGAGATTGAGTATTGGCAAAAAGCCTTGGTTCAGCATCAAAGGAAAAGAAGGGCCTAACACTTATTATTACAGTATTTTTGGGCTATAAATTACACTGGATTATAAGGCACATTAAGACTGATCCTTAGCCCAGGCGTCCACAATCCACTGGCAAATCGTGGCATAATTCACGCGGTGTTGCCTCCCTGTCGTGGTGTATGAGTATTATGAATGTGAATGTGGGTGGATCATTTAAGTTTTTTTTTTTTTTTTTCCTTCCTATGAGAAGGACTCAAATATATATTGAGTAATAACATGTTTAATGCAGCTTTGCGCACATTTGTTAATGTTTTACAGAAACAAAACTTAAAACCATACGGCTCATTTGCATAAACTATAAGCGCTGAAAAAACAGCTCACTCCTTGTGCGGTCAGTTTCTGTTGGACTAAGTCTGCAGGTCATACACATAGACTGTATATACGAATGGACATATATTCTCTGTAGCATTTTATTGATGTCATAAATACCGACGCAGAACTATACTTTTACTCCGTGAGGCTCCTGACTACAGAAGCTCCGACAATCCATCAAGTGGTGTGGCTTCGTAGCTTACCAAGTACTAAGACATTTTAACTGATTTTTGAGCACTGTGTACCACATAAAATCTGTTTGAGGTCAGTAAGCACAACCAGAATTAATACATAAGGCACACAGGATTATAAGGCGCGCTGTCGATTGTTGAGTAAATTAAAGGATTTTAAGTGCACCTTATAGTCCAAAAAATACAGTAATTCTGAAGCATGCTCTTGTCTCATAATTCAAAATAAAAGCAGGCCATTTTCACATGTCTAAGTGAGTGTGAGACTGTGGCATTATTGACTGTATTTTCTTTTATTTCATGTTAACACCCAGAGTGTCCTTAAGTCCTGTTTGCAGCCACATGTGTGTTTAAGCTGATCTAGAGCAGGTGGATCTCGCAGTGGCTGTGGTCACAGTGACCTTACACACATGTAACCGGACGACCATCGCTGACAGGAGAATGAGCTCAGCTAAAACTCTAGACTAAATACTCACATGTTTTGTCTTTCTAATCTCAACTCCCCAAATATCAGGGGGAAGTTGAGAGTTGAATCATTTGAACATTTTGGCATTAAAGTCATTTTATTAGCAATGAAAACATACGTAATTGAATAAATGGAATATGCACTTGACATCTCCATGGAGACAAGCAGGTGGCCACCAGAGAAGTTACTCAGTGCTAACCTGACTCTCTCCAGACTGTTATGTGTAGCACTTTGATTTGAGTTCTACACATTATCAGTCTGGAACGGCTCTCACTGAAAGCAATCGGAAAACGGGAAACGCCATGACGCCATAACAGCAGAACAAGCCAAAAAAATCGCATTTTTTTACGTTCAGCTGAAAGAAAAGCACAAACATTTTCGCTGTCCACAAACGCACAAGGCACAAACAACATCGTCCATATTGGTGCTAAAATAGGCTGAAGGACGTCTGTCAGCGTCGCCATGTTTGTTTTGGTTCTGAATAAACCCCAGTCATGCTCCGTGATCGGCCCGTGCGAGTTTGTGAAGTCATAAATATCGTGAGAATCCATTGCGCTGTGAAAGTTTAATGAAGTGCACCTCAAAGGACAGGTTCTAAATCGGATTTGGTCGTGAACACCATGTCACTGGCCAGATCTATCTACACTCACTCAAGTCCTTTTCAGTGTTAACATCATTTTCTTTCTTTCACTCAAACTATTTTTCGACACCCTTTGAGCGCCTCCTAAACCTCTTCATCTCTGTTTCATTAGTCTTATTGGCTTGGCTCAGGTTGTGTGAGGCCCCAGCAGAATTACCAGAGTGTGGTGCGTTCAGGGCACCTCTGAAATCAAGGCTTGTTTGAGTTCCCACTTAATGACAGGTTGCGGCCGCGCTGGAGACAATGTTCTGTGGTGGTTATGCTTCGAGAGATGTTTCCGTGAATTAAAAGTCCACTTGAGCTCGTGTGAAAGCGAGCTGTGGTGCGCCCGTACCTGCCCCGAACGCTCCAACATGGAAAAAGTGTCAGAGCGGAGAAGTGAGAAGGAGAGGTGGTTTGACTTAAGAGACCAAAGTATGTGCGGAATTTTACTGCACGAGATTCATGAGCAGGAAAATGCCTCAAAAATGTGTCAAATCTGGACTGGAGTGATGGTGGGGTGAGCTAAAGGGCCCATGTTAAACTATTTTCTGATCTATGCTATAATGTTCCTCATCAAAAGCGTGCCTGGAGTTGTGTTTTGTTTCATTCACACATTTTTAACACACAAACCCTGCACATTCAGGCTGAGCTCTTCTGTCAAACAAAAAACCCTCTATTCCACTTTGTGATGTTTTCTTGAACTCTTTTTAAAGATACACTAAGAATCTTCTGACGGTGGTTATCCCAGCTGCCGATCGCCATGGAAATGCTACTGTTTTGCCAAGAATGCTTCACACTATGGTCATTTTGAGATAAGCAGGATGATCACAACACAGGCAGTGAGGCTACCAGGTCAAGTTACAGGTCAGGTCTGTAGAGAGGCAAGCCTGCATATTTTGTGTCTTCTAAAAAGTTACTTTTACGTTTTATTATTTCTTACAGTATTTTAATGTATATTGCACGCTCCACTCATTACACAATTCCCATTATTGCACACTCCACTCATTGTGTAGTTCCCATTATTGCACAATCCAGTCATTAAACAGTTCCCTTTACTGCGCACTCCACACATTGCACATTTCCTATTATTGCACACTCCATTCATTCTGCATTTCTTATTATTGCACACTCCATTCATTACACAGTTCCCATTATTGTATACTACTCATTACACAGTTCCCATTATTGCACACTCCACTCATTGCACAGTTCCCATTATTGCACACTCCACTCATTGCACAGTTCCCATTATTGCACACTCCTTTGACCTGATTATATTGTTTAGCCCACAGATAAAATGACTGGACACTCTCGGACACCGCTCCCGTTTTCCGTACACCAACATAATAAATAGGTTATCTTTTCTCATTCTGACGGCGAACCTGCCTCCTCGCTCCTCTCCCTCGCTCCGTTCCCTCTAGTGACCGCTGGCTTCTGACGCCGAGCAGAAGAAAGGACTCCAGCACCGTTAGAAGTGTGGCCCAGGGCGGCTAATCAGAGTATTACTGGTGTCACAGGCACTTAAGCTCGCAACCTCGCCTCCGGATCTGCTCCTGGGACCCGGTGAAATATTAAGAGCGGACGGTTACCTGCTGCTAACGTAGGTACAAAGACGAGACGGCTTTTAATGTTGAAGAGTCCGTGTCACCGTGGCGACTGGAGTACAAAAGTTCCCACGTCAGATCCACGTTTGATCACCGTTAATCAAAATGAATAAACATGCATAATTGCGCAGACCGGGGAGAAGTTAGGCACATTCAGACGGAATTTTCTATGTGGTATGAAGAATTGAAAACGGGCCGCCCTCAATTTCTGTCTTTTTCTTCCTCACCTAAACCCTTATCGTACCTTCCACTGTTCTGCTTTTCACCGCCAACCATTTAGATTAACAATATTTACTTTTATATTCAATTAAATCACCTGGAATTCAATAAATATATCATAAATAAGTGAAATGCTGTACTGTGGAACATTTCAGGCAAGGCGACTTTTTGTTTTACCTTCATGTTCAGCTGTTTCCGTTGCAAACTATTCGAACAAATATATTTATTCATATATTCTTAATGTTTTCACTGCTCTGGATAAAAGCAAGATAGATAGATGTGTAATGACATACTGTGGAACATTCCAAGCAATGCAGTAATATCTCCATGGAGACAAGCAGGCGCCTTTTTCATCCTTAACGCTTCACTTTACCAACATATTTCCTTATATGGAAATACTTAAGCAATTAAAACACATGTAATTTAATAGTTTTAATGACATACTGCGGAACATTCCAGGCAAAGCTATTCCATCTCCATGAAGACAAGGTGAGGTTTTCTTCGTCACTTTGTCGCCAATTTAAATTACAGTAAATATTAACTTTATTTTCTTTTCTATTTTTTTTTTTTTTAGCACTGTAAACACCTATAATGAAATACATCCAAGATAAATATGGTTAATGCCATAGCGTGGAACATTCCAGGTAAGGTTATTACATCTCCATGGAGACAAGCAGGTGACTTTTTCTTACTCTCCCAACTCTTTGTCACAAATTTAAATGAAACAAAATATTAACTTTATTCTTTTTTAGCACTGGAAACACTTGAAATTAAATAAATCCAAGGTAGATACGGTTAATACCAAACTATGGAACATTCCAGGCAAGGCTATAACATCACCATGGAGACAAGCAGGTAGCTTTTCTTCCTCAGCCTTTGTTCTCTGGTTTTACTTTCCACTGCAAACCATCTATCCATCCATTTTCTTCCTCTCCATTGCAAACTACAGAGTAAAAAATATACACTTAGTTGATTTTTTTTCTCTCTTTTTTTGCAATAAAAGCACATGTAATTGAGTGAATACATGATAGACAACTTTAATGCCATACTGTGGAACAATCTAGGTAAGGCTATAATATCTCCATGGAGACACGCAGGTCACTTTTCATCCTTAAATTAAAAACATACACTTATTTGATTTTACTTTTTTTTTTTTTTTGTGATAAAAACACATTGAGTAAATACATCATAGACCATTTTAATGCCATACTGTGGAACATTCAAAGCGACTCGTATGACCAATAACATCTCCATAGAGACAAGCAAGTGACTTTTTCTTCCTCTCCCAACTTTTCATCGCAAATTTAAATGATATATTTACTTTATTTTTTTTTTTTTTTTTTAGCACTGGAAATCCAAGGTAGATACGGTTAATGCCAAACTCTGGAATATTTCAGGCAAGGCTATAACATCTCCATGGAGACAAGCAGGTGGCATTTCATCCACGACCTTTGTTCAGTGGCTCTGCTTTCCATTGCAAACAACTGAATAAAAAACATACACTTTATTTATTTATTTTTTTGCAATAAAAACACATGTTTGAGTAAACACATGATAGACAAGTTTAATGCCATACTATGGAACATTCCAGGTGAACCAATAACCAATAACATCTCCATGAAGACAAGCAGGTGACTTTTTCCTTCCTCTCCCAACTTTTCTTTGCAAATTTAATCTATTACTAAAAACTAAGTATTTACTTCATTTTTTTTGGCACTGGAAATCCAAGATAGATACGGTTAATGTCATACTGTGGAACATTCCATTCGAGCCAATGACATCTCCATGGAGACAAGCAGGTGGCTCAACCTTTGTTCTGTGACTCTGCTTTCCATTGCAAACCACTGAATAAAAAACATACACTTAGATGATTTTTTTTTTTTTACTTGAATACATGATAGACAATTTTAATGCCATACTGTGGAACATTACAGGTGAGCCCATAATATCTCCATGGAGACAAGCAAGTGAGTTTTTCCTCCACTCTCAAACTCTTCACTGCAAATTCAAATTAAACTAAATATTTACTTTATTTTTTTTTTTTTTTAAGCACTGAAACACCTGGAATTAAGTTAATCCAAGATAGCGGTTAATGGTTAATGCCATACTGTGGAACATTCCAGGCAAGGCTATAACATCTCCATGGTGACCTCAACCTTAGTTCTGTGGCTCTGCTTTCCATTTCAAACTACTGAGTAAAAAACATACACTTAGTTGATTTTTTCATTTTCTGGCGATAAAAACACATGTAATTGAGTAAATATACGATGGACAACTTTAATGCCATACTGTGGAACATTCCAGGCGAGCCAATAACAAACTATTAGAACAAAAATATTTACTTTACACAGACCTCTGCTTAACTTTGATGTTCCGTTTGACTGACAGCGCCTTTTCGCCTCTTTAAGACGCGTACAAGTTTGGGCGATCTCTCTTTCAGATGTGGTTTTTCCCGCCTTTATACATCATAGGCAAACACCGAGCTCGCGGTCGGACACGCGGCGTTCCGAGGCAAGATTGACATGTTTTCTTCTACTGTCAGCGCGAACCCCCTCCTGCTTTCTAGTTTATCATCATAAATAGTGCATGTAGCTTATTAGCGCTAGCATCGCAACGGTGTTAGCTTGACTATTTGCCAGTACACATGTGAGACATTATTAGCGTTTCCCTTTCATCCTCGTTGTTTGTCGTTTTTTTTCTCCGGTCCTGCAGCAAAGCACCCCGGGATTGGGCACACCGCTAGCTCGTCACGCGGCTAAATTTTGATGGGAGAACGCTAGTCTTTTTCTTTTTTTTTCACCCATTCTTAGATTAAATCTCGCTAATGTGATTACGGAGCTGAGTGTACACAAGCGCGGCGAGCACAAAGACGGAATGATGACAGGATTTCAAGAGGTTTCGTGATGAGGAAAGCAGCGGGGATGATACGTGGAGCAACATCTGGGTTTCATTAGCCGCAGTGAGGTAGGTGCGCTGCTAGAAAAAAGGAAACTCAAAGGATTTCCTCTCTTTAAGTTGCAGTTATCCCCCTAATTCCAGGCCAAATTACCACGTAAGCGAGGCCTCTAATTCATAAGCCCCGGTAGTCCTGGTTCGGTCCGGTCTGCGCGCTCTGCTGGGGGCTAAAATAAGACATGTTGGGTTATGGACGGCGTTGCTAAAATAACAGAAGTTGAGGAAGTCTGAAGGCGGTGAACGTGCCATTCTTGGAGGTCTAAGCGTCGCTAAAGTACCACAGTAGAGGAAGTAAAAGTCAAAGGTCAACACTCGGGATGTTACTGTAACCGAAATATGGTGATATCGCACCTTCAGAAGTTTCTCAATAATATCGTGGGCCAGTATATCGAATTACGAGTCTCTTTGCTTAAATTCATTGTTTTGGTGCAGCAACAGCTAAAAGAAACAGAGGGAACTACATAGACCATGATGCTTTGCTCTGTTTCACTCCAATGAAATGACTTATTAAGCTCTTTTAGATCTTAACTCTTTGGTTTATGAAAGAACCAAAGGAAAAAGTAGTATATTCACAATTCTGTTAGCCTCTACAAAATATCACAGTAAATATCGTACCGTGACATGCATATCGTGAAAAAATCGTACTGAGGAATTTGGATATGGACATGCACCCACTGAAATTGAACAAAGGTTTCAACTAGACAGTTCTGATGTCTTGATTGATTGATTGATTGATTGATTGATGAATACATTTGATTGTAAGTTGAACTATTTTTGTAAACCGATTATACAAAAAAGAAAAAAATTATAAAATACAAAAAATGTTCCATTAGCTGTTGGAAAATGATTAAGGACAATTAGCACTAGGGCTGGGTATCATTAAGAAGTTGCTCATACGATACATTGGCCACGATGCGATACATATCTTGATACAGTACCCTTTTGATTTGATTCGATATATTTCAAATCGACTCGATACGGTTCAAAAAAAAAAAAAAAAAAAAGGTTAAATCATGGCTGTGATACTGTGATATGAAAAATGTCAATTTTATCTTCTTATCTAAATAAGCAACAAAACTGTAGCGCTGTTACTAAATTATTAATAAATATACCAAAAAATACTCTTGCCGATATATTGATACAACAGCCTACAATATTGATACTGTATCATCACATTAAATGATACGAAATATTGATATTTCAATATTTTTGCACACCCCTAAAAGCACCCCAGAAAACTTGGTCACAATGAGATTACATTGTAAATATCTAATAAAAATTGATGTATATTGTTACATCTTACACCTGTTTGTTTTCATAAATGATCAAAATGTTGTGTTGCCTGGAATGTTCCACAATAAGGCATTAAACGTAATTGAAGCAGTTGACTTGAGATGTCCATGAGAATTTATCACAAAACTGAATCAAAACAATTGGACTTACTAAACTGTGTGTGCATAAGTGGTGGTGGTGGTCAGAGGGGTTGGCGCCGATTGGCACGGCAGTCGCACCTCTGTCAGTCTGCCCCAGGGCAGCTGTAGCTACAACAGTAGCTTACCATCACCAGGTATAGAGTGAATGAATAATGCTGAATGTAATGCTCTGTAAAGCGTCTTTGTGACAAAAAAATGGCTATGAAAAGTGCTATATAAATAAAGTCTTACTTTTACTTACTATTTAAAATGAGCAAATTATAAAAGAATGATTCACTGGTGTCATAGATTATACACAGCAGGCTCAAGTACAGTATGTCTTCTTAAACAGTAAACAACCGACTGCTGCAACTGTACCACAAACGCAATCACCTCTCAAAGTGTTAAGCCCTGGACACTGGCAACTTTAAGTGAAGTGCCGTGTCTGTGAACCGTCAGGAGTCACCTTGCGTTATGGAGGTGAGCGCTCAGACCCGAGAGCGGAGAGAGTGGCACGGACAGGTCACGCTCGCCACCCCCTTCGCCCCCCACCCGAGCCGCCGCCGACCGGACCAGAGGTGAGGACGCCATAATGGACGGGCCCTAAAAGGATGCGCGCGAGGTGGTAGAAGGAGGTGAGGATGGTGCGGCGGAGTGGTCCCGCGGGGGGAGCTTTGCGCGCTTGGACAGACCGGTTCACCTCCGAGTGACCGTCGCCGTGGGGAAGGAGGTGGGGTCGGAGGGGAGTACGGAGGGGTCAGTGGCGAAGTTTGACTCGGGAGCTCGCGGTCGATTAACAGTGAAGCGGTATCTCCCTGGGACAGGTCTGAAGAGGTGCGAAAGGTAACAGCACTTTCACTGGGAAATAGATGCTTTTTTTCCCGACGTGTTCAACAAAATGGGCGAATTAGAGGGAAGGAAAAAAGCTAAAAAGGTCAAAGAGAGATCAGAGCCGCATCACAGTTGTAGGATAGTCTCACAGGGACACCCAAATCTTTGTTTTTCTTTTCTCTTTGCAACTGCATTCAACAGGTAACAGGGCGAACTAAAATCAATGGAGTTGTTCTAAAAGTATAGAAGTAGGGTTTCCAAAAGTATCAAAATCAGAGCCTAATTGATACTGAAACAAGATACCATATTTTCCAGGCTATTGGGCGCGCTCTTAAGCCTCCAACCCCATCAAAAAATGACTGCACACCCCGCAATCCAGACCACCCTATACACGACATCCACTCGGGTGTCCCAGCATGACTTTAGTAAACTACAAAGCCGCACCACCTGCAGCGCACGCAAACACACACGGAGCAGACAGCGACCGCGCAGCAAAAAACCACCACAGACACACTCATCACTCCATGCCGACAAGGAACGGAACAGAGGAACGAACCGAAAAAGCGAGTGCAATGTGCCACTTCTAGACACAATTGAACAACTGAGTCACTGCGAACACATCAACAATCCAGCGTCCCAGACAGCACCCTCCCTACACGCCACAACTGAACAAAGCCCAGAGTCACCGTGACAAAGTCCGACTGACCCATCTAACTGCTGTGTTTTGTTTAAAGTCCGGTGTGGTTTATATGTGAAAAAAGTTTGAAAATAGACCATTTAATGACAGTCTGTCTTATAATCCATAGCACCCTATAGTACGGAAAATACAGTACTCATTTGAGCTAGTATCAGTACTAAAAAAGACACATTAAAAGGACAGAAATTGAAGCCTTCTTGAATGTCTTTCGAATGATCTTGAGCAAGTATAAGAGCACATAGACTAATATACGCTCATGGACCACTATGGAACCTACCTTAACCACTGAAGGATTAACACAGATATAAGACCACATGGGAATATAAAAGAAAGTACTATGATTTAATATTGAAAATCACATTCTACTGTTGCATTGCTTTTATGGTTCTATGTTCTGAGTCAGTTCTACCGACATCCTTTTGTGTTCCATTTCAACAGTTGGGGAAAATATGGAAGCCCGAGAAAGTTTAACGTTCAACTGATCGCTCTGCACCGAACTAGTCTGAGTTTATGTTTCAAAACCCTGATTTGATCGGCCGTTCCATTGCACTTTCTCGAGGTGGAGGTCAGTTTTCCCCGAGTATTTAGATGATTGTTTTTTTTTATTGCTCTAAAATACCTTACATGGTCACCTTTCCACAGATCTGACTTGTAACGTGTCTCCATGTAGACAAAAGTTTAATACCACATTGCTGTTGAGTAACCAGACGTCCCTATTTATCCAGGACAGTCCCAGTTTTGAGCCCTGTGTCCCCTTGTCCCAGCAGATTTATACAAAACCAGTGATTTGTTCCAGTTTTGTTCAAGAAATGTCCAAGACGTTCATATTTTTGACCAATCTGACCCCTGCCAACAGTAAAGAGATGCATAAATTGTCACTTGTTTGAGTAAAATACTAGGGATGTAACAATAACCAAAATTGCAATATCGTATCTTCAGAAGTCTCACAATTATATCGTGGGCTGTCACAATATATCAAATTACAAGTTTCTTTGCTTAAATGCATGGTTTTATAGAAGCAACATCTTATAAACATCGGGAACTACATATCCCATGATTCATTTCACCACAAACAACATGAAGAAACATGTTTTAAACTTGAATTCTTGGGATTATGATGGAAATAATTCACACCAAAATCTTGTTAGGGTATTTTAAAAGCAAAAAAGTATCCAATCTACAATTATATTAACCTCTTCAAAATATCGCAATAAATAGCGTACCGTGAGATGCATATCGTGATAATATCGTACCGAGACATTTGGATATCGTTACATCCCTATAAAATACAAAAAAGCTGCTTAAAAACGACCAAAAAACTAAGAAAATATGACTATACTGACTCACATGTTAGTCACGAATGCTCTCTGCAGAATAATTTCCCTTAATTACGCTCTCAATTCACAATTTTATTATTACCAGCCACTACAAACCGGGGATGTCCCAGTTTTTTATTTTGAAAATCTGGTCACCCTAGGCAAAGCAATAACATCTCGACAGAAACAAACACATTTAATGGACAAGTTCCACACTGCACCTTTAAGACGCCGCAAAAACACAACACCGTTTTTCTCATATGCAATCGTGTTTGTTTTGGATTTACAGTATTGTTATAAAACCCTTGCATGTGCTAATCGTCGAGCCGAACTTCTCATGTCCATATCTGCAGATCATAAGAAAACAGAGTTGTGTTTAGTCCTGTCTCACCCTCTCGTCTTTTCTCACATCTGCTCTGTCTCTAGGTTTTCAAAGAGACTCCGCAATCCTCTCCCCAGAATAAATACATCTATATTTAATGCACTGCGTGATTATGGCCAATCTGAATCTGCCACACACATGAATTTATTACAACTGACGACCCCGACGCGCACAGAGAGGGAGAGCGAGGTCCCGCCGGAGAACAGGAGAGATGATAAGAGCGGTAAACACGGAGCTCTGGAGATGTCTTAATGAACGCGACAAGACCCAAAAAAAAATCACTCCCACATAGGTCAGTGGACTCCGGGCTACATCCTGGACCGCGCTGGGAGACGGAGGAGGAGGAGGGAGTTAGGGAAAGTATTCGGTAGGGCATGGGAATGGCAATGTCACGGCGGTCGCCAGAGAGTACTTTAAAACAACTACGACGTCACGATACGCGGTGCGCTTTTTTGTTTTTATGGGTCCCTAAGTGCTAGCGTTCATTGCATTTCTTCTTCAAACAAACTGCGTGTGAAAAACCTGTTTATTTACGGAGATAGGGAGTGCTGTTGTAACCTCCGAGTCCCCGGCCTTGTTTAGTCCAGTCCAGACAGGATTCAGAGCCAGAGTCCGGTCCCAGTCCAAAAGAAATACACGGAAGGTTTATTTTAGAGTGTTGTTGGGTGTAGTGTAGTGCGAGCAGTAACATTCCTATGGTCGGGCTTGTTTTGACGGATGGTTCTTTTCGTACTGTCCGTCAGTACAACGTGTATTTCATGGTACTGGACGGTAAAGTACTCAGACATTGGACATGCAGTCTGCTACTTTTTCTTTTTTTGTTTTGAGAAAATAATACAAATGAAAGTGATTTTAAACTTGTCACTCAGTTTTTGAAAAGTTTCCAACCCAAGTTCACTATAGGTTGGAATTATAGTTTTTTAATTTAAGTTTAGGTTGCTTTATTCGTATCTGAAGGTAAATTTGTTTTGCAGATTTGAGAGGCAGGTACCACATTTCACATTTCATTCATCCACAACACAAAAAAAAAAAAAAAATCAAAATAAAGTGTTACAGTGCTCCAGTGAAGAATGATTTTGTTCAATAAACAGTTAGTTAAATTCATCCATCATGCTTGGATAAAATCACAATAAATATTAAAAATGATAAAAACACACAATTTTTCCAACACAAACGTACTAAAATTGACAGATTGTTTATGAAATATTATTACTTTTTTAATAACAGATTTACAACAATATATGTATTTTTAAAAGTATATAAATATAATATCACATTTGAATTTTATTTAAATCGAATATTTTCTTACAGTACGCTATATTCTGATCTATGTTATAATGTTGCTTCCTCATCAAAAAAGTAGTTCCTGGAGTTGTGTTTTGTTCCATTCCCACATATTTAACACACAAACTCTGCTTATTCAGGCTGAGTTCTTCTCTTGAACATAAAACACTTGTGATGTGGTAATACAGGAAGGGCTCCATTGTGTTTTGTATGTGCATCTGGATCATTTCAGTCTTTGAATTGCTTAGCTCTACTGAACTAAAGGTAAAAGTTATTGTTGTTAATGTGCAAACTACCACCACGTGACATCACAAGGTAGAACAGAGCATTTTGAGCTTTAGGGATGTAGACAAAGTAATAATAAACATAACTCAAACATGTGTGAATGAAACAAAACATGGGTCAAAACTCACAAGAGTCAATTTTGTGTAATATAGGACTTTTTATTACATATAACTGTACAGCTTGTGGTGGAGGGTCAGTCATCCTTTTGCTGTTATTGCTTTGCTTGGAATGTTGCACAGTATGACATTAAATTGCCAGCAATTGACACCACCAACCACAGCTGAGTTACAAGACTGTTAAAGGGACAGTTCAGAATTTTGGACACAGGACCTCATTTCCTAGTGAGCCAGAGTGTTGGAGACGTGTGGAGACACTTTTTGAAATATTCCATCCAGTCCTTGTATTTGCAGAGGTCGCTGGTGCTAGGCTAGTGCATGTCAATGGCCATAGTTAGCCTGCCACTAAAAATAGTCTTACCCACTCCACAAAACACCCGAAGCAAATCTATTATTACGCCAGACTGTCCATGTGAATGTCTTTGTCAACAGAATAATAAATTTGCATCGCATGAATCGTCGCATGTAGAGGGACTATTTTCTCATATATCAGTCCGCTGCTGCCAAGCTTTCTATCAGGAAGTACAACTCACCGCTGCTGCTCAGACATAAATTCTTCAAATGCAAGGTTGGTTTTACTTCTAAAATTATTCTATCAACACAGACATTCACATGGACAGTCTGGCGTAATAATAGATTTTCTTTGGGTGTTTTGTGGAGTGGGTAAGACTGTTTGTAGCGGCAGGCTAACTATAGCCATTGACATACACTAGCCTAGCACCAGCGACCTCTGCAAATAGAAGGACTGGATGGAATATTTTTAAAGTGTCTCCACACGTCTCCAACACTCTGGCTCACTAGGAAATGAGGCCCTATGTCCAAAATTCTGTCCATTTAAGATGCAGTAAGACAGAATGCATTTTTTGTTCCTTCCTCCCCCCCCTTTTCTCAAATAAAAACCCTGGTAAACGAATGTGTGCAAGAAATATAAATATGTAAAGCCGTACTGTGGAACATTGTAGGCAACACAACAACATGCGTACTCTTGAGAGAAAAAAAATAAAAAATCAAAGTGCACCTTTATGCAAGCTTATTTGGTTACATATAGAGAAAAAAAATCTATCACTCAATTATGGATCATATAAATAAATAAAGTACTTTGAACCACTTTCCGCAGTAAAGTGAATCTGCAGTAAGCCATGTAAAAGTGTAATGTTGTTTGTCATGCATATTCATACACCGTGTTACCTGTACGTATGATTATGTTTTATGTAGTCATGGATACGGCGGGTCCATTTCTGCCATGCTAGTCTCTCTCAAAGTGGAGTTATAGTTAGAGCCTGATTATTTATTTATGTTTAGAGACGCAATCTGGGTCACTGGAACTTCACTACCCCTCTACCCCCGCTCCTCCTCCTCGTCTTCATCGCTAGCCCCTCCTCCTCACAGTCTCTCTCTATAAGCCCGTCTTCTTCTGTCTGTTTTTAGGTGCTGTATTTGCATTAAAGCAGGAACATTTTGTGATATAATTGTTAAGAACTGCAATACCGATATTATACTGATGTTTTATTTACTTTTTGACTCAAGGATTTCAGTTTTGTCACGTGGTGAACCTTGGTGTTACTGCGGTATATTAAATATGTTACGATACTGATTATTGTGTCAGTCAGTATCGCGATATCGATATTTTTTGTGATACATTGGGCAACCCCACTTTGCAAGACTGAATTGTTTTTTCGAAAATTCCGTTACATTAATATTAGTTATTGTGGGTTGATATGTGAAAATGTCTCCACAAGTACTATTACTTGTGCTACTACTACTACTACTACTACTACTACTACTACAAATTTTCTATTATGATCAGGAATGTAACTGTATGATGACAAAAAGTTTGAGGGATAAATTTTAAAATGTACATATTTTTTATAAAAGCTGATTTTTTTTTTTTTTTTTTTTAAATAGGATTTTTTTATTTTTAAAGTATGTTTTTATGGGGGGGTTAGTTTTTTTTGTTTTGTTTTTTTTTAAGTGTGATCAAATTTTTTTTTAAAGTATGATTTTAAAGTATATTTTTAATAATTATTATTATTATATTTTTTTTTTTTTTGCATTATACTGAATTTATTGGATTAATAACTCTGTAAATAGTCATTAATCAAACATACTTTTTCAGATGTTTATTACAATAATAACTTTGTTTTTGTTAGTTTTCTTCATACATTTTTTTCTTTTTTTTCTTTACAGTCTCACATTTTTATTTTTATTTATTTATTAATTAATTTATTTATTTCTATTGCAATACTAAAGCAATGTATGGTACCAACACAAAATTGCATCCCTGGACACCAGAAGAAACAGAAATTAGCATAATGCACACTCAACAGACTCAGAGGCCAACCACTCTGCCACAATGCACCACCGTACTCCTATAAACTCAAATGAAATCTTAACAACGCACAAAAACGTCAAAACAAACCAAAATACTTTACATACTTTTGACAGTGACGCAATCTCCATAAATTGGAGACAAAAGCCGGTCTAAATTATGCAGTATCTTTTCGTCATGTCGTCCCCGGAGGTTACGATTTCAAACAACACCCAAACAGTGTTATTAGCGTGGAGTGTGGACGGAGCAGACCCGGACCACAACACAACACAGAGTAATTAGCCAAAAAGAAGGAGATGTGCTACTCATTTGACATGCTCTTTCACTGCTTCTGTCTGCACGGAGAAAAACAAGACTGTGGCCTTCTAGAATCCAAATGATCTTTATGTATTCAAAGCGTGTGTCACTGTAACGTATGGTTCTTCTAGTCCTCCATCTTGGCTCTCAAAACCTCTGGAACTTCTTTGATTCTTCAGCTGTTTCAACCTTTTACTTTTTTCTTACCACAGTGGCGTAGTGGTTAGAACTCTAGCCCCAAAGCCAAATGGTTCCAGGTTTTACAAAAAGGACAAAAACGGGCCTTTTGGAGTTCCTTTTGTGTCAGGACTCAGGATGGGTACTCCTCCAGCTTGGTCCTAGATTCTACCTCAAGATCTGAACAGAAGAATGGATCAAATGTAGAAAATAACTGACAATAAAGTTGACAATTTCAAGATGTGTTTCTATTTTATCTTCAAACAGAACTAATTCATTTTAAATGGTTTGCAGAGGTCCAAATTTATTCCTCAGTTACCTCATGCATTACAAGGGTCGCAATTAGTAATGAGTTTGTAAGCACTTTTCACATTCAGAGACTTCTGCTGTCAACAACTAGCATGCTAACTGCACACTTTTGATTATCAGGCAATAAGATACTTTGTAATTAGACCACAAGAGCCGTTTATACAATATATCTGTACTGGGGCAGGATAAATTTGGCTCAAATACATGGGAAAAAATTGGGTATAGTAACAGGGCTAAACCGGGACTAGAAGAGGACCAAACCTGGAACAAACCAGGACTAAACCAGGACAAGAAAAAGAACATATAGAAATCAAACCAAGATTAAACCAGGACTAGAAGCGGAACAAATAGAAATCAAACCAAGATTAAACCAGGACTAGAAGAGGACCCAAAACAGGACTAAACCAGGACAAGTAGAGGACTAAATAGAGATCAAACCAGGACTAAATCAGGACTAGAATACGACTCAAAAGATGACTAAACCAGGACTGGAAGGGAACCAAATGGAGATCAAACCAGGACTAAACCAAGACTAAACCAGGACTAGAAGAGGCCCAAACAGAGATCAATCCAGGACCAAACCAAGACTAATCCAGGACTAGAAGAGGACCAAACAGATCTTAAATCAGGACTAGAAGATGACCTAAAAGGGGACTAAACCAGGACTGGAAGGGGAACAAATGGAGATCAAACCAGGACTAAACCCGGACTAGAAGAAGAACAAACTAGGACTAGAAGTGGACCAAACCAAGATCAAACCAGGACCATACCAGGACTAATCCAGGACTAGAAGAAGAACAAATAGAAACCAAACAGAGATCAAACCAGGTCTAGAAGAAAACAGGACTAAACCAGGACTAAATCAGGACTAGAAGACGACCCAAACCAGGACTAAACCAGGACTATGAGAGGACATAGATCAAACCAGGACTAGAAGAGCACCAAATGGAGATCAAACCAGGACTAAACCAGGATTAAACCAGAACACCGCAAGCCCCATGTCCCTTTTGTCCCGTGGAGTGGGACATTAGCGTCTTTGAAAACCCGGTGAGACACATCCTGGTCCTGGTTTGGACTGGGGACTTCACAAACATGTCGCACTCATTAGTTTACAATTATAGCTCAACTATCAGGCGCCTGGCAATTATCAGTGTGAATATGCAAATTCCTATTGATTTCATGGCCCGAATCAAGACCAGAAAAACAATGAGAATTTTCAAAAGTAAAACAACGAAATGACGATTTTGAACGCCGTATTTGATGTTAACTTTTCCAAGGGCCCGTTAATTAAAGCCAACTTGTCTAATTGTTGAATTACGGGCACAAACAGTGATTGCTTAAATATTGTTAATGCATTTTTGTTGCACCTATTAAAGATTCTTGTCTGGGGAGTTAATTTCATTATGCTAATCAGGCTCTCATGCGCACAGAAGCCCGCCTTTGATCTGAGCTAGTTGTCCTGATCTTCAAAGACAACGTCACTAGTTACTTTAAACGAATTTTACATTTTTTTTAACTGAGTCTTATGGAAATGAGGAAGAAGAGGAGGAAGAGGAGGAGGGGGGGCGAAGGAGTAATTAATTTTTGATGATGTGTCTCGGTGTTTTGGGGAAGGTTGGGTTTCATTTGTGGAGATCGAGATTAAAGACCTTCTGAATTGGTGAGTTAATTCGGACTGATAAACTCCGCTGTTTAATATGCTCCTTTGTGCTCGCCGGCTAGAGAACAGCCCGGCTAGAGAACAGCCCGCTAACAGCCCGCGGACGGTGTTCCCTGTCCAAGATGGCCGACGTCGGGGCGAGGAGATGGGCCCCCGGGCAACCCCACAGACCGGCTGCATTATTAAAGGCGGACAGGGTCGAATCAAAGGGCCGCGATGTGAGCGTCAGTGGCTCTAGGCGATTCCAGTGATCAAAAATAAAGGCATCGCTCGATTTGTTTGTTTATTACAGATCGGACATTCTCTTCACGCCTCGCAAAGTATTTCCTGTACTTCTGCGGACTCTTTTGTACTTCTGAAGGAGAACTTTCCGATTACGGGAGCTTGAATGAAGTAACGTCGATGTGAAATAAGAAACAAACCGTAAAGTTTGGGTTCAATAATATGCGGGCTGTTGGGTTTCCTCGAGGTCTCTCAAAAACTGCGCCATAAGATCTATTCACGCTTACGTCACAAACCAGGAAGACGTTTGAAAACTTCCTGTGGGCTCTGGTCACTGAAGTAAGTCTGACAAAATCTAGAAAAAAAAGAGAAAATGTCCAATGTTTCTTCATCTCCATGTCATTGTAGCGTTCTGTTATGTTCAGCTACTCAACGTTTACAACCGTACCTCAGTTTTCATCATTTCCTCACTGACGCACAACTCCGAGCACAATGGGTACATGCGATTAGACGAGACGAGGGCACCAAATTTACGAGGATTCCAAACAGCACATACGTATGAAGTCTTCATTTTCCAGCTAATCACATTTACTTTATCACAGTTGGTTGGTGAGTCCAGAGTCGGGAACTAGACCGGAAGTTGTCATCGCATCTTTCCAAACGTCTTCCTGGTTTGTGATGTAAGCGTGGATAGAATGTACTGATTGATTGAGTGATTATATTTATATAGCGCCTTTTCAAGATACCCAAAGCGCTTTACAGTTCATTATTCAGTCACTCCACACTCAGTCGCTGAACACTACCAGTCCGTCGCTCACCAAATATAATGATATAATAGGCAAGGTGAGTAAAATGTCTTGCCTAAGGACACAACAACAGTATCTGAGCAGCTTTCACTCCTCTACAGCGCCTGGTATTTCGAGTGGTTTAGTACTAACCAGGCCCAAACCTTCTTAGCTTCCAGGATCAGAGATTGGCCACTGTATTTTGACGGTTTAAATGTAAAGGACAATACAGTATATCACAGGTGAGTTTTTGTTGGTCTTTTTAGATTTAAACAAACTTTATTGATCCACAAGGGAAATTATTTGGACACAGGAGCTCACACATCACAATATAACATAATAAAGACAAAAAATATAAATGGTAATGGTAATAAATTCTAAATACGTAGCATAAAAGATAGCAAAAAAGGTTTCAAATGAGTCGTAATTATATAAATGTAAATGTACAAGTAAAATAATGTAGAAAAATAAGTAATACAATTTTAAATCATTGCTATACACAAGAAAAAAAAAATCTTAGCTATGTACAAGATTATTTTGCAAAGTGATTATATGATTTTGGAAACCAGAGATTGCAAAAAACAGTGATTTCAAGTAAAAAAAAAAAAAAAATGAAATCAAGGTGTGACCATTTAAAACTAAATTCAGGAGGTCAAGATATTTTAAAACTTCAATTTTAATTTTCACACGAAGGTTGAATTATTGTTATCAAACTTGCACCCAATAATAAAAGGACTTCAACAGAGGACACTTGAATGCACCATTAATAACATCACTCTTTCCCATCTCATATAAGTATTTTTGTTCCCGTGACTACGTGTTACCGTGACATTGGCCCAGTATGCAAACAGTCCATTTGAGCTGTACTTTAGGGATCAGCGTTGATGGTTTCTGATGCGCAGTATAACAACATATGAACACGGTTACGTGACAGGAGCTCGGATTGTAGACTGAGCCGATAAAAAGCCACCTGGAAAAAAATACACGACCGTGATCTCTGGCTAAATGCGCTTTTAATTTTTTTTTTTCTTTTTTTCCAATCTAAATCACAGCTCTGACCGTGCTTGTAGGTGAAGTCAACAGATTGTGTCTACCTATAATCCTCCATTAGAAACATTCCACCAAAAATCCTCTTACAAAAAAAAAAAAAAAAAAAGACGCTGCGGCTTTTCGGAGTGCCTGGGCTCGTCGCCAGAGCCCGTCAGGTGAAAATCTACCACCGGCTGTGCCCGCGGATCCCGCTATCACAACCCATCATCTACCATTTGAAAAAGCTGCCATTCATTAGCAAGACAAATCGAAGCAAAGGAGCGCCGTGATGGACTGGCCAGCAGGGGGCTCTAGCAGGGGGGTCCCGCCGGTTGAAACGCACCGAGCTTATGTTGATACCTTCGCGGGATAAGCTGCGGCAGTAATTCCCCGGTCACTCCGCGAGCCGTATTCAGGTTAATGTATTTTATCGGTAAAAAGCACTCGAGATGAATCAAATCCGAAATCCTTTAAAGAGCTATCAGGGAGCCGGACGTCCAAATGTACCAGCGGGGCTTAAATGTGTTAAATATGAGAATTATCATAAACAGCTTAAGGGACGGCGAGCTGGCTGGACTCACAAAAGACTTGTTAGGAGACTGGAAATGTCCAAATATGTGACAAACATGCCAGCAGACAAAGGTGAGTTTTGACTAGAAACACATGGAACACAAGATATGGGCTGTAAAGTTATATTTATTTCAGTTTTTAGAAGCATTTTTTAAGTAATAGTTAAAAAAAAGTACAAAAGCTTGTAACGTTGTATTTGGATACATACTTGAACCTTACCTTAAAATATGTTTGTCTCTTGCTTGTCTCCATGGAAACGTTATTGCATTGTCTATATCAGGGGTGCTCACACTTTTTCAGCATGCGAGCTACTTACAAAATGACCAAGTCATAAAGATCTACCTAATACAAAGCCAAGCAAACTGCACTGAAACACTCTGTGCCCCTTTTTTGGACCCTCACCCACAGTTTGAGAACCTCTTCTTTAAGAGAACTTCCTCTGGCACTTTACACAAAACTGTGAAAAAAGTGAAGGAAGATTTTTAAACCTGTTTTTGTAAAGTTCCAAACTGGAGTTTCATTCTTTTCTGGTTTTGCAGTGATATTTACCAGCCTCTGCACGTTTACCAAACCAAACGCACATCGTGACAAACACAGATGCATTTGTGCACTTTTGTTAGACAAATGTGGCAGTAGGTCTGTTCTGTAGATCCGCTCTATGCTGTAGACCTGCTTTGTGCCAACACTGGAACACAAATTTAGACTGGTTTTTGCTTCACGTTTGGTCTTGCTCTTCTAATCAGCCGCACTGTGGGAGGGGCTTGTGTTGGCTGTACGCAGGAAGGAGCAAGAGCGTGAAAAGGCGAGGGGCGGCGTGCTGACGTGAGGCAGATGGACAGGTAGGATGTTTAGGAAGTTGAACCTGCCCTGTGATGCACGCTGGTACACGAGGGCACACGCTGTTGCAGACGAGCCGTGCATAGGGAGCGTGTGTGTTTGTGATGTGTTGTAGAGTCCAACAGCAGCGGCCGTAATGAAATATGATCACACTTGTTGAGTGTCAGACCTTGAGTGAGAGAAAAGACCGAGTCCAAACGCGAGTCCGAGACGAGACACGGCGATCGACTGGTAGATCGCGATCGACGTATTGAGCACCCCTGGTCTATATGTTCCGCAGTATGGCATTGAAGTTATTTACCTCTGTGGAGAGTAGTTTTTGCCATCAGGACAAGTTACAAATCAGATCTGTGGAAACCAGAGAGGCAAGCCCGCTCACCGTAAGAATGGGTGACACGTTTTTAAAGGTATTCAATTGAAGTTTAATGCCATACTACGGAACATTCTAGGCAAAATGATAGTATCTCCACGAAGAAAAGGAGCTTGCGGACCCTCTACCAGTATTTTTATTTATGTATTTTTTGTGAATTGACAGATTTTAAACTAAACCCTTCTGTACCAGTGTCCGAAATGTTACTCCAAACGACCCCGGGAACCTGGCTGCCGTGTTAAACCGCTTCAACGACATGAACAGCTGGATGGCGTGGAACTTCCTACAACTTCACAGCTCCAAATCTGTAATCATTTTAATCAATCCCTCCCAGTCCACCTCCCATATCAGCGATAGTCTCGACCGTTTTGCTCCCAACATCAGCCCTGCTGCCAGAAACCTCGGCGTCATTTTTGACTCAAAAAAAGATCACCCAATCCTGTTTTCTCCACCTCTGCACAATTAGTAAAATCAAAACTACACTCTCCTGCCCTGACCTTGAAAAAGTCATCCACGAGCTTATCTACCGTCTAGACTATTGCAACTCCCTCCTCTCCGGTCTTGACTCCAAATCCATCTCCCGTTGGCTCCTCACTGGTTTGTCACGTTACTCCTGTTTTACTTCAAATTGATTTTATTCCTTATTTATTTTATTCTATTTCTTTTTATTTATTTATTATAATTAATTCAGGGTTCTCACTGTTTTTCACTGGCAAAATTTCTAAACTTTTCCATGACTTTTTCATGACCTGAAGTGAATTTCCCATGACTTTACAGCACCTACATGTGTAGAATTGATCAGACTTTTAGGGCTAAATATGAAATGTTACTGCTTTCCACTCACTTTATGGTTTGTGATTATAGTTTTTTAACATTCAAAATACTGTCAGTGCATTTATTGTCGTCTCGTTTGGTTACACCCTTATCATCAGAAGGCCCCCTAGTCAGAAAGCCCACAAGTCAGAAGGCCCTGTAGTGAGAAGGCCCACTAGTCAGAAAATCATTCCCTCTTCTATTGGTTTGTCAGCAACATATCTCTTGAACAATTGAATGTATAATTGATGAAAGCAACAGGGAATAATCCCAGAATATCAGGGAAGAATTAGTAAACTTTTGGATGTATCCCAATTAAAAATGGCTGCAACATCAAAATTTTTTAGAGATATTGACAGGAAAACGCATAATCATGCATAACAGCATTAGCTAAGGCCAGCATGACTCCATAAAAAATCAAAATAAAATTGAAATGAAGGTTGTAGAGCTGGAATTATTGAACATTTTGCAAGTTGTTGCCTGAAAATCAGACAATTATTAACCCTGTTACACTTAAGACAGACATTTCCACCCAAATCCTTATTTCCTCAAACATTTTTACTGTATTTTAAGGTTTTAATATATTTATTACTTTTAATATTTACTTTTTAAAATATTTAAAACTTGAAATACAATTTCATTTGTATCAATCTGTAACACTACCTGACTAGAGGCTCTTCTGATGATAAGGCTGACCCCGTCTCGTTTAAACAAAAGGCGCATACGTTTGGAAATAATCATAATAGCCTAACGATAACTTAACAGAACGCAGAAGTTGAAATAGACACTAAAATTCTGAAACTTTCAATTGAATTTACAAAATCCCATGACTTTTCCAGGATTTCCATGACTGTGTGAACCCTGTTAATTGAACTGTTTGGGTTATTGTCTGTTTTTGTGCTTTCTGTATTGTTCATTGCTGCTTGTACTTGTTTTTAAAAGTGCTTTATAAAAAAAATATTTATTATTGTTGTTAACTCTCACTTGAATACCTATACAAAATACCAGTTATAATTGTGGAAGACCTAAAAAACAGTTACATTTCTTTATTCATTAGAGGATATTTTGAATTTTCTTCACAAACATGTACCCTCTCGTCTCCGGTGCGTGTTGAGTTGGTGTGGTGTTTTCGCTGCAATCTGCACCTTCAGACTCTTAACAGGTGCGCCCGTCTGGTACCATGCCAGTTGGCTATGTCCACCAAGTCCGTCCCTCTCCCCCTCCATCCCTCCCTCCCTCTCCCCCTCCTCTCCTCCACTTCCAGGCGAGGACGCGCACTCACCGGCGGATAGTGATCTGAGAAGCAAAAAAAAAAAAAAAAAAAACTGATTAGGTTTCAAAAGAGCTTGGCACCGCTCTGGAGGCATCGTGCCAAGAGAAGGTTCACCACGGTAAATGGGAAGTTTAATCAGAGCTATATTGAAGCGGTGATTTCCTGTGCGGACCCGAACACACACACACACGCGCGCACACACTCACGCACACACAAGTACGCGCAGGTGGCTACACAGTTCCGCGAGAATTCCGAGATATTTGGAGATAAAACGATGATGGCGAGCGACGGAGAACAAAGTGGTACGAGGGGTTAAGTTCGGTGTTTTCGGACGGCGGCCAAGTCACGTGACCACTTCAGACAAACAGCTGTGAGTATTGGAGCGGCGTGTTTCGGATGACATCACACTGTTCTGCAAGGCTGTGGAGAATGGATCTTATCAGGACTGTTGCTGACTCTTTGAAGGCCGCTATGTGAGACTCTTTTTTGGGGCCTTTAGTTGACCAAAATTGGGAGATTGCGTTATAACTATTTTCTATTTTACTCTAAAGAAGATGCGAAACATGAGGAATAGTTTGCATACATTATTTTATCGTACAGTATTTATTCTTTGACAAACTTTTATACTTTTTCTAGAGGGTCCATCACCAGCATTCAGTCTATAGGGTTATTGTTTTAGCAAAAATGTTCCACAGTATAGCATTGCACATTACACAAAACTATCTCCAAATTACTGGTCAGATCTGAGGAGGCAAGCCTGCTCACAGTAAGAATGCATGATTTTAAAGTAATTTTGATCAATGAATACAACCAAAAAATATGTAAATGTCATACTGTGGAACATTCTAAACAAAGAAACAGAATCTCCATGGTGACGGGTAAGATTCTTGACCAGAAAAGCTAGTTTATTTTAGCTGATTTATTGCATTTGTGGTCAACATACTCATGGATGTCGGTTTCCTGTTATATGAAACATTTTGAGAAGTTTTTTATGAATATGTCGGGGTGTAACAGTACACAAAAATCACAGTTCGGTCCCAGTTCAGTTCAAAACCATTTGCTTGTTGTTTATTTGTGTTTTTATTAAACCAACAATTTGTGTTAACATTATACAAATGGGAAAATAAAATAAATGCTTGGTAATACTAATAAGTTAAATAAAATATTCTCAAATAAGCAACACATGTATGCTATTGTACAAAATTAATTCCAGTAAACAAGTAATAAACAAAACTTTCCAGCATGAATTTTTACTCAGTCTTCATATTTTTGGTCAGAAAAACCAACTTGTCCACATTGTCTACAATAAATGCAGATCTGCTGAAGTTACAATGTTCCCAGCCGTTGAAAATACACTTTCGCCAGGGACAGAGGTCAGGGGTGTGGGGGGAAAGCGGTGAGTCCATGCCGGCGAAAGTACGAAAGTGAGGACCGGGGCGCGACGACCGTAGTATTGCGAGAATTCACATAGTTCAAAAGGACGTAGTCAAGGGGGGAATTGTTGTCATTGTTGTCAAGGCGGTCGCCCTAACTATAAAACGCTGCGGGAAACACTGCCACCCCCAATCACGGATGAGTTTCCTCGTGATTATATAAAAGAACAGAGTCTTCCGTGTAGCTGCACATGTAGTGGTGGAATGTAAACGCACACAAATTGCACGAACTCACTTGTGTACAGCTGCGCACCGAACCAAACGTCCTGTACCGAAACGGTTCAGCACAAATACAGTCACACCCCTGCAAATATGTAATCTTGGTTTAAAATTGTTGATAGCTACAGCAACGGATCTTATTTCTCATCATTTCTCATCATTCTGAAACCCTTGTGTGAGTTAAACCTTAACTCAATAGACTACAGGGAGATGATCTGACCTCCATCCAGATGTTCTAGTCGCGGTGGTCTTCCTAATCCCCCACATGATCTTACTCCGTAGTCCAGTTCATCCGAGGTCTCACCTGCACTGCGCTGTTGGAATGGAGAGAGAAAACAGTACGGGGGGATGGGGCAGGGGTCTCCAGTCTGCCGTCCCATATGTCCACATACGGAGGGGGGGGGGGTCACGCGGTGATCTTCTGCCAGCTGTGGGGGGATTAAGCGCGGCTACACCTGACCAAACCTGCCTGAGCCCGGATCAGACCTCCTCCAGGACTCACCGCAGTTTACCAGGATTTGAACCCGAATTAAGGCTTACGGACAGCGGCTAACAGCTGGGAGAAGGAGGGCCCCTGCCAGTTTAATCACAGGAAGTTAAGATGCCTGGACTGACTACTGGACATGGAGTGGAGTGGGGTCTGTACGGGTGAGTGCTGGTAGGGGGGTTGGGGGGTTAAATGGAGCGGGCTGTTGTCATGGTTACTGCTGCTACTATTCTAAAATTTTCGATACTAAGGAATAAACTCGATGCTCATATAAAATGCATCCAAATTTGCTTCTTATTTGTTTGATAAGAATGACATTATCTCAGTTTGTTTGTCAAAAATGTTAATGAAGTAAATAAATAAAATAATAAAATAAATTAATTAATGAAGATGGATAATATCAGCAAGAATTTGGTACCGTATGTTTTGAACTATAACGCGCACCAATAATCCTGTAATTTCTCAAAAACTGACAGTGCGCCTTACAATCCGATGCACCTTATGTATTAATTCTGGTTGTCTTACTGACCTCGACCTGATTTTATGTGGTACATGGTAGGGATGGGCATTCGATGAAATTTTCTTAATCGATCGTCGGAAGAATTAACGATCGATTATCGATTAATCATTAACGTTTTTATATTAAAATGATCATCATTATTATTACTATCTGCACTGCTAATCTGCATAAATAAATTCAACTTTACGACATATAAACCGTAACGACTCTAGAGCCACATCAATCCGTTTTAGATTATATTGTGTTTAATTCTGTTTTGCGCAACTCTCACAGAAACCAAACTTAAAACCGCATCGCTAATTTGCATCAACTCAGTGAAGATAAAACTACAGCTCTTGTGTCGCTGATGCGGTCAACTTCTGTCGGATTAAAAGACATGACTCAGTGGAATACAGGTTAGTGTGACCATATTTGCGTTTGTCAAAACCAGGACACCGTACAGGAGGTGGGAGGTGCGGACTCGTCATCGACATTGCGCGACTCTCACCTGGTAAAGCTTTTTCCCACTGGACACCGAAACATGTTCCTGCTTTGTACACTGTGCACATGGACTCACACTTGTCCCGAACGCAACGGAAAGCGTGGAATTTTTGTACAAATCATCGTTAAATACGCGTTTGTGCTTCGGTACGTTGCAGATTGACCGAATGTTTGTGTTTGCTCGCTCCTTCTGAGTGCAGAGACACATGTACGGACCCCTGTTTGGTCACGCTACACACAACAACCTACATTCGGTTTGTCAATTAAAATGAATGTAATCGATAAAATTCTTAATGATCAATTATCGATTAATCATGCCTATCCCTAGTACATGGTGCTCAAAAATCTGTCAAAATGTTTCAGTATGACTTTGGTAAAGCCGCACCACTTGATGGATTGTCGGAGCATTACAGCTACTGTAGTCAGGAGCCGCGTGGAGTAACCCTGCATTCGATTATCTCCCGACTCCCATTTGGACCTTGGATTTAACGTCATGTCTGAGCTGGAAGCGTATTATTATGTTTAATTAATTAAATGTTTGAAATTTGCACTTAATTTTATGTTATAATTTCTCTTCCGTTACAACCTTATGGATGGTAATGCCCATTAAATCAAGTATTTGCTCAATTACCAAACCCACAGGCAGTGATACAAACACAATAAGGTATTACAGTAATACAAATGACTGAAATTGTCATTTAAACCACCAAAGTGTCCAAACACAATGAAAACAGGGTAAGTCCAACAGTGCACAAGGAGGGAGGTGTCTTTTTCAGAGCTTATAGTTTATGCAAATTAGCCATGTGGTTTTAAGTTTCTGTAAAACAAACAAATGTGTCCAAAGTTGTTTTCAACACATTATTACTCACTGTATATTTGAGTCCTCCTCGTAGGAATTAAAAAAACAAACTTAAATTATATCCACCCACATTTACGTTCATAAAACACATTCATAAAGACAGGGAGGCAACACCGGGCGAATTACGCCACGATCTGCCAATGGATCGTGGACGCCTGGGCTAAGGGATCAGTCTCAAGTGTCGTCCGTTTGTTTCGCTCTATTTGCCTTATAATCCGGTGCGCCTTTATAGTCCAAAACATACAGTAATTTCAGTCCAAATAAAAATATGTTTGCATGTTAAATTTGACAATTTGCCCAACTCACAGAATAATCAGTACTTAAAGGGATAGTATGCAACTTTTTAGAGGTGGAGTCCATGGAAACACACTTAAAACCATACTATGAGATGTATGAAAACAAGTAAGAAGAGACCCTCCTCCAGGCCAAACAAGAGTCTGGTTTGTGGAGATGCAAGCCCGATCACACTAAAGCACGCATGTTTTTCTATGTTACTGTAATTAAAACATCCATAATTAAAAAGAAACATTTATTTTATTCTATTTTCCTGGCAAAAGGTTAAATACTGTTGCTTAAATAATACATCTTTCATCACTGACCATTTTTAGCCTTGGTCTCATGTGAGCACTAACTTATTCTGCAACCTTTATGTGTTTATTTTTGGTGATTGGACAAATTAAACGATATTTTAGGCCCTTTTCTCTATATATAAAACCAACAAAAACATATGTTCCTTTGACAAACTGAAGCGTGGTCTCCCTTGGGACCCCAGTCTCGCTCCGTGGCCCCAGTTCTGCTGTGATCTGACGTTTCTGCTCATATTGACATGTATGTGGACAAAAGGCGCCCATGCAAATAATTAAAGCACAAATACAACATTGTGTCAACAGTTAATCAATAGGGACCAGAATATAGGTCAATATGCAATAGTGAGAAGAGACAAGTCATCTCCAAGGAAGCCATCATCAACACATTCTACGGATTATTGAGAGCTGTGATTGTGACATTTGTAAATAAACTAAAAGAAAATTAAAGGAAAAGTCGCAATTATAGATGCCACAATGTATTTATAACATATTTTAAAGGGTCTATAATACACTGTTGTCTGTTTTAATGTTGTTTTGAGTTCTTCTCTCAAACTGAAAACACTCTGTCCCAACTTGTGATCTCATGTGGTAATACAGGAAGTGCTCCATTGTGTTTAAACTTCCTACATCTTCACTAGAATCATTTGGATCATTTTAGCCCCGGAACTTCCCATCTCTCCTGAACTAAAGGTAAATGGTAGAACTTGAAAACTACAGCTTCATGACATCACGAGATAGAACAGAGCATTTTGAGTTTTGGTGATGTAGACAGACTATTAAAACAGGAATACTTAAACATTTGGACAGTCAGCTGTTTCAGTTCACGCCGTACACTCCTGGAATCTGGTCCCTACAGAAATAAGGAACATGACCTCTATCCAGAGCTTTAGTAGATCTGTGAAACAGCGGTTCTGAACAATCAGACACGTGAACATAGCCAGTGTTGGGGAGTAACAGATTACATGTACCAGAGTTACGTAATCAGAGTACAAATTATGAGTAACTGTATTCGGTTACAGTTACTGTTTTAATGAATGATAATTGGATTACAGTTACTTTGTTGAAATAAATTGATTACATGGTGATATTTTCCTGTTTTCACATTTCAGGCTATATCCTTTTTTTTCTTTTCTTTTTTTTTTTCCATAATTCCACTCATTGCCAGACACTAAACCAGGTCCAAACCAGGTCCAAACCAGGTCTAAACCAGGTCTATACCAGGTCTATACCAGGTCTAAACCAGGTCTAAACCAGGTCTATACTAGGACTAAACCGGGATTAAACCAGGACTAAAATCAGGTCTAAAACTAGATCTAAAACTAGGTCTAAACCAGGTCTAAACCAAGACTAAAGCAGAACTAAAACCAGGTCTAAACCAGGATTAAACCAGGACTAAAACCAGGACTAAAACCAGGACTAAACCAAGACTAAACCAGGACTAAACCAGGACTATAACCAGGACTAAAACCAGGTCTAAACAGGTCTAAAACAGAATTTAACAGGACTAAATCATGCATTTTAGTACGGTTAAGTAAAGTCTTATGTTACAATTTCCTAGTGTTTGCTTCTCTACAGCAAATCGAGTAATCCAAAGTATTCAGATTACGTTACTCATTTTAAGTAATTTAATGGATTACGTTACAAAGTACATTTTGGGGTGTGTAATCTGTAATCTGTAAGGGAATACATTTTAAAAGTCACCTTCCCAACACTGACCATAACTAATCTCTATGTGTTTTAACGTCACATAGCAAATGTCTCTGTCTTGTTGTGTTCTAATTTTAGTAATGTGACTACAGTAATATTCACTGATCTTAATGTCTTTGTTATGTGTGATGGACTCAGTGTTATTGTGCCTATGTCCAGTTTTTTCTCTTGACATCAACCTGCTGATGGGACTACGGATGAAAATGAACCTTCACAGCAAACTCTGGCACATTTAGAAGCCGTAATAACACATGCTGATCAATGTGCACTGTCCCACATTTAATAAAGAAACACAAACACGTGAGAATGAAACAAAACACAACTCCAGGTTTGTTTTTGAAGAGGCAACATTATAACACTGTTTAAGCTCACAAGAATCAAATTTGTCTAATACAGAAAACCAATCTGAATGTGATCAGGACCAGATCTGAAATTAAACACAGCTAAAATAGCAAGTTTGTGGAACAGCAGTGGCTCTATTCCTAAACGGTTATTGTGTCTTTAGGCAGGACACCTTGCCTAGTGAATATGGTGGTGTATGGTGCACGGGTGTTGGTAATGGTCGGAGGGGCTCATGCAGACTTGCTTCTGTCAGTCGAATCCTGGGCAGCTATTTTATAAATTCAATGCAACATTATTATTGGACATTACTTTAGGTTGCATAATGAATTTGACATATTTAATAATTTGTAATAATGTCTAATGTAGATATTTCTCTTTATTTGACACATTTGATACAGCTGAGATTTTATACAATATTTTACTACTTATTTTTCAATTTTATTTCGACTTGTACATATACATTTATATATTTGATACTTTTTAAAAATGTATTATTACCGTTTATATTTTTTACTCTATTATATTATATTGTGATGTGTGAGCTACTGTGTCCAAATGATTTTCCTTGTGGATCAATAACGTTTGTCTAAAGTTAAGTCTAAAGCAGGGGTGGGCAATTATTTTTTCCATGGGGTCACATGGGAAATAGAAAATATTGTAGAGGGCCGAGCTCAAATGCTTAACTCAGTTCTGAATAAATATTAATTGTATTTCTTTATTTAAAAAAACAAAAAAACTGTAAATAGTATTGTTTTAAACAAGCTGGTAAGACTCGTAAGAGTTTATGTTATGACTAAGCAATGAAAAAGTGAGGTTGCCTTACAAAAAATGTAATTAAAAAGCACCTCTAAAATAAAAGCAAAGCAGCTTTAGTGTGCTTGATTGATTGATTGATTGATTGATTTTAATTTAGGGTATATTCTGACATTATTCCACAGACACAGATATTTAACATACACAGACCACAAAAGGTGTAGGCTGAAGCTTGAGCTTATTCCTTTGTCATTGCATCATCTTGACACCAGTTCATCTTCATAAATACAGCAAGAGGAAACAACAAATCAGAAGCAGTACAACAAAGTACTATAGCACAAACTAAGTCTCATAATTCATGTATCTGCCCAGAGTTAAACATTTAAACTTCTTTATAAAATGGAAGAAAGTGGTGTACAATTTGAAGTCTTCTGTACAGTTGTTTCAGAGCTCCACCCCTTTAACAGATACACACAATTTCATAATGTTTGTTCTGATTTTCTTTTTGATAAACGTGGCCGCACCTCTGAGCTCATATTGGCTATTTCGAATTTTGAACATAGTCCGTAATGATTTTGACAAGAGATTGTTGTTTACCTTGAACATGATAGTCCATGCATGCATGAGAAAAAATGATAAAATATGTTAATTTGTAATTCCAAATTTGCTTAAACAGGCCGGTCAGAGTCAACCAAAGGGCCGTATGTGACCCAAGAGCTGGACAATGCACAGGTCTGCTCTGAAGTGTCAGTGACCAATCAAACTGCAACACACTGGCTCTTGTTCAGGAGTACCTAACTGGAGGATTCAAATACTCATAGGAGACATCTAACAAAGTCAATACAGATTTCCCCCTCTTTGCTTCGGGAATCAAACCATTTACCATCTCGCTGTGAGTTCCGACGCTGCTCACACCCCGCAGTCTGAGACCCTCTAACTCTAATCCGTTCTAATAAAAAGTATACCCTCGTATTTTATCATCTCGGCTCCTCTGACGGGATCTGCCTCTGCCTCGCGCTGATAAGGCTCAGGTGGCTCATATTAACCTGACAAAATGGCCGCGCGTTTCTTCCCGGCGTGGGAGCGTTGGCGCGTAGCTTAGCACCGTGGGTAATTGAATCCGGGCCCGTCATACCTACCTCCGCTACGGGCTTCATTGAGATTAATTACTCACGCCGCGCGCTTACAACCCAGATAGCGGTGAGCTCGACGGCGTCCGGGACAAGCCACCTCAGCAACCTATGCGGCGAAAAATAAAAGGTTGGGCGGCGAGACAAAGCGCGGGGAGAACTGATGCTATCGCGCCTTGTTGTGTTAGCGTTAGCGTTAATTAATTTCAAGGTGATTATACTTGAGTGAACACGTCGCGGCGCTCCAACCCCCCACTCCGCGAACGTTACCGGGCCATAGGCGGGCGTGCGGTGGTGGTCCAGATAAGGAAACAATGCCGGGAGGTGTTATTCAAATGTTTCCGGGACAGTAATAAAGGCTAGCCGTCGGAACAGAGCTAGCATATGCGCGTTTAGTACACCTAGTAGTGAGCCGTGAGGAACAATACACAGCCTGTAGCCATGTTTGCAGCTGTGACCTACAAATCCCATATCGGAGCGCGGTGGGGGGTTGGGGGGTGTTGCCGGTAGCGATGACACAGCCAAAGCTATGGGGCTAGCTTGTGCGTTATTAGCTTTGTAAATACAGATATGCTCGGCGATAAACTCGGATGCTAATAACGTTCTAATGAGGTGATGCTAGTTTATTCGTTTCCAGTTGAGGTTTCAAAGGAGAGTCATTAAGCGAGAATGTAAAGGAAGATAATATGGGTTTGGATGGGATTTGAACCAGCAATCATATCTTTAAAAGGTCAGTGGTTATGTGTTTTATCAGTGTTTCCCAAACTTTTTTTCTAGGGACCCATATTTTTAAAAGTCACAAACCTTCGAGACCCAAGTCAATACACATTATTCGTAAATCACAAAATAAACACTGAACCTATTGAACTTTAATGAGGATATTTTATTGTTGACTGAGTATAGTTGGTTAGTATGACTCAAGTTTTAAACAAAGAAAAACAGTCACTGAACCAGTAATAAAATGATCCATAAGTCGCCTATTTGGACATTTCGTTTGCTTTACAACATTCAATTGAACCAGCAATATTGGAACAATATAGTCAATAAAAAAAAGTTTAGAAATTATACAGAACATGTCTTAACATTTCAACAGGCCTACATGCAGATCATGACAAGGCAACCCCCAAAAAATCTCTAGGGCTGGGTATCATTAATAAGATGCTGATACAATACATAGGCCACCATACGATATCAAGACATCGAGCTTTTGATTCAATACAATATATTTCACATCAATTCGATATAGTTCAAAAAAACATAAAGGCTAAATCATGGCTGTGATACTAAAAGTCTTTGTTAACCCACTTCTTGTGCAAAGTGAATACGAAAATCGCAAATTTTAATAAACTAAACAGTGAAAATGTCAAATGTGTCGCATAAAAGAGTTTCCTTTCTCTGAACAAGCAACAAAACTGTAGCGCTGTAACAAAATAAATTAGTAAAATATACCAAAAAATACTCTTGGTGATATATCGATACAGCAGTCCCCAATATCGATACTGTATCATCACATTAAACTATACAGTATACTGATATTTCAATGTTTTTGCATACTCCTAGTCTCGAAACAGTGCCCAACATTATATTTGATTTAAAGGTCCTACATTAAACAAAATGGATTCTTGTGAGTTTATTATTTATTAGTTTATTATTAGTTTGTCTGCATCTCCAAAGCTCAAAATGCTCTGCTCCACCATCAAGCGGTCAAGTTAACAGCTCCTTTTATTTTTTGTTCAGCAGAGTTTCGCAATCCCAGGTCTAAAACTCTCCAAATGATTCTAGTGAAGGAGTATGGAGTTTAAAAACACAGTGGAGCACTTCCTGTATCACAAAGTGGAACAGGAAAAACTTCACTGGGATCATTTGGACGATTTCAGATCTTGCCAATCTCTACTGAACTAAAGGTAAAAGTAGCTGTTACCTTGAAAATGGCCCCTTCATGACATCACAAGGTAGAACAGAGCATTTTGAGCTTTGGAGATGAAGACAAACTAATAAACCAGCGTAACTCAGACATGTGTGAATGAAACAAAACACAACTCCAGGCAGGTTTTTGATGAAGTAACATTCTAACAATTGTAATATAAAACCTTTAGAATCATGATCGACCCCCAGATGAATTTATGCTTCACTTTACTCTATAGTTTAGTACAAAACAACATTAGCCGCATCCAACTTTGCCAAAACACACCACTTGAGCATATGGAGAAGATTGCCTATGGCCCTTTATTTCCTCTCTGTGGTTAATAGTGGAGAAATCAAGGAGCGAACGCTTTAAGAAGTTGTTTACAGAATTAAGTTACAGCCATCAACGGATACAGCACTTTAAAGGTCTACATAATGATCAGTGGTGGAACGTAACAAAGTAAAAGTAGTACTGTACTGTATTTTTTGGTATACAGTACATTTTAAAGTCAATACCCTTTACTTTCACTTCATTACATTTGAGAGCAGGTATCAGTACTTTCTACTCCACTGCATTTTTGAACAGGACTCAAAAGTTAAAGTGTTTTTTATTATAGTCTGAGAGCTGCTGAAAATGCTGATGGGTTTATTTTTAACACGTTCATAGTTTGAGCAAACAAAAACTCGATTAAATTGTTTCTGCTGAACAAAATTCAGCACAAATCTACATCAAAATCACTACATTTGATGTCTTATAAGAACTGTGTGAAAATACTTTTACTTTTTACTCTTTAAATATATTTTTAAATGGGTACTTTAATACTTAATGTTGCACTGTGTAACCTTTCTGGAGAGGGTCCACAATTTGTTTGCTCTCCATTGAGATGTTGCTTTGGTTGAAATTGCCCGTACATTGAAGTAATCAGGCTTAAATTTACTCGACTACAGGTGTTGTTAATGGCTCAAAAACATCTTGAAAAACATTGATTCTTACTGTGAGTGGGCTTGCCTTTCCGCTCATCTAACCTGTAATTTGGCTTGAAGGTCTCCATGGAGATTATTAAATTCAAGGCCATACCGTGGAACAGGAACATTGTAGGTCAGGGGTCTCCAACCTGTAGCTCAGGAGCTACTGGTAGCTCTCCACCCCTTTCCAAGTAGCTCTCCAAAGGATTACTGAATTATACAAATTGTCCTGAATAAGGAAAATTTGATTGGATAAACACCTATTACCATTGTAAATTTATAATTTTGATGCCTAACTTTGTGCACTGATAAATGGATAATGGTTTATGTTTTATAGACATCTAACTGTACCCTACCTAAGGCTTGGCGTGGCTCTTACATTTACTCAATTTCTTGTGACCGCTAAACTAGTAGCTCTTTGGCATTTTTGTTTTGTAAAAGTTGCTCACCAGAGGAAAAAATGTTGTTCTAGACACATTTCTATGGAGACAACAGATGACGGCCAAATTATGCTGCATTTTATTGTACTCAGAACTCAGGGAAAACTGATCTCCACCTTGAGAAAGTGCAATGGAACGGCCAATCAAATCGGGGTTCAGTAACACAAACTCGGGCAGTTCGGTGCAGATTTACGTCACAGCAAAAATATCAGCGCAGGCATTTTGATTTTTAAAGTTGTGTATTGTAGAGAAAGTGTCTTCTAAAAACTTTGTAATGACATTTAGACTTTCTTTCACGTCATTTGACAGTCAACAGAAGTTTTTTTTCTGAACATGTAATAGTCAAACTGCCAGAATTGAGTTGATTTATTAGCAGGAGTTAGGGACGTTACATTAAACTTTCTCGGGCTTCCATATTTTCCCCAACTGTTGCAAAGGAGCGCATTTACAACAGATGTCGGGAGAACTGACTCGGATTTATCGACTACCAACTTTAAATAGAATGCAACATTACACGGCACACCTTTAAGTTGATTTTTTTTATGTGATACTTTTAATTTTACATGAGCATCTTTTTGCTTCAGATTCTGTACTTTTACTTAATTAACCGCATTGAGTACTTCTTCCACCACTGTCCATTTCCTCTCTGTGGTTAAAAGTGGAGAAATCAAGGCGTGAAAGCTTTTCGAAGTTGTGTCGAGAATTGAGTTGCGGCCATGACCGTGTGTTTTTGAAACCATTTTAAACCGCTCACTTAACACTTTTAATGCATATATCACTGCCGATTCCTTGTTTATCTAAACCTAATGCTTCCCCTTTTGTTCTTAACGAAATCGCCGTAAACAGCTCTCCGTTTACCGGCCGCTAACGTACACTTTCACCTGTCATCTCCTCCGCGCACGTGCTCATTATGTTACATCGGCGACCATATTGTACACCCATTAGGACCACCCTGTCACGGTCCACGTCAATGCGCCCGCTTGGCACCCATCTCCGACGGACAAAAGACTCCCCGCAATTAACACAACCGCCCTCCCCTGCGCTCCTCTCCACGTCATTTTATTTTATTTATTTATTTATTTTTTTTCACTTTACCATTTCCAGCAACTCTAGACACCTAAAGTGGCGCTAAGTGATCAAAGAGCGGAGTGCATATTGGCTAACGCAATTAGCTTACCGCTGAGAGGGCCGAGGCTGGACTGGCAGGGGGATAATGGCGCTGAACGCAAGACGGGACTTTTTAGACAGAGGATTCGGACCTGATGCCGGATGTGCCAGGGTCTATTAGAACACTCAGCCCAGTGGGAGAATTAGCGCGCCGGCACTCCCGGTTAGGAAATGGGAGAAAATGGCACTGACGCTACCAAAGGCTCGCAAGTTGATTATGAAGCTCGGCTAATTGCTAATATTCAAAACAAAAGGGAAAATGGGGGATCTGGTGAAAGAAATGTGGTTTTGGGTGGCTGAGAGGGGAAGGGTATTGACGCGACACATGGATGGATTTTGGTGCTGTCTGAAAGGATAATAAATGATAAATATAAGATGTTTATAGGTAGGGTTAGAGTTGGTCATTTTAACTACCATATTTTCTAGACTATAATTCACTCCGGAGTGTAAGCCGCACCAACCGAAAAATGTGTAATGAAAGAAACATACATTTATTTTATAAAATCAGAGACCAGGAGCCGACATTTCATCTTGAAACACAAGTTACAGTAATAACAATAGAACAAAGACTGTTAACGTCACATATGAACAGTTCTTCAGATAAACTATAACATAAACAACAGAACAAGTTTACCACACTTTTTTTCATTCTCTGTGTCATTTCTGAGCAGAGCGCCGCTTCCTCTTCTGTGTAGCTGTCGTCAGACTCAGCATCAGTTCCAGTTAAAATTATTCTGAATCCCAACAGGATGGTTTCGGTGTCAGTGAAGTCCAGACTTTGTCCATCCATCCAGTGACTTTCAGGAACTTTGCATGGTGCACCCTCCCGGTGTCAAAAGTTTCTCGCTCACTCCAAACTTTCTTTCTGCTGCTTGATTACTGTTTTCAGATACAGATTTCACTACTTGCAGCTTATAATCTGCAAAATATGACTTTCTTTTTGGGGGCATTTGTGTTCAGTCTTTTCAGTTGTCTTTATAAGTTTGTTTAGATTTGTAATGGTGACATGATGCAGACAGGGCAGCAGCTTTTTCTGCAGGAGACATGCGCAGTAGAGCCAGGTGACAGTGGCACAGGAGGAATAGGAGCAGCAGATACTGGCACTTTAATATACAAGTCATAGGACCACCGACACCATGAAAAAAGTGCAATTTATAGTCCGAAAAATACAGTAATCCATTAATTTACCTTCTACTAGAAATTCCTTGGATTGTTTACTGCAGATCAACAACAGGACAAAAATATATTTCAGTTTAGAAGTGAAGTTTTTCAATTAATTAATTACAAAACCCTCCCACAGCCCGTTCCTCTCTCCACAGACAAAACTACACAACCATCACCGACTAAACAAAACATCAACTGTCAGTCAAGTCCAGTCAAAATGTTCAAAAGAGGTGTCCATATATGATCAAAGTTCAGTTGTTTCCCCATTATAGCTATTGTTAAAAACTTAAGCAAAAGATTACAAGACTTCTCCTTACTTAAAATCACTTAACACTCACCAGTTCTTATAAAAGTAATTCGAGAAATATTTGTTTCAACTTGACTCGTCTGAAGAGTTGAAGACATTTTGGCTTAATTCCCTTCAGACTTCTTCAGTTTCAAGTGTGGTAGTCCAGTTAACTTATGTCATTTTACCAAGTTTTTTACTTTTTTTTTTTTTTTTTTTTGTCAAATTCTAATAAATTCTAAAAAAAAAAAAAAAAAACCTGACATTTAAAAGGAAATTTATTCTGTCAACTAGACAAGTTTTGGAGTGACAGTTGACAGAATTAGATTTTTTTTTTCTTCAGTGGAACTTATCAGGAAGGATTATAAAATATATCATATATAAAAGCATGTACTGTATTTATTTTTGGAAAAAAAATAAGTATAAAAAAAATATATATATTTTAACTAGTTTTTAACTCAGTTTAAAAAAAATAATCCATCCATCTTATTCAGTGAATTATTCTCACCAAATTGGAATTCTTGAAAAGCCTTGGGGAAAAAATTGAATGGTTTTTGGGTTTTTTTCCCAAGACATTCCAATTTGGTGAGAATGATTCACTGGATGAGACTGATGTGAGCTTAAAAAGTTTATCTGATCCACCTTCATACACGTCTGGACTTTAACAGAGAATATTTTAACTGACTCAGGCTTGTTCCCAGTGCTCTAACACTTCCTATCCCCCCTCCTCCCCAAACTGCTCATAAAGACACAATTACGAACATCGCCCAGTCATGAGGGGGTGTGTGTGTGTGTGGGTGGGTGTGGGAGGCGGGGGTTGCTGCGGCGACCAAAGGAAGTAGCGATTTCCTCCTCAGACTGCGTGCCTCCCAGCGCTAAAGACGCGGGTCAAACGGTCAGCTCCTAATTATCACCGAGTACAGCGGCCCTACACAGCTCAACCTGCTCACCTGACATTAACCCGGTCCCCAGGCGCCCCCGGGGACCCAGATGTTCATGTAAAGTGTGTGTTTGTGTGTGTGGGGGGGGGGGGGGGCGGAGGGGGAGGATGGAGGGGAAGGGGGCATACATCTGCTGTCTGCCACCTGAGTCTTGTGAGTTTGTGGTCGGTTTGAAGAGCCGTGGCGCCAACTAACTCGCAACCGAATCTGAGTGTTGTGGTTGGGACTCGGAATCGCGCTTCATGAAAACAACCCGGGTTTAGGCTGACATATTTATTTCATTTTTTTGGACGGTAAAATTGTAAACGGTCGAATTTTTACGCACCGCTTTCAAGGCGCGCGAGACTCTTTACATCAAGGAACCACTCACCCACTCGCGCGCCCTTTCATACACCGGTGTGCGCAGACACCGGGGGCGAGGTGGGTTAAGTGCATTGCCCGAGGACACAACCGCAGCGTTGGTCCGTGGGAGCTGGAATCGCGACGCCGACCTGTGGGCCAGTGGATCCGACCGCTCAATCAACGATGTTTACGTCGAGAGCGGGATTCAAAACGCCAAACCTTCTGATCAGAGGACGAACACTGCCAACTGAGGATCGTAATCAGGAAGTGCACGTTGGCATGCTAGTTGTTGTTAGCATTACCTTTGAGCAAAACTCTGCTGATGTTTTTGATGAGGAAACATTACAACATAGATCAGAAAATAGTGGAATATGAGCCCTTCAAAAAAAATTTGTTCTCGGACTTTATTACGGAAACTGAAACCGATAAGACGAAAAACGTTAACGCGCCTCCGTGTTTTTTCAGACTGCACCGTAAAACTCTGTCGCCATGGAAACATCTGAAGCTCATGTGTTCGCACGTGTGGCACAGGGGCCCACCGTAAACCACTAAAAGTTACCTTGCTTTTTCCACTGGCTCGGAACGCTTTAAAGACTTGTGAAGGTGCTACCAGACCCACCACACCAATCAAACAGCTGTCTGCAGTACAGCGACTCTGAAGGTTTACCACATGACAGAGAGGATACGCAGAGACGTGGGCTGGGTAGAGACGCAGTATGCCCTGTTTTAGATCAGATTACCGAGCTATTACAAAGAGATAGAGTGGAAACATTACACACAAATCAGATATAGGTATGGTACTTCTTGCTCACTACCTAAGTTGAAAAAAAGTTGGATTTTACTGTAGGTTTTAATAAGTCCTATATAATGCAAAATTTACCCCTGTGTCCTTTTAGTCATTCACATGTTTGCGTAATCCTTTATTATTAGTCTATCTACAATTCCAAAGCTCAAAATGCTCTGTTCCACGTTGTGATGTCATGATAGTAAGAGTTTTCATTCATTCATTCATTTTATTTGCTTGAGCCAGGTACCACAAAATTCAAAAACAATAACAAAAACAGGGATATGTACATGAACATATTTGGGACCTGGTGCTCAAAAGGAGTAGCCTGATTCATCAGCTGGTTTACTTTGTTTCACTTTGTACAAACCGTCTGACCTCGCAGCCTGAGAATTTGTTCGCTTGACTTAGGTGGGTACTTTTTATCATTTAACTAATCGCTGCTATTTGGTCGTGACATATGTAATGCGCCACTAACGGGGCTAACTGGTATATTAAGCTTTACCAAATCCCGTAGGAAGAAGGACAATAATGTCTTTCACCTTGATAAAATTCACCAAACATTCTCTTTATTTCGGCTTTAAATCCTCGATTTTGGGAATTGTTGACAACACAGAATATATGACTCTTCGCTGACTGTCTGGTGCCTGAACTCGCACTTCCGGGATTCTTGCAAACCGTCTAGTGTATTCTGATTCCTGACGTAGTAACTGGAGAGAAAGGAAATTGAGCAGAGGCTACAAAAGGAGTAGGATGAAGTTTAAAAAAAAAACGTATAGTGTCCTACCCCAAATTGTTGTACATAATCCCGTGGTTCACACTTCTTTTTTATTTTATTTTAATACCTTTGGAGTCCTTACCTGTCATTATGCATTGCACAAATATACACATATATATACATGCATACATACATATACGCATCAAAGACATCCAGAGCTTATATTAAGATAAGGGTTTCAATTTAACAGCTCTTTTTACCTTTTGTTCAGAAGAGATTAACGATTCCACGGTTGAAATTATCCAAATAATTCCAGTGAAGGTGTATGGAGTTTAAAAACACAGTGGAGAACAAGGTGGAGTTTTCTGTTTGAGAGAAGAACTCAGTCTAAATAAAGCAGGATTTGTGTGTTAAACATGTGTGAATGGAATGAAACAAAACACATTTTTGTGCAGTTTTTCACTGGTTTCCACAGAAAGAGCTTTGTGCACAAAAAACACATATTTGGCATGATTTGGCATAAATTATTATTACTGCAATGTAACGTATTTATTTAGATTATGCATAATTACAGCGGTCATTTCTCTCTGTGTTTACTTTGGAGATATAAAGAGTTATCAGATTGGCCTCTGTCATATAAATACATATAAAAGGAGCTAGTTTTTTGAATGCCTCTTTGAAATGAACTGATCCAAAAGATTCAGATCCAAAAGATTCAGAGCCCATAAAAAGTCACATCACTGGTACAACTATGTCAAGAATATGGTCTAAGCCAGAGGAGGGCAAACTACGTCCCAGGGGTCATACGCGGCCTTTTAATCATTTTAATCCAGCCCGCCAATCTTGAATTGTAATATTAATAATAATAATTTTCAGTCATTTTAATAAATAATAAATACTGTGGGACTTTTGTTTTGTTCAATAACATGGGATAGGTTTTCTACACATTTTTTTTGTTTTGTTTTTTTCTCTTATGAGTTGGATTAACGCAAAACTCCATCCATCTGCTCCTGGTCGGGGGCCTTCTGTCAAATTTTACAACCCCTTGTGGCCCATGAGTCAAAAAGTTTGCCCATCCCTGGTCTAAGCAAATCCAACAAGAATTTATTCAAATACAGGTGTTTTTGAATCTCACAAATACCTTGAAAAAGATGCATTCAGACTGTGAGTGGGGTCGCCTTTCCACGAATTAAAGCTGAAACTTGATCTGGTGGAGTCATCAGTCAAAATGCCATACTGTGGAACGTTCCAGACAAAGAAATAACTTCGCTATGGTGATAAGCAGTGACAAATTCTGTAGAAATGTACCTGCAGGGACAAACAAGGTGACCAAACCTCAACATTTCAAGTTTTACACATCTAAACAAAGGTTAAATCTCTTTAGTTCCATAGCTGTATACCTTGTACGCCTCTACACTGTCCATTCTTATCATCCTTTTGCCCGTTTTCTGTTAATAAAAAAGACAAAAGCCCTATCACAAGCACAACTACAGTATGTAAAGCAAACCCAACAAGAATTCGAACACCAGTCCCACACACATGCACCCCTGTTTCCTCTCTCCTGCTCAATTATCCCCGGCTCTTGTGTGTTTATTATGTATCCAAGGTTCACGTACAGTATGCGGAGTGGACGCGTTCCCGGGGGAGCGAGGGCCCACTGGAGCGTGGTGGCTAACCGCAGCGGCAGCACACGCGGAGGTGCAGATTAGCGCGTTTGCTCCAGCCCGAGGAGATAGACAGGTCATTGGTTTGAGTCTGGGAGCTAAACACGCAAATGACTCACGCTGGCTAATCTTAATATATTTACATTTTTTTAAAGTCTTCGCTCTATTGTCTTGTGTGTTGTTGTGCTGGGTTTTTGAATCAAATTTGAACAGTTGCAAACAAACGGCTTCTGTGGATTGAAAGTTAAAGGTGCGTAGTCTAACGGTGGGGAGTCCGTCAAATGCTTTTCTTCATGGAGATGTTATTGCTTCATCTGGAATGTTTCACAGTATGGCTTTAAACCTTTCTACCTCCATGGAGTCCAAGATCTGTGGAGAGGCAAGTCATAATGCTTGTTTTTCTTGGTATTTTTGAGCTATAAAACCACTTGTGATATAATAAATGTAAGATTTAGCTGTTTAATGTCATAGTGTGGAATATTCCAGGCAGAACAATGATATATCCATAGAAGAAACTAGGTGACAGACACCCCACCAACATTTTTGAACTTTTAACATGGGTCTTTTAATAAATTTGATACTATGGAGAGGTCATTTTAGCCTGATTCATCGGCCAGTTTCACTTCGTAGAAACCGTCTGACCTCGCAGCGTTAGGATTCATTCACGCGACGGTTGGCAGATACTAGGGCTGGGCATCGTTAAGAAGTTACCAATACGATACATATCTCGATACATAGGCCACGATACGATACGCTTTTCTATACAGTGAGCTTTCGATTCAATACGATTCGATACAATATATTTCACATCGATTTGATACGGTACAGTGTAAAAAAGGCTAAATGATGGCTCTGATACTAAAAGTCCACTAAGTTTGTGAGAAGTGAATGTGAAAAACATCCATTTTTACTCAATACAGTGAAAATGTCAACACAACTGTAGCTCTTACACAAACTAATTTAGTGAAAATATACCAAAAATACTCTTTACGATATATCGATACAGCAGCCCACAAAATCAATACTGTATCAGCACATTAAACGATACAATATATCGATATTTTGATATTTTTGCACACCCCTAGCAGATACATTTTTTAATTAACCAACCGCTGCTATTTGGTCGTGACGTATGTAATGCACCACTAACAAGGCTAACTGGTATATTAAGCTTTTCCCTAAATTCCGTAGGAAGAAGGACAATAACGTCTTTCCCCTTGATAAAATTCACCAAACATTCTCTTTGTTCCAGCTTTAAATCCTCAACCTCGAGAATCGTTGCCAACACAGAATGTATGGCTCTTCGTTGATTGGCTGGTGCTCAAAGTCGCACTTCCGGGGTTTTTGCAAACTGTCTAGTGTATTCTGATTCCTGACCTAGTCGCTGGAGAGAAATGAAGGTAAGGTAATGCAGCCAAAGCCATGTCATCCTCGGTGTATTCTACTGAAAGGTAGATACCAAATGCTTGATTGTCCCCCAAGGGAAATTTGTCCGTGTTTGTCCACCATCACCTCTCCTGATCTTGTGCTAGGTTCAAGGTTCAAGGTTGAAGGTAGCTTTATTAGCAAGATGGGTCCTTGTTAGGATGTCCACGCTTTTACTATATGTACAGGTTTCAGTTCAAAGCAGAAAACATATTACCCAGTCATAGAAACTCATTCATATATGGAAAGATTTATTTTAGAGTTGGACCATTTGTACTCATAACAACCTTTTAGTAAAAGATAGGGAAATATCTCTAGATCTTGCTAAGCTTGGTTAGAATTTTCGTAGCTGCAAGATTATCCTGTCATATTTGCAGATGTACTATTTGGGATGGACTATTCGGGTGACCAGATTTTCTAAATCAAAAACTGGTTTGTGGTTTTTGGTAATAATAAAATTTCAAAATGTGTGCATAATTAAGGAAAATTGTTCTGCACTCAGCCGATTCATGACTAACGTATGAGTCAGTATAGTCACATTTCTTTGTGTTTTGTCATTTTTAAGCATATTTTCTGTATTTTACTTAAACAAATGACAATTTATGCCTCGGTTTACTGTTGGTAAGGATCCGATTTGTCAAAATTTGGGACATCTCTTTTATAAAACTGGGACAAATCAATGATTTTGGATAAACATGCTGGGACAGGGGACACAGGGCTCAAAACTGGGACTGTCCCGGGGAAATAGAGACATCTGGTCACCCTATGCACCATGTAACTTGAGGGGGGCCATTACCTGTTTGTCTCCATGGAAATATTATTGCTTCGCCTGGAATCATCCACAGTACGACGTTATATTCAAATACATGTGTTTTTGATGCTCACAAATACCTTTTAAAACATACATTCGAGCTGTAGCTTGATTTGGTGGTGTCATCTGCAAGATAGATGTGTCTAATGCCGTACTGTGGAACATGCCTGACAAAGAAATAACACCTCCATGGAGATAAGCAGCGACAAACCTTTAAGAACTATCTGTAGGATTTACCCGCAGGGTCAAAAAACTCTGCCAAACCTCAACACTGAAAGTTTTACATCTCGCACATCAAAACGAAGGTAGAATCTCTTTCGTTCCGTAGGTGTATGCCTTGTACACCATTACACCGTCTATTCTTAGCCTTCTTTCGCCCGTTGCCGCTCCAAAACGCGATGTGGGCAGCTAGCTCACAACCAGCGGCTCTCCGGATCAAAGTTTCATTACTGTAGTGTGTAGGCACCAAATCTGTTTCATGCCTCAGGTACGAGCTGCTACATGCGCGCACTGGCTAATCACGCTCATTAGCACAACAGTGGAGCCGTAGTCCCGCCCCCGGCCGCTCCTGGCCCACCTTGGCGGTCAATAGTGCGGGGGCGTATACGGTTACACATGGCCCAGCTGAGGGGGGATCTGTTTCATAGCTAATCGACGGTATTGACAAATATCATGCGCTCGGAGACGCTAGAAACAGAGCAGCAGTTAACTCTTTGGACGCCGGCAGGAGTAAAAGATGATCAGGGCTACAAGAGCAGGTTGAGGTAATGGTTATTTTTAGACTGGAGTTACTGGGATGGGTTCCAGTACCTGAGCAATGTCGATTAAAACGAAGAAGCTGTTTTGGTGCAATTTTTTCGCACACATAGATTCAGTAAAGGTTAAATAAAAAGCAATTAAAGAGCCCATATTATACGTTTACATATATGCATACATACATACATACACGTTTTCTGATCTATGTTATAATGAGTTATCAAATGAAACAGAAAACGCACACCAAAGTTCTTGTAGAGATGGAAATGAAAGAAACTGCAAAATAAAAGTGGAAAAAAAGCATTGCATACTCAGATGGCTGATGTCCAAACGTTTATTGTTTTAATTTTTAAATAACGTTTCAGAAAAAATAAAAAAAATGCCTTTGTCAGGTAATTTTTCTTGCTTTGGACCACAGTACCCAAAAATATCCAATAAGAAAAATCTGGCGAAGGCTTTTTTTGCCGAGACGATATTTAAAAAAAAAAAAATTATAAAAATAAAAAATAAAAACTTTTGGACGTCAGCCATCAGAGTGTGTTATGCATTTTTTTTTACTTTTATAAAACTGAGTTATACCTTGAGTTGTGTTTTGTTTCATTTACACATTTTAACACATTTTAACTCACAAATCTTGCATATTTAGGCTGAGTTCTTCTCTCAAACTGAAAACACTCTCTTCAGGTAATACATGAAGAGCTCCATTGTGGTTTTAAACTCCATACATCTTCACATTTGCATAATTTCAGACCTGGAATTGCCAATCTCATGAAAGGCTAACTTGAAAACTACCACTACATGACACCACAAGGTGGAACAAAGCATTATGAACTTCAGAGGTGCAGACAGACCAATAATAAAGGATTACTCATACATGTGAATGAAACAAAACACAACTCTGGGTTTGGGTTTTTGATGAAGTAACATTAAAACATGTCTTTAAGTTCACAGGAGTAAATATTGCATATTATCGGACTTTTTAAAATGCACTTTATAAATTTTTTGGAGCGTAGATGTTTTTGGAGATGTCAGTGATTAACCAAGAATGTTCCACAGTATGAAATTAAATTCGTATATCGCCATTAATCCAAGTTACAGGTGAAATCTGTGGAGAGGTGACCACACCCATCCTAAGAATCCATGTGTCTCAAGGTTTTTCTTTAGCAATTAAAGCACATCTAATTGAATTAATGCAACATCTGTACGTTTAATGCCATACTGTGGAACATTCCAGGCAAAGCAATAAGAAATATACCAAAAAGTTACATGGTGCATCTTTATTTTAGACCACAAGTGTTACCAACTGCCTCGAGTTTTATTATTTTTTTCAACTAATTAATTAAATTTAAATTAAACTTTGAAAGAAGGACCACAAAGCAATTTCATATTATAATAAAATTTGGGATTTTTAAAAATTGAAAAAGTTGATTAAAAGTATTATGGATTTTGTTTAATTTTGTCCACTGAAGCTTGCCAAAAACTCAAAGGAATCGTACGACCGAATTTCAAATGAACTCAAAACAGTTTCTCGGAATGAACAAACCACGATTTTACGAAAACGAAGAACAAAACTACCAAGACGACGCAGGTGCATGCATTTACAGACGGCGCTTTTGTCTTCAGTTACAGTTCTCTGATCCAGCTTTAAACACACACAGACTGAGATGTGTAACCAGCCAGTCCCTACCATTCCCAATGTCACTTTCTTCTTTTTTCACAAACTTTCCTTTCTTGTGATCGCCGATATATTCACGCCTTGAATCCATTTATTCATATGATCTGCTCCTGGCTGCTTACATTGCGCACAGAGAATATACTAGTAATTGACTGGGTGTTATACCAGTCTATAGCATGTGCCTACGCCGACAATGGCAGACGGTATTACAAAAAGCGCTGCTAATGGGCACACAAAAAGAGCTCCACTCCAAGGGGCGCATCCATATTTATACCCATGTCCCCTTTCATGTCTCCCGCAAATCTGATGCCTGCTCTGGGCTGCTCCGCTCCGCACCGCAGAGCTTTGTATTAGCACGAGACCTGCGCTAGCCGACCTCTTCCAGGGAGCCGTCTCAAATCGTCGCACAATTTGTCCGGCGAATATGGGGGATTAGACCTGCCAAAGTGTGCCGTTTTACATCCCACCTGCTACATTCAGATCTTCGCGCTCCCCTGATCAGACTACAGTTCTTCCCACAGGACCAGGCGGAGATCTCGAGCTAAGAAACCAACCAGGAGGGACGATGGCGAGGGGAGGTGGGTTCAGCCATGCAGGTCTGTCGATGCTCGCAGGGCCCAGGGAGAAAGCCAGGTTCTCTCTCTTGTTTTCACTGCTAAATCAATAAGCAGAGTGTCTCTTGTGAGTCTGACTTGACTCTCCACAGATCTGTATCTGCAACTTGGCATCACCTGCTTGTTTGTGAAGACAAGACAAATTTGATGCTGTAAAGTGATAACATCTCTAAGGAAACAAAGCAGGTGATGAGTCCTTTAAGTCTAGCCACCAAATTTGCATTAAACTTGCATGAATGCTGACAGAAGAAAGGCTGCCATACTGTGACATCTGCCTCTCTGGCCACCACTAACACTCCACCACACCACCATTCCCAGTAGGCGATGTGGTTGAAGTGACATGCCCAAGTACACAACATTTCTTGTCTCTGGCAGAGTTAACTTTTCTTTACTGTTATTGTGTCAACGGCAATAATTACTTTGAATATTATCATTTACTGCCTATAATTTCTTCAGCAATATATACTGGATACATCAAGCACAGAAACTAAACCAGGAGGAGGAGAGAGAGAGGAGGTGGGTTTAACCGTGCAGGTCTGTGGATGCTCAGTCTTACAGAGCAAGAGCCAGGTTTTCTCTCTTGTTTTCACTACTAAATCAATAAGCAGAGTGCCTCTTGTGAGTGGACTTGCCTCTCCACAGATCTGTATCTGCAACTTGGCGTCATTTGCTTGTTTGTAGCTGTGAAGAAAGACAAATTTGATGTGATAACATCTCCAAGGAGACAAGCAGGTGATGAGTCCTTTAAGTCTAACCACCAGATTTGAGTTAAACTTGCATGAATGCTGCAGAAGCAAGGCTGTCATACTGTGACATCTGCCTGTCCGACCACCACTAACACTCCACCACACCACCATTCCCAAGAGGCAATGTGGGTGAAGTGTCATGCCCAAGTACACAACAACAGTTCTTGAGTGTACTTTTCATTACTGTTATTGTGTCAATGGTAATAATTACCTAGAATATTATCGTTTACTGCCTATATTTTCTTCAGCAATATATACTGGATACATCAAGCATAAAAACTATCCAGGAGGAGGATGGCGAGAGGAGGTGGGTTTAACCATGCAGGTCTGTGGATGCTCACTCTTACAGAGCAAAAGCCAGGTTCTCTCTCTGTTTTCCCCGCTAAATCAATAAGCGGGGGTGCCTCTTGGGGTGCCCCGGCCAGCCATCTGGACTCAAATCCGGGGCTCAGGTTGTCCCGCGGGTCCCCCCTTTTCCTTCCAGCCCGTACGTGAGCGCGAGGACCTGGCTCTCTCCCTCCTCCGCCTCCCCCTGCCTTCTGTCCCTCTCCGTGTACACCTTCCATCTAATCTGGCCGGCTGCGACTCAAATGTCAGGCCACCTGGGAGGGGCAGCTGCCGGGCTGCAACGAGAGCCGCGCGGGGCCTGGACTGGTCCCAGACTGGACCTGCAGCTCCCTCAGTGCATACGCCTTCTGAGCATTTCACGTGATCAAAGACAAAGACTGGAGATAAATGTAGCTGGAACTTGGAATACATTTTGGGCATCACTGAAGTAGGGATGCACCAATCCAGCTTTTTCAGTCCTGATTCCAATACTGTCTACCAATACCTGATATGAACCGATACCAGAGGAGACTGAAAATGCATTTATTTCCAGATAACCTTCCGATATCTGATCCAGCAAATTTTTCAGTATCGACGTCTTCTCTTGCCCCAGTTATTTGTTGTCAGCCAGTCATAGTCCGCCACCGCTATTACATACATGAAATATATTCACTACTTTTTCCGGTAATCACCACAGCAGCAGAACCATCAGCCTCCTCACTCACTCAGTCTTCTTTGCTTATTGCATCTACAACATCCCAACTTGCAAGTGTCAAAGTTTATTCACGCATGTATTTGTTGAAAGATGCGCTAAATAAGTTTTCAAGTGGAGAACCAGTCACTTTCTTGTTTCCATGGAGACGCGTTTGCTTTACCTGAAATGTTCCACAGTACGACACTAAACTTACTTATCCAGCATTTACTAAGCTACAGTATGCGTTTGTAACTGCTAGATTACTTTAATAATAGGGGTGTAACGATATCCAAGTCTCACGATACGATATCATCACAGTATGAACCCCACGGTACGATATTTACTGCGATATCGTAAGAAAGCTCACGATATGGTGGGGAGGCTCACGATTAGGAATGTAACAATATCCAAATCTCTCTGTACATATTTTCACAATATACAGCTCACGGTACGATATTTATTGCGATATTTTGTGGAGGCTGCAAACAAAACTGTTAATATGCTACTTTTTCTTCTTAAAATGCCTTGACAAGACTTAATCCACAGAACTAAGACTTAAAAGTGCTTAGAACTGTTATTTCTTCTTGTAGTCTGCACTGAAATGGAGCAAAGGATCATGGTCTATGTAGTTCCCTCTGTCTTTTTTTTTAGCTCTTGCTGCACCATAACTCTTAATTTAAGCAAAGACACTTGTGATTCGATATATTGTGATGGTCCACGATATTATTGTGAGAACTTTAACGTTACAATATCGTGGCATTTTGGTTATTGTTACACTCCTATTTAATAAACATGCTCTGGGGTCGCGACTCCTTAGATTTGACATGTGACTTGGCCTGAAGGCATCACCTGAGTCTTTATGAAGACACACACATTTAATGACATACCACCATCCCCAGCTGAAAAGATATTGTTTACCTTTAACTGATGCAAATTTTGAGACCTCCAGGAATAAGACATTATAAGTGAGTCAAAACTAAAACAACTGGACTTATTTAGCTTTTTGAAGCCAATGTTTTGCTACCAACCAGATAGCAGATTCAGGGCTATGGCTGCTCGATTACAAAAAAAAAAAAAAAAAAAAAAAAAACACGATTATTTTGGTCAATATTGAAGTCATGATTATTCAAACGAGTTTTTAGTTACACAATGCATTTATTCAGCATTTCTCTCTCTCTCAAAAAAACAAAAAACAAAACACTTTATTATTGATGTTATTAGGTTGTTTTTTTCAGACCAATAGTTTATTTTCATACCTGACAGTTTCGACTGCTCACTAGCGGTCTTCCTTAGAGTGGTCACGTGATGTTGCTTTGACGTGTCCGCTCAGCTGATTTAAACAGGTTTTCTGAGGAAGACCGCTAGTGAGCAGATAAAACTGTCAGGTATGAAAACAAACTCTTGGTCTGAAAAAAGAACCTAATAACATAAATTATCGGGAGACCAAATGAACCTCGTTGGACCATTTTGTTATTGCTCATTTACACAAATCCTTAAAATTGAAAATAAATATAGGCTACAAATATGTACCTTAGAGCAGTTTTGCGATGTATGTATAACACAAATGTCTCCAAAATAAACTATATATCCAGCTGTTTCTCAATCTCTATATAGTTTCAACTCGATTATATGAGTTTGGAGATCGAAAATCGAAATCACGATCAAAATTCTATTAATTGCGCAGCATTTTTAAGGGCTATCTGCAAAATTATGTCTATCTGTTAGGTTTGTGTCTAACTTGTATAAATTCTGGTTGTAGTAATAATGAAACCAGATTTGTTGGAAGAAAATTGGTTGTTCCTTTTGGCGTCAGTTCTCCTCTTTGACCCAACCCTCATCTCTTCGCTCTGCTGCAATCCTCAAACTCCTCGCCACCTCTCCTCTCACCCGCCGCACCGCGCACTTGTAATTCACGTCAGACGAGGCAGCTGCGAGAACCCTGGCACCTCTCCCTCTTCCCCTCCCTCGCCCGTAACCCTCCACCACCCGGCACCCGCGCACCCACCGCCGCCGAGCACACCGGGGCTCCAAGCAGGTACGAGCAGGAAGGAAGCAGGCCATTTCCATCAATACACCCCCAGATAAAGATCCATCTGGAGCGGCTGAAAGAAGCGCTGGAACGGTTGGGGAGGTGGGGGGGGGGGACTTTTGGCACCGAAGCGCGTCCATTGATTGTGCGTCCCATTACCAGTATATGATCCAATCTAAAAAGAGAGAGAAGAGAGCGAAAGAGAGAAAGAGCGAGAGAGAGACCCATCGCATAACCAAGACATCCCCCTTTTAATCACCCAGGAACGCTTTGGGAAGGCGTCCAAACATGAGAAGAAAAGCGCTCGCGGAGAATGAAAACGAAAGAGAGAAGAGAGAGGGAGAAAGATAGAAAAGGGGGCTACGAATACTTAGCGGGCTCCGTGGGGGAAAACGGTGCAGAAAGGTAGCAATCAATATTGAAACACAGAAATTAAGCGTTTAAATGGGTAATTACGGAGCAGTTGGCTGGTTCGCACCTGTACGCGACGCCACTGCCAGCTCGGCGCATCTGTCGGCCTCCACCTGCCACGCACCTGCCGTCGTCTCAATGGAACCCTGATTGCATTCAAACCGGCGAAGACTCTTTTAAGCTTCTTAGCAATTCGCGCCACCCTCCTCTTCATCGCCAAAACCCCCACCCTCCCTTCAGTCCTCCCTCCCTCCCTACCGCATTATTTTGTATTTATTTGTATCTGTTCATTCCATTGCAGGTGCCTCACAGTACTACTTGAGCGCGCCATACATGAGTGAGTCCTTTATGCATCGGTTCCTGGGTTTGTCGTTTTGGCGAAAGCGAGGGAGGATTAGGGCTTTGGATGTGTACCTCCGCTTTCTTCCCCCTTTCTTTCGGCGCTCTGTCTCTTTTCTCTCCCTCGCTCTCCTCTAACAACATCCTCCCCTAATCATTTGCCTACCAAATTCTTTAACCCTACGGTGGTCATGGGCTTGTCAAATCCTCTCCAGTTGGTTTGCTCTGTGTGCAGTCGACCTGTGACGGAGGACTTAGTTCCGACACAGTAGATTCAAGGCAAATCTCGTGCCCTGGAAGTTAAGGCCAAAGCTCCTTCCATTTATTCTGCTTTCCCCTTTTATCTATATATCAGCAGACTTCCACGTTTTTGTTCTTTAAACGGCCTCTACCTATTTCTATTCCCCGTGTACTGGAGCAAAATGTGTCTCGCCCACGTACAGACATACTGAGGTCAAAATACTTGAGGTCAAAATATGTGTGTACTGTCAGACACGAATTACAAAGCATTTTATTGTTTGTTAATCAGGAAGTGAAGGAAGTTATAAGGGTGTTATTGTGTTGCAAAACTCGACTGATTTCTCGAAAGTTCTGAAAAGTGGTTTAAGGCTACGTTTATATGATGACGGTCTGAAGTGGCGTCGCGTCTTCACTTTTTATTCCACGTTTAGACGAATGTTTTTAGGAGGAAATCTGCGAGCATACGGTGACACTAAACTGTGTGGAATTCGACTGGGTATGCATGCCATCTGACATGTTTATTTCTGTGTACTGTATGTATGTGACCTGCAACTTGAGCAGATCTGACCAGAGTTTTGCTTCTTGGGCAGTATAGACGGAAAAGCTATGGCGGAGCGTATTCAACTTTTCCACTGTGGAGGGTGGTTTCAGATTTTTGCGTTTTTAAGTCCTAAAAACGCTGTCTAAACAAAAGGCACTTCCGATCAAATATTTTGTCATTTTTACCTGCAAGCGTTCTCGTTAAACAGGCCCTTAAAGTCTTGCGGTAGTTCATTAGGATGTCATGGGATGCAGAAGGTAAAGTATTTGATTTAATTCATGCATGTTTGCCTAATTCTGAGTAAGAGACATTATGTTAATCATGCTCCAAAAGTCCATACACCTTCAGTGGATTGATCAAAGTCCACAAAGAGCTGCCATAATGGGGTACGCAAACCAGGTAACTGCCAAGGACCTCAGGCTGTAAAAGCACAAATTACCACATTTTTATGTAACTTTTTGGTAAAAATTATGTATATGAGGGGCCCAAGCACCAATGAAGGATGAGTCAAATGCGGCGGACAAGTTTCCCTACAGCAATGTTTGGGGAGTCATATTTTAAAAGTCCCAAACCAAATCAATAGACATTATTCCTATATCACAAAATAAAGATGGATTTGAGCATTATTGAACATTAATGAGATATTTTATTGTTGACTGAGTGATCGTGTCTCTCTGAACAATTAGTATTACTCAAGTTTTAAACAATGAAAAACAGTCATTGAAGCAGCAATAAAAGGATCCATAAGTCGCCTATTTGGACATTAAATGTAGCCCATTTCTTTTTTCTTTTTAACATTCAGTTCAACCAGCAATACTGGAACAAAATAGTCAATAAAAGAATTACATAAAGATTAGAAATTATACAAAACATGTCTTAACATTTCAACATGTGTCAGAACTGTATATTGCAGATCTACATGCAGACAAGGCAACCCCAAAAAAATCTCTTGTGACTCAGTCTTTGGGGAAACAATGCTCTACAAGGAGAATAAAATGTACCTTAAACAGTCCATATTACGCCTTTTTCTGATGTATGTTATGTGTCATCATCAAAAACATAACCGTGTTTAGTTTCATTCACACATGTTTAACCTGCATAATGACTTCCTCTCTTAAACCAAAACACTCTGTTAACTCACATCACCCACGTGGTAATACAGGAAGTGCTCTACAGCGATTTTAAACTCTATACACCTTCACTAGAATAATTTGGATGATTTGGAATTGCCAATCTCTACTGAACTAAAGGTAAAAAGCTGTAAAAACAACATGACACAAAACACAATAACTTACTCGAACGTGTGGGTGAAACAAAACACAAGTCCAGTATGTTTTTGAGGAGGTAACATCATTTTAACGTGGCTTAAACCTCTCAAGAGTCAATTCTGCACAACAAAGGACCTTTAACCTTAAATATAATATAGAAACATGGCTACAAAGGTGCTCAATTAACTGTTATAACTGCCTTTTTTGTTTCACTGTTTGCGACACATTGACTTGACTTTACAGTGTTTCCTGAATAGAAAAGGAAACACTGTAAACATAAAATTTTACCACAGTGCCTGAAATGAAGAGCCCCCCCCTCTCTCCGCCATTACCATGCCTCGGTAGGGGGGTGCCTGCGTCCCGTGTAGAGTGTGTAAAACGCGTAGAACTCCAGCCGGACAAACTAATGCGTTCATCCGGATTCGGTTACGGCGATTCAACAGTTCGAGAGGCGCCATCTGGGCATCTCTTAACCTGAGTCAGATGTGAGCCTGTCGCTTCTGCAAGGTACAGCAGCTTGGCTAATGATTCTTAATCTTTTCTTTAATTAAATTGTGCAGTCAACCTGAAAAATCTATCTTAATGCAAATGAGCAACTCCTTTTTTTGGCATTTGCTTACCGTAATGCACTAATAAGGTTAATTTAATAAAAATCTGTTCCAGTTTTTGAGAGATAATTGCGTGTTTTGATGATGTGCGCGTTGTTGTTTGCGCGCTGAGAGCTAGCTGCCGTGGTTAATGGTATTTGTGTGAAGTGGAAATCTATTTTGCGCGGCGTCGTGTGCCACAGGGGCCCCGGCGGTGATACATCCTGCGAGGAGTGATACCGCGGTGACGAGGCAGGTGAGAGGTCACACCGCCAAACGCGACAAGTCGACCTAAGCCAAAAACGCGACAGCAGTAAGCACATCGGTCAATCACCGAAAGTACTGAGGCAAGGGCTATAAAAAGAGTATGCCAGCGTTATGTGTCGAAGGATTAGAGTAGTATCTTTGCATTTTCATTTTAAAGCTGAAAATTACACTTAATGCTGAACTATACCTTGATAATATATAGGAATTTGCTCCAAAGTTACTATTTTAGAGTCCATTAAATGCTTTTCTCCATGGGGATGTTATTGCTTTGTCTGGAATGTTTCACAGTATGGCATTAAACCTTTCTGTCTTCATGGAGACCAAACCAAATCAAGTTACAGGTCAGATAACCTGTTTTTCTAGGTATTTTTAAGTTATAAAAGCACCTGTAATTGAATAAAACTATTAAAAGTACTGAGGCAAGGGCTATAAAAAAGAGTACACCTGCATTATGTGTCGAAGGATTGCAGTAGTATCTTTGCATTTTCATTTTAAAGCTGAAAATGACACTTTAAGTTGAACTATACCTTGATAATGTATAGGAATTTGGGTCCGTCAAATGTTTTTCTTCATGGAGATGTTATTGCTTTGTCTGAAATGTTTCACGGTATCAACCTTACTACCTTCATGGAGACTAGGGGTGTGCAAAAAATATAAAAAAATCGATATATCGTATCATTTCATGTGATGATACAGTACTGATATCGTGCGTTGCTGTATCGATATATCACCAACAGTATTTTTTGGTGTATTTTACAAAATTATTTTGTTACAGAGCTACAGCTTTCTTGCTTGTTTAGTGGAAGGAAACTCGTTTATGCGACACATTTGACATTTTCACTGTTCTGATGATTAAAATGTTTGTGTTTCATATGAACTTTGCACAAAAAGTGGTTTAACAAAGACTTTTAGTATCACAGCCATGATTTAGCCTTTATATTTATTGAACAGTATTGAATCGATTTGAAATAGATCGTATCGAATCGAAAATGCACTGTATCGAGATATGTATCCTATTGACAACTTCTTAATGATTCCCAGCCCTAATGGAGACGAAACCAAATCAATTTACAGGTCAGATCTGTGGAGAGGCGACTCCGCTCACCATTAGAATGCTTGTTTTTCTAGGTATTTTTAAGTTATAAAAGCACCTGTACTTGAATCCATGTAAGATAGAGCTGTTCCATGTTATACTTTGGAACATTCCAAGCAGAGCAGTGACATCTCTATAGAAACAAGCAGTTGACGGACCCGCAACCAAAAAGTTACATACCGTGCACCTTTAATGTAAGAAATATATTTATTTTCTGATAAGTGATGGTTAAGGAATGATATTTTTTTGTCAAATCTGCTCTCCACTATCATTAAGAAATTATAATTAACTAACTTGAGTGCACTAATTTAACATTAATCCAAATGATTGATCTCCATGGCGACAAGCAGGCGATGCCATCAGGCCAAGTTACAGGTCAGAGCTGTGGAACGGTGACCTAACTTACAGTTTTTCAAGGTATTTTTGAGCTATACTACCACCTGTAATTTAATAAGTAGAGCTGTTTAATGTCATACTGTGGGACATTCCAGGCAGAGCGGCGACATTTCCATAGAAACAAGCAGATGATGGACCCCAACCAAAAAGTTACCTACCATTTCTAATAAGTGATGGTTAAATATTTATATTTTTTGGTCAAATCTGCTTTCCACTATCAGTAAGAAATTATAATGAACTAACTGGTGTGCACTATTTAACGTTAATGGAGGAGGGTCCACCACCATTTTACCTGGAATGCTCCATAGTATGGGATCCAAATGATCGATCTCCATGGAAACAAGCAGGCGATGCCATCAGGCCAAGTTACAGGTCAGAGCTGTGAAGCGGTGACCCAACTTGCAGTAAGAATGTGTGTTTTTCAAGGCATTTTTGAGCTATAATACCACCTGTAATTGAATAAATGCAAGATACTATATATACTGTGGAACATTCTAGCATTCTAACATCTCCATGGAGACAAGCAAGCGGTGGACCAACCATCAGAAAAGTTACATAATGTACCCTTAACTTTCATATGCACTTTTAACTGCAGTATGCGGTCAATCACTTTAAATACTACTACAAGTGCTAAGAGAATATTCTAGCGCTATAGAAGTGATTGGAATAATAACATCTTTTGCGTTTTGACTTTATAGCTCCTGGATGTATGCGCTTTAATCAGTAAATTGAGCTGGAATATGACTAGACACCGAGGAAGTCTTTCAAACCACTTTTTCATCTCATTCCTAGTGTACCTCTCTGGGCCTATAAAGTTGCATTGTGTAGCATTTCCGTGGCAGTTGGGGCTACCTGTTTATACGCGTAATGAACTAGCTTACTGCTGATTGCGCCTCGCGGTATTGCCGGTTTTAAAGCCTTCCGCGGGCACCTGGTACAGCTTTACCCGACGGAAGTGCAGTTTGTGTAGTACAGGTTTGCAGCGGGTGCAGAAAAGAGTCATTAATTAGATTACATTAGCTGCAAAGGCTTAAAGGGGATTAATGTCTGGAAACGTGCGCACTCAAAAGCAGGAGATAGTGTACCTGGGTGTGCTTCTGACGCGATTATGGAAGCTGAGCGGTCCTGACGCTGCTCCTGTTTGTCAACCTGGGACTAATCTTTCTTTTATGCAACACGGAGGAAGGTAGATTTAGACACCCTTTTATCTTTTAAATGTGTCAGTGCATATGGCAGGTTTTCGTGTGTGTGTGGTTTTATTTTTTCACGTTTTTACTTTGTTTAGTTGGATATTATCAGTCAAAGGCTCTATACCCAGTTTTTCCAATATATCTGAGTTAAAAAATTGTCATTCACCGATAAAAATAGTGTTTAAGTTGCCTGCTTCCTGCATCTAATCATAACATTTTATTGTCATATAATCAGGAAGTGTGTGTTAGCATACTAGTTGCGGTTAGGTTTACCATCACAGTTAAAATTACAGGCGCACCATTCTTTTGTACCACTAGCTGTTAAACTGCTAAACTCAGATAATGCAGTTAAAAAATAATTATAAAAGGCTTAGGGATTGTGCAATCAAAACTGCACATAGGTGTAGGGAATGTGCAATAATTATATCTAAAACTGCACATAGGTGTAGGGAATGTGCAATTAAAGCTACACATAGGCTTAAGGAATGTGCAATAATTAAATCTGCACATAGGCTAAGGGAATGTGCAATCAAAACTGCACATAGGCTTAGGGAATGTGCAATAATTATAACCAAAACTGCACATAGGCTTAGGGAATGTGCAATAATTAATAGAACAGAAGAATGCAAGGGTTTGCCTGTTAAGGATAATTTAAAGGTCCTGTTGGTGCATCACTCGTGGTCATACTGGTCTCATATTTACTTTGTTTTATGGTGTTTGTTTATGTGCTGCTTTGTGTTGTGTCGTCCTGTTTTTTGATAAAACATGTTACCCCCTGTCCCAAGACAAATTTCTCCCATGGGAGACAATAAAGGATTATCTTATCTTATCTTACCATGTAATTTTAATACTTTAATGGAGGGTTCGCCAATTGCTTGTCTTCTATGGAGATGTTATTGCTTTGCTTGTAATGTTCCAAAGTATGGCATTAGACATATCACTCTCTATAGGAATTGATTGAAGGCCAGTTTACAGGTTAGATCTGTGAGGCGGTGAGCCCACTCACAGTAGGAATGTGTCTGTAAAGGTATTTTTGAGCAATTAAAACAGCCATAATTGAATAAATGCATTTTACCATATTACAGGCAAAGCAATAACCCCCATCCTGAAATGTTACACAGTGCACCTTTAACGTTTTTTTGTAGCTCATTTGGTAGAGAGTTTGTCCACTGATGCGAAGGTTTTGCGGTTTGAATCCTGCTTTTGTCAAAAACATCATCGGTTGAGCAGTCAGATCCGTTGACCCACAGGTTGGCGGTGTGATTCCAGCTCCCACAGATGAATGCTGTCGTTGTGTTACTCAGCAAGACACTTAACCTACCTCGCCCCTAATGTCTGTGTACACTGGTGTGTGAATGTGTGTGTGAATGGGTGAGTGGTTCTTTGTTGTAAAGCGCTTTAAGTCACTTGAAGGTGGAGAAGCACTTTATAAAAATGTGACCATTTACCTTTTGTGGAAATGATCATGATCAGTGAGTTAAACGAAAACAACTGGACTTACTTAGCTTTTTTAAAGCCAGTGTTTCGCTACCAACCAGATAACTTCATCAGATGACAATGACTCCCACTTCCTTTGTGACGTCCACTGGATACCCATGTCATCAACACCGAAACTCTATCCAAAAGGTAGGGACTATTTTCTGTACAAATTAAAACACTGATTTAACAAAATAAAGGGTTTACTACTTCATTTTAATAGTCGAATCAATAATTAGACATGTTTGTACCTTTGTTAACATTATGGATGCAGGGTCAGTCCTATGTTTCCTCAGTCCTATGTTCCCTTATTTCTAAGATTTTTCTCAAAATTAAACTTTCAGTTTCGGTCAAGTCATTTTTATTTTTATACCACATTTAAAGAGATGATTCAGTCATTTCAACCTAGGATCCTTTGCACCATGACCTCTACATTACATCTGTAGTCAACTGCTGCTGGAAAATATGTTGAGTGTAACTGACGACTAAACTGGGAGAAACGGGGATAAAATCTGATGCAAACTGATGATAAAGGAAATGTGGGAACAAAAAAAAAAACTTGATGCTAGATAATGTTACGGAATTACCTCCATGTATGTCGCATCTGGTGCCCATGCCCAACCAAGAACTAGTTATAAACTTTATTTAAAAAATAAGAGAAAATAATAGGCCTTTTTTGTTGTTAAATTTTAATATAATGCTGTTAATTTTGTTTTAGTGAACAGTGTAGTCTAACCTGTCAAATACCCTTTAAAGAAATCTGTCTCTCCACTGTCGGGCTTCCCCCTTGGCGCGATCTTGGCACGCGCTTATCCACTCAAGGTGCGACGCGTTCTGAAGCCGGTAATAGGTGAATCACTGCAGCGTATCCCAGAATCCTCCCTGGTGGCGGGTGGGGTAGGCAGGCGGGCTGGCAGGAGGCACGTGTCTGGAGATACCGGCGTGTCAGAGCGGCGTTGTTACGGCGACCGATCTCGACGGATTGGAACAAGACATCCGTCAACGTCTCCTTAACGCGTGATTCGTGCGCTGTGGGGAATACCGAAGGCCGGAGTCAATTCTCTAGTCAAATAAAAAAAAAATATATCGAGCGAGAGAGAGGTTGGAAAAGAAAGAGGTTGGGGAGGGTTAGACAGAAGAGCAAGTCCCACCGCGAAAAGGTAAAAATATTATCATAGCACGTGTCTGAGAGTGCAATCCAGCTGATAACATGACGCCCCGATGTCAGAAACGGTAGCTAACAAGTCTGACAATTGAAAGTACGTCAAATCTTAAGGGATACGGCGGGGAGCGGTGTTGTTGGGTAGCCCCCTCCAACCTCGCGAGCTTCAAAACCCCCCCACCCCACCTTACCGTACCGCACTGCTTCCACTTCTTCATCTCTCTTAACAGTGAATAACATTGACTCACATCAACGGCGCGGCGGAGCTAAGCTAAGGCGAAGGCGCGGAAGCCGGTAGCGTCACTTAGAAGCGTTGGCGTTCTGATCACACCTTAGCGTAATGAGCTTCTTAGACGGTCGAAAATAGCAGATAAAGTGTTTGGTTGTACCTTTCCGTGTTCGCGCGCACACAAACACACACACTCGCCGTTGTCAGGTGGAGAGGCGCACGTTTACGGCGCTGGCTCGGGTCCAAGGGGACGAAGAGCAAAGAAAGGAGAGTATATTTATCCAGCGCTAACACTGCGCGAGCCCCTGAGTCCACATCCAATCGAGAGTGTATGTGGCGTACAGGTGCTCCGAGGAAACTCATTTTATTACACAGATATTTCACTTTCAATCAAATCACGGGTAGTAACCAAATTTAGTTTCTAAATTTGGACATGTTGGGCAAGTTGGGACATGGTTTTTGGTGCATGTAGCAAGAAGAGTTTTTGTTACAACCCCAAGCCCAAATAAAGAGAACAAAACCGCAAAGGTTGTCGGTCTTAAAGTCACTGTACCTGATTTTTACGGTCTTAAAAACGTGAAAAACATTTTAAGCGGTTTGCAGTGATTCAAAGTTGTTCCACATTTACGTTACGCATTCTGAGCATCCTAATTATTCACCGCATGAGTTTAAAAGAGCGTTTCACACCTAGCATGCTAACCACGTGCTTTCTGCTTCTCGGAAAATAACGATTTTTAATTAGGTCAGACATATTTTGCTCAAATACACGGAAAAATATCAGGTACAAGCTCTTCAAATGCAGAGAAGTGGACACAAATTGTAGTAATATTAAAAGTACTGTTACCTCAAAATAATATTACCTAAGTAAAAGTACAAAGTAGTGGTTCAAGAAGAGTAAAAAAGTCTTGCTGATGATTACAACTTTGATACTGGGACTAACCCTGGACTAGAAGAGAACCAAATTATGACTAAATTGTAACAAGAATAAATGCAGTGAGGTTAGGATGATCTCCCTTTTTCTATGGGTGTTCCAGTCGCCCGTTGATGTTCAGCCATCCTTCAGCTAGGTATTCCTGACTATAAGATTATAACACTGGTTTAAAATCAGGATAAAGGTAACAAAATGAACTCTTGTGAGCTTTAAACCACGTTAGAATGCTGTAACCTCATCGAAAACAGACCTGAAGTTGTGTTTTGTTTCATTCACATGTTTGAGTAACCCTTTATTATTAGTCTCCAAAGCTCAAAATGCTCTGTTTCACCTTGTGATGTCATGAAGTGGATAGTTAACAGCTACCTTTTACATATAGATCAGTAGAGTTTGGCAGTTCCAAGGTTGAAATCATCCAAATGATTCTAGTGGACTGCAAAAAAGCTTGGTCAAAATTTAAGATTTAAACACTTAAATCGGGGGTGTCCAAACTTTTTTCAAACTGATCGAGGGCTGTTAACTGGTGCTCAATACAGTGAATAATTTACATATGTTCATGTTTAACACGTTAGAATGAGCCATCAGTCTTTATTCATTCTAAGATTCTTAAAACCACACACTAAAAACTTGCAGTAAAAAGCTCATTTTTAAATGATGCAAGGTCATTTGGACCAATTCACCTAGAAGCCTGAGGGCCAAGAAAAATTTGTCAGCTGGCCGCATTTGTCCCATGGGTCATAGTTTGGACATGCCTGACTTAAATCTATCAGAAAATGACTTAAAAGTAGTGAAATTATCTGTCCCTGCAGCAAGATCAATCAAGATCTTGACAAGCAATCGAACAAGATCAAACAAGATCAAACAAGCAATCAAGCAAGATCTTGACAAGCTATCTTAAAATAAAGTACCTCTAGACTAGTACGAAGATAATAAACCTGAAAATAAGATGAATAACTTGATATAAGTTTTAAAATCTTGGCCAGATCAGAGAATTTTACAGTGTGAAGGTGTATGGACTTTAAAAGCACAGAGGAGCACGTCTTGTATCACCGCATGACAACACAAAGTGGAAGTGTTTTCAGTTTGAGAGAAGAACTTATAACTTATAAGAACTAAATATGCAGGATTTGTGTGTTAAACATATGCAAATGAAACAAAACACAACTCCGGGTGTGTTTTTCATCAGGAAATGTTATAAAACGGATCAGAAAATACTGCAATATCGTGGAACTTTCCAACTACACCTGCACTTTACTTTACGCCACAATAAGGATTAGCTTTTGCATATGCAGTCTGCACCTAATACCATTCTATATTGTCACTCTGTCTATCAAAACGTCCCTTATGCAGAGATTACAACAACTCAACAGATCCACAGAAAATACCGCTAATGTAGCTACTTTGGGCCATTTAGGAAACAAATTATCGTCCTGGCAATGGCGTGCGAACTGCGAACGCGCCATAATTCAGTCTATCAATAATTACCGCGACTACCTGCTCCAACACGTGTAATCTCTTTAGGATTATGTTTGTGGGAATGCGGCGGTGACAGGTGTCTCTGCATTAGGCTCCATTAAAACTCCATTATACAGCAGAGGAGGTGGGTTTTGGGGGAAGATGGAGCTGTTGGCGTGGACTCCTCACAGACGCGCTGTTTAAACCTGTATTTACTCGGCCGAGGTCTGCTGAGCCAGCGTTTGCGATATAGCGGCGAGCATTAGGCCGGAGACGTGGTGCAGTGAGCTGAGGAGATGGGGAGGTGCGGAGCAGGTGTTTACAGAAGTACGGGTTTAAAAGGCTTAAATTATGCAGTGGATTACATTAAAGGGCCCATGTAACGCTATTTTGTGATCTGTGTTAGAATGTCGTTTCCTCATCATAAACGTACCAAGAGCTTTGTTTTGTTACATTCACACATGTTTAACACACAGATTCTGAATATTAAAGCTGAGTTCTTCTCTCAAACTGGGAACACTCTGTTCCACCTTGTGATGTCGTGTGGCAATACAGATTTAAAGGAACTATATTACACAAAATTGACTCTTGTGAGCTTTAAGCCATTTTAGAATGCTGTTACCTCATCAAAAACATACTTGCTTCATTCACACAGATTCGAGTAATTTTTTATTATTAGTTTGTCTACATCTCCAAAGATCATAATGCTCTGTTCCACCTTGTGACATCATGAAGGAGTCGTTTTCAAGATAACAGCTCCTTTTACCTTGCATTCAATTTAAGACTGGCAACTCCAGGGCTAAAATTACAGAAGTGATTCTAGCAAAGGTATATGGAGTTTAAAAACACAGTGGAGCATTTCCTGTATTACCACATGACATCACAAGGTAGAACTGAGTGCTTTCCATTTGTTTAAATGCATAAATGTCTAAATGCAATGCATACATAAGTACTGTATTTTACGGACGATTAGGTGCTCTGGATTATAAGACGCACTGTCATTAAATGGTCTATTTTTGAACTTTTTTCATAAATAAACCACACTGGACTTTAAACGAAACACAACAGTTCAAAGGGTCAGTCAGACTTTGTTCGTTGCGTTCACGGTGACTCTGGGCTTTGTTCAGTTGTGGCGTGTAGGGAGGGTGCTGTCTGGGACCAACTGGATTGTCGGCGTGTTCGCAGTGACTCAGTTGTTCAGTTGTGTCTAGAAGTGGCACATTGCACTCGCTTTCGGTTCATTCCTCCGTTCCGTTCCTCGTTGGTGTGGAGTGATGAGTGTGTCTGTGGGTGTTTTTCGCCGTGCGGTCCCTGTCTGCTCCGTGTGTGTTTGCGTGCGCTGCAGGTGGTGCGGCTTTATAGTTTACTGAAGTCGTGCTGGGACACCCGAGTGGATTCATGTTTGGGGAGCTCTGGATTGCGGGGTGCGCGGTCATTTTCTGATGCGGTTAGAGGCTTAAGACCGCGGCTAATTGCCCAGAAAATACGGTAAGCACTCCAAAGGTAAAAAAAAAAAAAAAAAAAAAAAAGAAAGAAGTTTAAAAGTGTCAACCATGTGTTAATGTCATTGGTGTAATTGGTGTAGGACATGATATGTTTTTGAACCTACTCCTTTAAAGCACAAAACATGGTCCCATCATATGTACATGTGCATATCCTTATCCGTGTTTGTAATGTACCTTTTACAGGCATGCTGCTCAAACTAATAAACTAAATTAAAAACTAAGTAAATGTCTAAATTGTGTAAAAAAATTGCGTCACACATGTGTGAAGGAAACAAACCACAACTCCAAATGTTTGTGATGAGCAAATATTACAACATAAAACAACAACAACAACAAAAAAACACTCCTGCATCCCGCTCGCAAATCCAAAGAGCAGTGGATGAAAGTCCGAAGCCAGGACTGGTGGAGCCGGATTGTCCGGATCGCGAACAATGAGCATGAAAGACCAGAATTATTTTTAAGAAAATAAATGTTTACAACATGATCAAGGAATAAATGAATTTGGCTTTAAAATCGGAAAAAAACACCCACTTACTTCAGAATTAAGTTTAATTCCAAATAATCATTTTCATAAGGATTAAGTGTTTACATGGTCTTTTGCCATTCTGAATAAAAATGAATTCCGCTTTTAAATGTAAAATGAGGTAACGCTCTCAAAGACCTGAACATAACCTCATATTTAATACGTTTTTAACTGATACACCAAAGACAATGGAACATGTAGAAACCCCGCACCCCCCCTCACTCCTTCTCCCCCTCCTCACACACACACATCCTCCCTTGTCCTTGCCCCCCCCCCCCCCTCCTCCTGGCCCCGGTGCAGTAATGGCTGTCAGGTCACAGGCTAGAGGAAGTGCTAACGCTCAGTCACAGCCCACATAATGAGGAGCCCAGTAAGGAGACGCCATAATATCCCTGCTAATAAGGTATAATCGTCTCATTCTAATCAAGTTATGGGCAATTTATGGAGGTTAGGGAATGGGCCCCGGACCAGGGAGGGCCTGTGCTGTCTGTGGATGGGAGTCTGCACTGTCCCTGGTATGGTACAATACAGTAGAGTTTAAATGTCACGTAGTATGCTAATTCAGCTTGTTGAGATTTTAACTGCATCGCTGTACATTGGAAAAAAGTCAAATTGAGCTGTTTTTTGTAATTAATTTATGTTATAAGATTCACTGTGTAGTTTTTCTGGTCAGTCTGCAATTTTCTATCTTAGTATCAAGTTGTGTCTGGCTTTAAATCTTTCTATTTTGCATTTATTCGACTATTCATATTTTATTTGTTCAGAAATACTTTGAAAATATGCATTCTCTTCACAGATCTGACCTGTAACTTGGCCTGATGGTCTCGCCTGCTTATATCATACTGTATGTTTTAAGCTTGTCTATGGAACAATGTCGACTAGCAGTTCTCAAACTTTTCACCGCAAGAACCAAATAAAAAAAAAGAAAATATATGTCTCTCAGAGCATCACCAGGTCTATAACAGGACTATTTTATGTCTAAACTAAGGCTGAACCACCTCAAAATGTCAGAGAAAAATAAATTTATTTTGTCTTCTTATTGCTGGGTTCCAGATGACATCACAGCATTCTGGAAGCCAATATTATTTATTACAGATGGGGTGCAGCTGATTTTTGGAGATTTTTGTTGTAATATAGCATTGTCTTGGGTCTGGTGAATAATGGAAATGATCAGGGTCCATATTTTGGGATTTACCTTTCCAGTGTTTCACGGCAAAGTACAATGTAATCAAAAGGGAAAAGTGGCTCTTGCCCCCATCTGGAAGTAGGACATCACCACATTCTATAATCTGAAAACTACTAATGTGCTTTAACTTCTTGGGTTCTTTATAAAGACAATACAGTTAAGTGTATTGTTGTTGACGTGTTTTGGATGTGTTCTGCAAGCCATCTTCAGAACTGTCCCCGGTGTTGGTGGTGACGTGTCGCCCGGTTTTCTCTCACTAGAACACAAAAACACAAAGCAGAGCAGGAAAACGTAAAGACCGCCATATCAGAGCACTGTAAAAGAAATAAGTACATTCTGGATTGAGACGCTGCTCGGGTCATTGGATTGGAGAACAACGAGTTCAAACGCTGGATCAGGGAGGCCATTGAAATCAGGAACCGAGGCACGAACAGCATTAACCGTGATGACGTGATGTTCCTCCTTTCACACACCTGGGACACCCTCCTCCAGAGAACATCAGGCGACGGGAGGCGTGGTCAGTCTGAGCGACCTGCCAGGTCCATCAGGCTGACCACGCCTACAGGAAGTAACAACAGCTGATATACGACACGTCACCACCAACATCGGGGACAGTTCTGAAGATGTAGCACCTTAACATGTCAACAAGGTAAATACACTTTACTGTACTGTCTTTAAAAAGAACCCAAGAAGTTATACAGTTTGTCGACTGGATAAAAGTTTGTTTGGTTGAAGAAGTTTCGCAGCTCATCCAAGCATCAGAACTGATGAAGCAGCTTGGATGAGCTGCGAAACATCTTCAACCAAACTAACTTTTGTCCAGTCAACAAACTGAATTTTCTCCTCGCCATGAAGTCTACCTGGACGACTGAGGGATTCTTCACACATACCAAGAAGTTATGGCTACGTTTTCCAAATCTCACAGTACGATATTTTTACATTTACATCTCATGGTACAGTATTTACTGCAATATTTGATGGAGGTTAACAAAACTGTGAATACATACTTTTTCCTTTTAAAATGTCTTGACAAGACTTACTCCAAAGAACTAAGATTAAAGATAAAAGTTCTTAGTACTGCTAGTTCTTCATGTACTTTGCACCAAAAAGGAACAAAAGATCATAGTCAATGTAGTTCCCTGTTTTTTTTTAGCTACTGCTGCACCATAACAATGAATTTAAGCAAAAAAACGTGTGATTCGATATATTGTGATGACCCACGATACTACTGAGAGACTTTTGACGATACATTATCACGATATTTTAGTTATTGTTACACCCCTAGCAATTATATAACTGAAATCATCCAAATAATTATAGTGAAGGTTTATGGAGTTTAAAAACACAGTGGAGCTCTTCCTGTAATACTACACAGCATCAAAAGTTGGAAGAGAGTGTTTTCCATTTGAGAACAATGAAGAGTTTGTGTGTTAAATATGCGGGAATGAAACAAAACACAACTCCAGGTATGTAACGCAGATCAAAAACTAGAATCTGATATGCCCTTTAAAAATCTCCAGGTTGAACTGAGCTACTGAAACATCATACGCACTGTCGCCATGTCATTTTTATTCAGTTATTTCAAATGAAACATCTCCAGCGCTTTTCTCGGACTTTGATTCTCCCACCACAACCGTACCTTTGAAATGGAAGACAATATTTACCCAACGAATGCATCTGAACATTATACGGGGACTTTCATGTTTATTTATCTCCCCGTTCTGACCGTTTCCTATGCGCTACATCAGTCACCCACCTCGAGAAGATGTGAGGCCCACCTTATCGTATAGGGGTTTGGATTCACCTTAAACAACCGAACCTGCAGGACATCTGTGTGGCTGTAATTGGACCAGCAACCTCCCTCAACCCCCCAATACGTCGAAACGGACACAGCCGTTTGATGTAGCGTCTCGGTCAAACCTGTTTCAGATGGTGCTAATAAATGTTGTTTTGTCGAGGTCGGTCCAATGCAGAGCTGGACCAATTACGCAGGGGCCAATGGAAGCGACAGATACACCCGCTTTAAAGGTTCTGTGTTTCGTAAAATGGATTCTTGTGAGCTTTAAGTCATGTTAGAATGTTGTCTCATCAAAACATACTTAGAGTTGTGTTTTGTTTCATTCGCACGTTTGAATAAGCCAATGTTTTTAAGACTGTCTACATTTCTAAAGCTCAGAATGTTCTTTTCCACCTTTTATCTTTTGATAGTTGAGATTGGAAATTCCAGACTTGACATCAACCAAATGATTCTAGTGGAGTGTTTTTCAGTTTGAGAAAGAACACAACCTAAATATGCAGGATGTGTGTGTTAAACATGTGTAAGTGAATGGCAAAAGAGAAAATTCAATTTGCCAACTGGACAAAGATTTCGTTTTTTCAGGGCCTATTTACACGAGAATGCTTGCGAGTAAAAACGACAGTCAGACAGTGCCTTTCGTTTAGATGATGACGACGTTTTTGGGGCTTAAAAACGCAAAAATCTGAACCCACCGTCCAGAGTGGAAAAGTTGAATACACTCTGATGTAACGTTTCCGTCTACACTGTCCAAGACACAAAACTCTGGTCAGATCTGCTCACGTCACGTACAAGTTTATGTCACATACATCACCACCTAGCGTCACCACCGAGCCGCCTGGCATGCATACCCAATCAGATTCCACACACTTTTGCATCACCATATGCACGCAGATTTCCTTCCGAAAACGCTCGTCTAAACGCGGAATTAAAAGTAAAGACGCGACGCCACTTTTGCGTCTTCTGTTCAGACCGTCATCATATAAATGTAGTCCCAGTTGAAAAATTTAATTTTCTACTTTGCCATGGATTTTACCTGGACAACTGAGAGATTTTACATACATGTGTAAATGAAAATAAACCCAACTCTAGGTAGGTAGGTGATCGGATTAGGAAATAGCATAATATACGTAGGTCTTTTACACTAACAAAAGTTTGAATTTTTATGCTACTTTTTTAAAGAGCCATTAAACACCCTCCTGAAGCTTTACTCAGTCCCTAAGCAAAATCTGAAAAATCCTCCAGAGTGGCCGGTGCGCAGAGGGTTGGGGGTATAAGTGTGGCGTGGGCTCTGGAGCGATGATTGACAGCCAACCGACAGCCACAACAATCCAACACGGCGCAGACAGGTGCGCTACAGACTTTGAAACAGAGTGGACATTTGTGTTTGGATGACTCCATTTCCCTTTTCTCCAGACATGGCGGGACATCGTGGTGCCAGGTCGGGGCGGGGCTGAGAGGGGCTCCTCATGTTCCGCCTGTGGCTGTGCTTCTCACGTAATAACCTGCATCTGACTCATGTTAGTCTAACCTGAAAATTCAAATGTCCTCGCTGTAGTTGATCCAAAAGAGGCTGTTACAGACACAGCTTTTGATTGGGTCAAAAGCCGTGTCTGATTTTAAATGATTTTTAACAAATATGCACTAAAATACCAAGATAAGGCCAGGTATAGGTATACATTTCTAGTTTAAACAAATTTACACACATATTCAGTAGAAAAAAGTGATTTTGGTGTTTAGTGACCCTTTAAATTTTACAAATAAGATGCCCGTTTACATCTGAAAGTATCATATGATCAAAAACCTACATACAACTAAATAAACTAAAGACAAAGTTGTAAAGTATGTTCTAAAGAATCTTTTCTCCGGCTCAGAGGTGAGATCGCTGGTGTTTCTCCAGACTCAGACCTCCACGGTCCGTCCACTGTGGCGAGTGGCTGAACCCGTGCTGAGACAGACCATCAATCAGGCCCCGGACCCCCGCGCCCCTCTCCCCATCACAACCCCCTCCCGTAAGTGCTCTGCCATCCGCTGCCCACAGGAGTCCGCTGGAACCCACCGGCCCGGGATCCTGCAAACCTATTTTTTCCTTTTAATTTGAGCAATTGCAGCGAGTATTGATTGGGGCCCGGGCACAATGCGATGTCAGAGAGGTGTGGGTGAGGGTGAGGGGGAGGGAAGGGGGGCGAGGTGGAGAAGAGGAGGGGGAGGGCGGGTCCGTTAATGCGGCCTCACCGGGGGAATCCAGCGCTCCCTCTTGTTTTAAGCTCTCCTCTGCCCCGGCTGCTCTGTGCTCCGCTGAGAGCTGTTCGATAGCTCTGATTAAACGCCACACATCCACATCGTCAATATTATATGAAGTCTGAGTGGGGGAGGGGGCCGCGAACACCTGAACACCACTGTTATTATATCGTATAGGTGACAATATGAAATATTTCCTTGAGCTTTACTCATCGGCAATCATGACAAGATCAGCAAATCAAAAATGTAAGCCCTTTCAACGTTTTTCTTGCATGATGTCTGACAAGCCTCTTATCTCCCTTTGCCATCACTGGGTCAAAAATTAATCAAGCTTGGAACACTTTTGCCAAAACAAGAAGCCAGTACTTGCAATAATAAGTAAGGTACGCAAACTTTTATAAAAGAGATGATCGCCTTTGTAAATACCTTTACATGACAAAAGTCCCGACCTGATCTGTCACTTATAATCAAACACTGAGTCAGGTTGCATTTTAGTGATGTTTAGATTCTAATTTGCATTTTTCAGAAGCTTGTTTAGGTCAAAAAGTGTGATTTTTATTTATTTTTTTTCCCCATTTGCATTCACATCACAATCCGTTTGCAACTGTAGTCCCTGCAACTGGTCCATTTTCACACCAGCCCAAACAAGCTGTGCCTGCAGGTGTTCAGAACCCTCGAGTTCACTTTAAGACGGCCAAATGGTTTAGGTGTGAAAGCCCCTTTAATAGTTTAATGACATGAAATTGCTATTTTAGTAATGATTTGCAAAGATCAAGAATTTAGTTTTTATTCTGGTCTGATTGTTGTAGTTTTACCCAGTTTTCTATGGTATTAAAAGTGCTGTATTACACAAAATTGACTCTTCCAGCCCAACGGTATCATATATGATACCTGGGAATGTGTTTTATATAAGTGTGCATAACTCTCCAACAATAAAATATAGAAACTTACTTTATTTCCCTTGAAAATTTCACAGTAGTGGCTTTCCAAGTGTATTTCCATAATTATCTTATGCTGCATGGTGACGTTGTGAAAACGAGTGTCCAATAGGAACTTTGTTTTCCGCCAAACACATGCGCTCCATCCATTTTGATTGGTCCAAACTTTGCCAAAGAGTGTAGTGAGTCAAAATGGTCGACTGCTCTGAACGTTTGTGTTCGTAACGATTGAAAAAGTCGCTCCAAGTGCAGTTACTTCTCAAATAAATGGCAAATTACGCATCTTGGTCTGCGTATTTTCACATCCCTTGCTATTTTTATTTGAAAGGTTTATTTCAGTCAAAACGTACAAATCCAAATGTAATAAACACCATGGAAATACAGGAAGTGATGTGGCTCTGTGCCCTGAACCTGACACCAGCTGTTTCCATGACTGGCACCAGGAAAGTCATGGGGCTATTGCAGTTTTTTTTGGTTTTGAGGGAAATATGGATATTTTGAGTTTACTTACAGACTTGATATTTTGCACTTTTGTAGCTAAGACCCCTTTTAATGTCCAAAAATGTTTGCTGTGTGTTTTGTCTGAAAGAGTGTGAATTACATTTTTTTGTTTATCTGTTTGTTTGTTATTTTTCATTTGTATTTCTGGTCCTGTAGCTTTTATTACAGCCATATGACACAATTACAGCAGCAGATTGTGAAAAAAAAACAGGTTGTGCTGAACAAAAGGATGTATAACACTTCTTTAGGGGGTAAAAGGGGGAGTTTTAATCGCAAAGTTAAGAAAAAAATTCAGGCGAGGACAAATTGCATTTAGGTCTGGAAGAGTTAAACTTCAGTGAATGAAACGAAACACAACTCTAGGTCTGTTTTTGACGCGGAAACAGTTCAACACAGATCGGAAAATAGCGCAACATGAGCCCTTTAAACAGTTCAGCTCAGGTTCAGTTGTTCCAGTGTTCCGCATACTTTCAGGGCACCGCTCCAAACGTGGACCTGCTCTACAGCCAGGAGGGGACAGGAGGGGACAGTCGATATCTCCAGCGCATGATAATCGATGGTCATTTGTAACAGCAGGGTGGGCAGAGGTCCGATCGCTGGAATGATTGTCACCGCGCCGAGTCGTGGAACCGAGCAGACCGCCCGCCCCAGCCCCAGCCCGCCCGCCGCCAACCGCCGCCACAAGATAAATGACAAAAGGGAAGTGCGGTGTCGGGAGTGAGATAGCAGTTAGTCATACCTGCGAGTACAAGGCGAGGACAGGGGGTATGTCGATAGTACTCAGAGCGGGCTGTGGAGAGAGAGAGAGGGAGGAGAGGAGAGGAAGGAGAAGAAGGGAGGGGAGAGGAATATTCAAACAAGAAGAGTATTCAAAGTATTAAGGACAGAAAAGTATAAGAAATAGCTTCTTTTTTTTTTTTAAAGGACCCATATTACGCTGTTTTCTGATTCGTTATAATGTTGTCTGCTCATCAAAAACTGTTCTTCTCTCAAACAGAAACCACTCTGTTCCACCTTGTGATGTCATGTGATAATACAGAAAGTGCTCCACTGTGTTTTTAAACTCCATACACCTTCCCTAGAATCATTTGGATCATTTCAACCCTGGACTTGCCAATTTCTACTGAACTATACGTTAAAAAGTAGCTGTTAACTGTTACTTAAACATGTTTGAATGAAACAAAACACAACTCCGGATATGTTTTCGATTAGGGATGGGCATGATTAGTCGATTAATCGATAATTGATCATTAAGAATTTCATCGATTACGTACATTTTAATCGACAATCCGAATGCAGGTTGCTGTGTGTAGTGTGACCAAACAGGGTCTGTACATGTGTCTCTGCATCAGAAGGAGCGAGACACAAACAGTCGGTCAGTCTGCAATGTGCCAAAGCACAAATGCGTATTTAACGATGATTTGTACAAGAAATTCCACACTTTCCGTTGCGTTCGGGACAAGTGTGAGTCCATGTGCACAGTGTATAAAGCAGCACATATGTTTCAGTGTCCAGTGGGAAAAAGGTTTTTCCAGGTGAGAGTCGCACAATGTGAATGACGAGTCCCCACCTCCCTCCCCCCGTACGGTGTCCTGGTTTTGACAAACGCAAATCTGGTCACACTAACCTGTATTCACCTGAGTCATGTCTTTTAATCCAACAGAAGTTGACCGCATCATTTTTATCTTCCCTTAGTTTATGCAAATTAGCGATGTGGTTTTAAGTTTTGTTTCTGTGAGACTTGCGCAAAACTGAATTAAACACATTATAATGTCAAACAGGCTGATGTGGTTCTAGAGTCGTTACGGTTTATATGTCATAAAGTTGAATTTATTTATGCAGATTAGGAGTGCAGATAGTAATAATAATGATGATCATTTTAATATAAAAACATTAATGATTAATCGATAATCGATCGCTAATTCTCTTGACGATGGATTAAGAAAATTTCATCGAATGCCCATCCCTATTTTCGATTAACTAACATTATAACATGTTTTTTTTTAAAGTTATTACTACTGTGTTATAATGTTCGCTCATCAAAAACTTGCCTGAAGACGTTTTAGATGTCATCCATAGATCTTTGAGTAATTTTGTGATCTCTACGAGGCCCAATTCAAACCCTCCTTACAGTTAGTTTTAAAATTCTATCCAATGCTCAGGCCACAAGTCTATGTCACCTCTGAAATACCTGGAAAAACATGCATTTTTACTATGGGCAAGGTAGCCTTTCCACAGATCTGGTACCTTTAAACTCACAAAGAAATGCTTTGGCATGTATTTGCTTTATGAGGAATTAAATTTACATATAGTTATTCAAGTAAATTTTATATTTTAATTGTTGATTTCCTGCTAATTTTAAAACTTTAATAAGAGCACTGTTTTCTTCTGCTGTTTCACTCATGCATGAAGGAGACTAAGTCGTTTTCTCACTACACCAAGCCATAGTTCCATAGTGAAGAAGACTGAGTTTGCACACTGAACAAAGTGGCAGTATCATATCATAAAACAATACAGGTCATAGTAGTGTTTAAAAGTTCCTGCTATTACCCATTACTACTTCTGTCACTGTTGACCCTATCAAGAGGTATACTGTGTCAAGTAACAAAGTGTTTTACTGAAAAGGTGCAACCTGCTTGTCTCCAAGGTAACATTATTGCTTTACTTTCATTTAACAGGACTTGTGGTCCCTCGGAGAAGCTGGAGGAAATGTACAGGGTGAAGAAAGTCTGAGAGTCTCTGCTTAGACTGCTGCCCCAGTGACCCGGCTCCGGATAGGTGGAAGAAAATGGATGGATGAATGGCATTTAACAGGTTATGTATTGCCTAGAAAAATGGATTCTTACTGTGGGTCTGACCTTGTAACTTGGCCAGGTATTACTGTCTAGAAAGAAACATTCCAGATAAAGCAAGACCATCTCCATGGAGACCAGCAGGCGGTGTACCCTCCACCACAACATTTACTCAGTGGTCAAACATCATGTTTACATATTTATTCCTTTTACGCCGTCACAGCACGGAAAGCTCTTTACATCAAGGAACCACTCAAGGAGCCATTCACGGACACAACGAGGTGAGGTTGGTTAAGTGTCTTGCTCAAGGACACAATAACAGCATTCATCACTACAGTAGCTCAGTTGGTCAAGCGTTTGTCCGCTGATCCAAAGACTGGCGGTTCGAATTCCGCTCTCGACATAAATGTCCTTGGGCAAGACACTTAACTTGCCTTGCTCCAAGTGTCTGCGTACACTAGTGTATGAACAGGTGTGTGAATGGGTGAGTGGTTCCTTGTTGTAAAGAGCTTTGAGTGCTTTGAATACGGGAGCTGGGAGGGCTCATAACAAACACAAACGCAATAACACAAATGCAAGTGCCACAACACAACAAAAAGCCATAACAGAAGTGACCGTGGGACTCTATTTTCTGACGGACCAAGCGACGGTCAGACAGTGACACTGATCCTGGCCACAAAACAATAAATTACTTTTACTTACGTTTCCAACTTCATTCACTTCTTCATTCCTTTACTTTTCACGTTCTTGTTTTTCCCTCAACTTCTCCCGTTCAATTCCCACTTGATCCTTTAACGCTTCGCTTGGTCCGCTGGAAAATAGAGTCCTGCGGTCACTTCCGTTGTGGCTTTTTTTGTTGTGTTGTCGCATTTGTATTTGTTGCAGTTATGAGCCCTCCCAGCTTCCATATTTGAAGATGGAAAAGTGCTGTATAAAAATATGACTATTTACTTTGCTCATAATTCATAATTCATGCTCTATACTTTGATTAAAGAGTCATACATTGGTCTTGGTCTCTTTCACACGCAGAGATCTACACCGCCCAATAGTCCTGGCTTACTCCGATCCATCCTGTCCCCCCCTCTACCCCCGCTCGCCCAAAACACAATCAAACCCCGTACAGAGAGAGCGCCGCGTACGGAGACACCTCTCAGAAACTCACCCGGCCACATCAAGCCTCGCCATCGATCCCCCGCCGACCCGATGGAAGCCCGCCATTGATCACCGCAGCTCAGGGTCTTATTAAACAAGTGTGTCTGTCCCTAACGCAGCCTTGGCGGACATCTTACCTAACATGTGACTAGCGCATTGATTTTTTTGGGGAGGTGCTTCTTGCATGGCCCGCACCGGCAGACGCTCAGACCAACCGCAATTTGTGATCGCCATCAAGACTCCGCAGGTCAATACCGTATCCGAGGAAGCTGCTAATAGGAATAAACATTTCACCTTTGTCTAAACAATCGAGTGGTGGAGAGTCCCCGAAGTGAAGCAGGGGTCAATGGTTGAGCGCTGGACACTGTTTTAAATGGTCTCATACAGAAAAGGCTATTACTAATCCATGTGAAGTCATTTTTCAGGGTTGCGTGTCAGCCGGGGCGACGCAGGTGAAATTTAATTGCGGTGTCCGGAGAAGCGACCAGGAGCTAGCGATCTATGAGCGATTTGTTGCGCTGTGGGGTCCGTGCATTAAAGGGTAAGACACGGCGAGATTGATCCGGAGAAGTTTGAACGTAAGAGCTCAGAGAATGGATTGTGTGGATTAATATGTGAGTTATCTGGTGTGTAACACTGCAAAACAGCAAGTTGCATAATTTTCATGCTACAATCTGCTCTTCTCTTGGTGATTCAGACAGCAGCAGATTTAGAAGTGTACAAAAAGTGAATAAAATCACAACTGAACCTGGGTTGTCATTGTCTTAAAGGTCTTATATCACGCAAAATGGCCTCTTGTGAGCTTTAATCCATGTTCGATTGTTTTTAACCTATCAAAAACATAACTGAGTTGTGTTTTGTTTCATTCACACTTTTTGAGTCTGTCTACATCGGAGTTTCCAACTTGTAGCTCAGAACCACAAGTACCTCTCCACCCCTTTACAAATAGCTCGCCAAGGGATTTCGGAATTACACATATTGTTGTGAATAACTCAAATTTGATTAGTTACCACAATGCAATAAAAAAATCTTGTCCAGTTAAGATGACTTAATTAAGAAAGTTTTATCATGATTTGAGTAAATTTCACTTGACAAGTAAAATGATCTGCCAGTGGAATAAGACTTTTTGTATTTAAAACATGAAAAGACTTGCTACACTTAAAATAAGAAAAAAACAACAACCTTTGCTTTTAAAATAGGAAACAATATCAAATGTTGCTTGAATTAAGAAAAACACCCTTATTTCATGTGTAGATAATTCCTCTTGTCACATTGAATCTACTCAAATAAAGTCAAATTTTCTTAATTTCAGTCATTTTAACTTACCTAGATATTGACTGGATAAATGGATAATATTTTAGGTTTTATAGTCATCTAACTGTACAACATCTAAGTGGGGGGTCTCCAGCATGTTTTCTATCTTTACGAAACAAACATGTCAGAGAACTGCCAAATTCAGCAGTCAGAAACTCTAGTAAATCTAAGAGCCACAGTGAGCCTGATGGGGAACAGTTAGATGCTTATAAAACATAAACCATTATCCTTTTATCAATGCACCAAATTCAGAAATCCATTGGTGAGCTACTTGGAAGGGGGTGGAGAGCTACTGGTAGCTTCCGAGCTATAGGTTGGAGACCCTGATCTAAGGCTTGCCCTCTTATATTGACTAAAATGAGTAGCTCTCTGGCATTTTCATTTTGTAAAGGAGCTCACTGGATGCAAAAGGTTGGAGATCCCTGGTCTACATCTTCAAAACTCAAAATGCTCTGTTCCACCTTGTGATGTCATGAATCTGTAGTGTTCAAGTTAGCAGTTAACAGCTACCTTTTTACCTTTTGTTCAGTGGAGGTTGGCAGTTCCAGGGCTGAAATTATCCAAATGATTCTAGTGAAGTTTGTGGAGTTTAAAAACACAGTTGTACATTAAACATGTGTGAATGAAACAAAAGACAACTCCGGGTCTGTTTGTGATGAGGAAACATTATAACATAGATCAGAAAATTGTGTAATATTAACCATTTAATAGGAAACAGGAAAAGGTTTGGTTTGGTCATCCAGGCAAGTGAAGACGTTGTTTCTCTTGTTTCTCCATGCCTCTCACCTGCTCCTCTGTTCTTCTACACTGTGACATCGAAAACACGATCTACGTATGAATTCACGTTTTAATAATCATCTGATGAGTGGCCCCTCAGGACCAATCAAAGGTCAGATCATGTCAGTTTGATTGTAACGGGGCCCCGGGGCCAGTGACGTCTGCGGGACACTCAAAGGCCACACTTACCCACATGAATAACTTTACGTTCTACAAATTCAACCGCATCTCAGTTCTCCACAGAGCCAGAGGGCAGTGACGATTTATCACCGATCAGACGACAATATTCACGACGACGAGGCACGCGAGATGTTCATGACTCGTGACCAGAAAGAGTGGAGATGTTAGAGTGAAGAGAGGAGGTAGGTAGTCTGAGGAGGCTGATGGTTCTGCTGCTGCGGTCAAATGGAGGTTAGAGAAAAAAAAAAAAAAAAAAAGAGTACATTGGTAAGATCCTTTCTTTGTCTTGAATGAGTAAAGAAAACGTATTCTTCTTTTACATCAACAGCTCCTCTCCTGCTTTGATGGTAACTGCTTTTAATTAACCTGGACTACAACTTTTTTGACACAAGTTTTATGCCAGATGCCCTTCCTATCTAGTACCTTGCAAAAGAAGTATTTGAATCAGCTCCAGAAATGATTTGTGGCCAGTGTTGGGAGTAACGCGTTATAAAAGTAACGAATTACAGTAATGCATTACTTTTTGCTGTAACGCAGTAATGTACGGCATTACAGGGGAAAAAATTGTAATTTTTTACTCGGTACAAATGTGAGTAACGTGCGTTACAATGTTTTTGTTTTTTTTAACCTGGATTGAAGTGGTGTTTTTTTCTTCATACAAATTCGCTAAAATCACCTCGATATCAGCAGCGGTGAAACGGTGAACTCCACGCTGTTTAGACCTGGTTTAGACCTGGGTCAGTTCTGGTTTAGACCTGGTTTACACTCGTCCCTCCCTCTATCGTAGTTCACTTTTCGCGGTCTCGCAGATTTTTTTTTGTGTGCAATTTTGCATGCCTTTTTTTTTTACATTGTATGAATGCGTATTGCGTTCCTCCCGCTGCGTCCTGACTGGCCAAGGGACTCCTGTCTCCTGTACAGTACAGTACAGAATGTGTTCAGCTGCCAAATTTAAATACATGTTCAATCTCTAGCAGTGTGATTCTGAAGTGCTGTACGGTTGCAAGTTTTCTCCCCGACGAAACCCACAACGTCGACGAAACGTTCTGCACCGACAAAGGCTCCTGCGCTCGCACCTAAAAGGCAGAGGAAGATGTAACCATCACACAAAAAGTTGGACTTCTGGACACGCTGAAGGAAGGTAGAAGTTACGCGCTGTAACAGACTCTTGCATCGGCTCGGGTACCTGCAAATAGTTGCTGAAATCAGGGCCCGAGCAGCAGGGTCCATAAAGAGCGATCGGGCGACAGTCGCTCTTACCTCCGTGAGGTGCGGAGCAGAGCCGCTCCTTTCTCCTGCGGTCACCTTCGAGCCCGTCCCTACAGTGAGTCCTGTTTTAGTCCTAGTTCAGTTCTAGTTTAGTCCTGGTTCAGCTCTGGTTTAGTCCTGGTTTAGACCTGGTTTAGTCCTGGTTCAGTCCATATACAGTGCAAAAGTTATTTTGGTGAGAGTAACTTAAAGTAATACAATAGTAATGTAATGCCTTACATTTTAAATGCAGTAATATTGTAATGTAACGAATTACTTTGAAATGACAGTAATAGGTAATAAATAACGCATTACAGTTTCAAAGTAACTTGCCCAACAGTGTTTGTGGCTGCATTGATTGCACAATGCTAAAAAAGTGTATCAGTCTTTTGTAACTTGCTTTTGATAATAATACAGACTTTTCCACAGCCTTCACTAGTTTTACAGAGTTTTGCTAAAGCCACTGCCGTCAGCTGAGCGGAAATGACGTCATATATTCTCCGCAAACATAATAATTAATCATTTTAGAAATATACTTGCACAAATGAAAATGGTCACAGCACAAAAAGCACAAAGGAAATTCAAACGTTTCATATAATTTTCTGCCTGTTTTGAGGCTATTTAACATTTTGAATGGCTGGATGGCATCATCAGCCGAAAATAAAACTGCTAATATTTTAGGAACCATAATCGCACAAATAAAACTTTTTGCAGCACAAAAAATTAAGCACAAATAATTGACACCATCTTGTGTCATTTTAGAGCATTTTGAAGCTTCCTGGGGGCTGGCTAAACGCAATTTGTCCTATAAAAGAATCGTTGATATGTCAAAAACTAAAGCGGCAAAAACAAAACTTGTTTTAATGAACGTTAATAAACGATTGACTTTTTTTGAGTGTGTAGGTTTGCGTTTGATGGGGAGCCAACTTCACGTAGGGCAGTGCATCTATATTGGTGGAGGTCTGGTGTGTAATTGCCTTGCCTCGAATATTCCACAGTATGGTAATAATCTAACATATTTCCATGGAAATGAGCAGCCATATTAAAGGTGTATTATGTTACTTTTGGGGGTTTCTTCCACCTTTCTTTTCTATGTGGAAATGTTATGGTTTTGTCTGAAATGTTTTACAGTATGATTAAACTTTTCTGTCTTCATGGAGACCATACCAGGCCAAGTTACAGGTCAGATCTGTGAAGAAGCGACCCCGCTCACAGTCAGAATGCTTGTTTTTCTAGGTATTTTTGAGCTATAAAACATCTCGTTTTAGTCATGTTTCGATTTCTAATTTGGATTTTCTGCTGGGGTTTACTGTGTTAAAGGTGCATTGTGTAACTTTTCAGGTGGAGGGTCCGGCATTCTGACTGTGAGCAGAGTCGCCTCTACATAGATCTGACCTGTAACTTGGCCTGGTTTGGTCTCCATGAAGACAGAAAAGTTTAATATCTTAGACAAAGCAATAACATCTCCACAGAGAAAAGCAGGTGGCAGAAAAGTTACAGAATGCAAATGCTAAAAGAAATTACTAGACGAAAAGATGAGCAGCAGAATAAAATAAAACCGTAATAGTATTTTTTTATTTTGGACATTTTTTTTTCCCATCTTACATTAAAGAAACACGCAACTTAGCCTTTTCTCGCATCCCGCTGAACCACATCGTAGCATTGCTCCCCGGCACCTGCGCTTGTCCAGACGGCAGATTGACCGTGTGCACTCCACTTGCTCGGATGCGGAGAAGGTACCGCAGTTAAACAACACGGAGCACATGTCCAACGGAGCGCGCTCAGTCCCAGCTGTGCCGCACCGAGAACTTCTGGCGCCATCATCATACTTCAATTATGAAAAGAAACGTATTAGCGAACGTAAATGCTGTTAAATTGAAAAAGGGCCCGAGGATCTTTCAGCAGAAGGTGGGTGAGTGTACGTGCCACTCTCGTGTTTGGTCGCCATATGCCAGATGTCTTGATGCTCTTAAGATTTCAAGGGCACTATAGGAGTTAATGGGGAAGTGTATGCGGTCACGAGCTCAGAGGGTTGTCTTTATGTACGGATAACGGCGTGAACAATGCAATCTGGGTAATTAGAATCGTTTGAAACCGTGCAGGTGACAAATTCTGGAAGTCTCCAAGTGTGTGTTGGCGCTGCTAAAAATGTGCTTGTAGTTCAGAGATTCAGCAAGAGAATTTCAGTTGAGAAGTTCATGTTTTAAATGGTATTGGCCAGAACAGAATTGTTTTATTATAATCAACAAACAAAGCTTTAAACTCTTAGCCTGATTCATCAGCTGGTTTCACTTCGTCTGACCTCGCTGCATTAGGATTCGTTCGCTCGACAGTAGGTGGGTACTTTTTTTAAACTTAACCAATCGCTGCTATTTGGTCGTGAGGAATGTAATGCGTCAAATCCCATAGGAAGAAGGGCAATAACATCTTTCTCCTTGATAAAATTCTAATTCTAAATGATAAAAATCTCAGGAATCATTGCCAACACAGAATGTCTGTCTTTGTCTATATCCATCTTGACCACTTTGTTTACTGTTGTGGTGTACCACAAAAGGGACCCAGTCATGGCTTCACAGTCCTTCGGCCGGTGTGCAGTCTACATCTTCCGGGGTTCCTGCAAACCGTCTGGTGTATTCCAATTCCTGACCTAGTTGCTCGAGAGAAATGAAATTTATCAGAGGTGCTAGGTGGAGTCAGCCTGGCTACTAAACTCTTGGATGTGACGTTAAAGTTTAAAGGATAATTCAGAGGCAATGTTTTCCACATGGAGCTCAACAGTACCACCCACTTTTGAGTCCGATCTGTTTCCAGTAGTAAATTTTCCATAATTTTTTCCTATAGACATCAAAGAGCTCAAACACATTATGGAAACTAAGCAGCTATGTGGTCACTAATATGCATAATAAGGCTGTTTTAAGTCCAAAAAGCACATTTAAAACACAAGATTCTGCAAAATACTTTAGTAACTTAGTGATTTATACATTTTCAGAAATATCATTAATTCATAATTGAAATCTGATGATGCCAACTGGCACATGGACACAGGACACTTGCACTTTTTCCTACTAAAAACAGCGTAAAATGTACAAATTTTGTTTTATCTGCACAAAATTTTGCACAAGTGACAATCTCATGTTGTTTTTACAATTTGTTGGTGTCCCAGAAGGTACATCCAAAGTTTAAAAAGCAATTGTCAGTTTTAATTTTATATTTTTTTTCCAGGTGGAATTGAAAGGGTTATGTTTGAGTCTAGTTTACTTATTGCTAATGTTATATAATGTCATTATTTAATACCAGATGAGCAGCATCAAGTCTTAGCTTCACTTACACACCAAGATCAGCCATGTGGGCCTCAATTTATAAGTACTTTTCCTTTCCGAGGATTTGACCAAACATGGCCTACGGGCTCAACAGGTTAAATAAAATTACAAGTATTGTGGGCTATTTAGCTGATTAGCACTGAGCAAACTTTTAAACAAATATGAACGGGGTTTTTTGGAAAGTCTATGGGGACAGAAATTAATGAGATGACTTTTCTTCCGGAACCAGAGGGATGAACAGTCACTGTTGCTCTAACTTGAAGACATGCTACAATTTAACGGCTGTGATTGGACCATCCAAAAATTGTCCTGTTGTGTGATGCTCTGTGGAGTGGCCCCAGACCCTCCTCCATTCAAACAGATACAGACAGAAGTAGGATCTGTCTTGCCAGGCCATAAAACCACAGCAACTCTACTGGAAGTGGAATTCAAGAATATGCAACGCAGTCTGAGCATAAAAACTGACTCAGAAACAGAGTCTGCATCAGAGCACATCTACTGGAGGGGCGTGGGTCACCAGCAGGGGGGGCACTGCCATTTGAGAAATATTTTTAACGCGGTGGAGTCATACAAAGCAGAAATCAACTATCAAACACGTTTTTCTTTAACAGTATAAGGCTAATTATGTGTTGTTATTATTATCATTATTATGATTATTATTATTATTATTAGCTGCAATAGTTGTTGAGGTTGTGGTAGACGATACGCACACAAGACAATAATAAAAGGTTGAGGTTTATTAAAAAACAATAAAGTCTGCCACTAGTTGTAAACATTAAACACCAGCCTCTCGTCAAAAACACCTCTGAACAACATCACTGAAAGAAGTAATCGGGCAAGAAATAGCCACGCATCGGACAGCACCAGGTCTGTAGTGGGCGTGGTACGTGAGGACACGTCGTCCACACGCTTCTCCTGATGTGAGATACATAAAAAAATAAATTAAAAAAACGATGGTATAATTTCTGGGAGGGGCACAAAGTCCAAAATTATAAATATATATTATGAATATTTTGGTTACTAGTGGCTGAACTATATCAGACGGACCCTCAAATGCCCCCCCTTGCCGCCGACACCGCTCAGAAAGAACAACAGGTGAGCTGATTTCTCCAATAGTTTTTCACTTGGAAAAATTACGAATGAAATGCTTAAACAGAAGTAAAACATTTTTGGCCATGTTTCCTAATGTTTGCAGTGTATCACCATGGTCACTCTTGAACACTCTGCCATACATAGACATACACACAGAACACCCCCAACATGATGTCACTATAAAGTAAAGACAGAAAATGTAGATACAGATATTTGTTTCTCTGATTCTTCCAACAAAAGAGAGGCCAGTAAAGCTCCATACCTTCAGTATAGCTCATAGCTTGTAGTACCAGGAGGAATTAAAATGTTCCATAACCTCCCCAGTATTTCCTCATAACCCTCTTTCCTTCTCTTTTCCATAAAGTCGGATCTAACCTCTCGTGTTCTCCTATACATTCCTGTTGTGTGGGATGTTAGTTTGCAGATTCCCGCAGAGACCCACATAAAAGCCATGGATTAACAAACAAGCTCTGGGAACGCCGGAGCTGCACTTGACCCCGCTGTTTAACTCCGCCGCGGCAGGAAGAGGGGTCAATGGTCGCGGGCTCTCACTCGGCCTGTGGGGGGCGCTCTCACTGGGGGCTCCGCCGGGCACTTCCTGCTCCGGCACGCAACGCACACGGGGTAATGGAAGCTCCAGTGGTGACGCGGCGGTCTTAATGGAGGAGGGGGAGGGCGGGGGAGGGGGGCGGGCGGGATCAATGGTATCGTGGGAAGCTTTTAGAGAGGCGCTCTTGTCCCGGGTTTAAAAATAGAGCGGCGCGGTTTGGCAGGGGCGGCGGGGAGCGCTCGGCAGGGACGCTATAGCGCACCGGAGCAGTTCCAGTGGCAGACCCATATACACCCCCTCTCCTCTCTCCACTCCCGCACTGTGGAGCCCAATGAACCCCTGCGGAGAAATCTAAAGATATACAGTATGTGGCGTATGTTTGTAAACTGCAAAGCGTCCATTTGTGGTAATTATTCTAAGGTATACTGCACATGGAAGTTTGGAGAGTAAATATATTTATTGCAGTTCATCATTAAAGGTCTTATATTACGCAAAACTGATGCTTGTGAGCTTTAAGCCATGATAGAACGTTGTTATTTCCTCAAAAACAGACCTGGAGTTGTGTTTTGTTTCATTCACACATTTGAGTAACTCTGTATTATCAGTCTGTCTACATCTCCAAAGCTCGAAATGCTCTGTTCCACCTTGCGATGTCATGAAGCGATAGTTTTTAAGTTAACAGCTACTTTTTATCTTTAGTTTAGAGATTAGTGGAGGCAATTTCAGACCTGAAATGATCAGGGGTCCGTGTCTTCTCGCATACGCTGCGTGGACCGTGCCTCCTCCCGTAAGCTGTGCTTCTAAACCAGAACTAAAACCAGGACTAAACCAGGTCTAAACAGGACTAATATACCATGTAGGCGTCTTCTCCCATATGCCACCTGTCAATGAATATATTGTCCCTAAGAGCGCCGCCACAACATACACACCCCCCTTCCCAATCCACGAAATATTGTCACACATATTGTCGGACATAATTGGGGCTGCTGATCTAAATGATTCTAGTGTAGGCGCAGGCCTATGGTGTTTAGAAACACTGTGGAGCACTTTTTATATTTTTGTGTATCACATGGTGGAACAGGGTTCTTCTAGTCAGGCTGGTGCCACCTAGTGCCTCCAATCAGTTTCATTTTTCTCCAGTGACTAGGTCAGGAATCAGAATACACTAGACGGTTCGCAAAAACCCCAGAAGTGCGAGTCCGGGCTCCAGCCAATCAGCAAAGAGCCATACATTCTGTGTTGGTCACGATTCCCAAGATTGAGGATTTAAAGTACCCGCCTACCGTCGAGTGAACAAATTCTAATGCTGTGAGGTCAGACAGTTTCTACGAAGTGAAACTGGCTGATGAAAATAGTGAAACAGTGTAATATGAGCCCATGAAAAACTCAATAAAAAAAAAAAAAACTCATAAGTTCCTTAATTTCTGTTTTAGTTTGTAGTACTTGCTGTAAAAAAGATTTCACAGGTCATCTAGACAATGTTTTTGAAATTGAACAGTTTAGAGCAAGAATATTCAGCTGTGCCAAGAGAAACCAAATTGCAGAAAGTACAAGGCTAAGATAGCTGCTGCTAATGCCAATATAAAGCCATAATTACATTCAGAAAATTGTAAACATTAACTGATAATAAAGAGGTAAATGAAATGTTTTTCTTTCTGTTGTCTTTGTTGTACAGTACATAACCAATACTATGGAATCTACATTACAAAACATGTTAAAATTACAGTAACCATGTTTTAGTTCTGATATATTTATGCCTACTTAATAAACCTACATTATTTTACATGATTTAAAATGTTTCTTCCTTGTTTCAATACATTACGTCTTATTTCCACACAGATTATTTAACACTGAGGTGAGAATATGTCATGTACCACATAATTCTTGCAAACAGTGCGATAATCTGTAAATCTAACGTGGCCAACAACACTCAAACCCAAATTATAATTCTGAATTCAATACATTTTAACCGATTTCCATTTTGCGCGGAAGAGAAAATATAAAACGTGTAGAATATTATTAGGTGTGAGAAGTTATTGTCACCTCCAAAAGCAGAATTCAAGGGCCAACAGCTCCAACTTACACTGAATAATATCCGAACAATACATGACAACTCGCACTACCGTATAGAGCCAAGCATTTGAAATTTGTACGTTTTCTTGTTGTCAGAATATATGTTAAAACCCTTGTAATCCCTCGCAGTATCTCCGTGCATATTCGGCCCCCTCGGCGGTAAATGAGTGGGTTTTGTCTTGTGTGGGGCACGCTCCGGTGGTCCTGTGTGAAGGCTCTCCTGACGCCGGCTTGTCAAACAGGATGGCCCGTGGTTCCCTTAAACACACATAGGGGGAGGCGAGGAGCGAGGAGCAGTGAGGCGCTACCTGAATACATCACGCAGGAGAGGGAGAAGGAGATAGGGAGGGGAGAGGGCGATTGAGAAAGATAGAAACAAATCCACATTCGTACACACTAGGAACAGGGATTTTCTGATGGATGGGGAAGTAGTGAGTAGATATAAAGCCGTACTGAGGGCCTGTTTACATGAGAACGCTTGTGGGTAAAAATGACAAAATATTTTATCTGAAGTGCCTTTTGTTTACACGGTGACAGCGTTTTTCAGGGCTTAAAAACGCAAAAATCTGAAACCACCCTCCAGAGCGGAAAAACGTGAATATGCTCCGCTGTAGTGTTTCTGTCTACACTGCCCAAGACGCAAAACTCTGGTCAGATCTGCTCACATCACGTCCACGTTTACGTCACGTACATCACCACCTAGCCGCCTGGCATGCATACCCAATCAGATTCCACACACTTTTGCAAGCAGATTTCCTCCTGAAATCACTCCAAATGAGCGCACAGGCTGCACTGAGAAGTCCAGCTTGGTCCTGCACAGTCCCGCACACAGGTACAAGTTTATTGCCGACAGCAGTGGCCGTAATGAAATATGATCGCACTCGACGAGCGTCAGACCTCGAGTCCAAGGCAAGGCCGAGTCCAAACGCATTCAGGACCAAGAAAAAAAACAGAGTCCAAATGCGCTCAAGTCTGAGACAAGACCAAGGGCCATGTTAACACGAGAACGCTTGTGGGTAAAGACGACAAAAATATTTTATCGGAAGTACCTTTCGTTTAGACGGTGACGGCGTTTTTGGGGCTTAAAAACACAAAAATCTGAAACTACCCTTCGCCATAGCCCAAAACGCAAAACTAGTCAGATCTGCTCATGTCGCATATGCGTTTACATCACATATGATACCGATTTTGACCGGGCCAGGTTAGCTATAATGCAATATTGTGTCATCATTGGAATTGTAAAGGACTGTGAATCTGTAATTTTGTTCATGATAGTATGAAATGCAAGAATGACAAAAACTGCAATTTTATTTTGATTTGTGAAAAGTTCTAAATCTAAATTCTAGTTTTGTAGTATTCGAGACCAGTCTTGGCCTCGAGACTGACCTCGAGACTGTTTTTTTTTTTTAATAGTCTTGGGCTATGTTTATATGATGACAGTCTGAACAGAAGACGTAAAAGTGGTGTCACGTCTTCACTTTTTATTCCACCGTAAGACGAGCGCTTTTGGTAGGAAAGTCTAAAATTTGAGTGTGTTCACGTTCACTTTCAACAGAAACAATGACCAAAATCTCTTTCTTGATACATTTAGAATTATTTACATTTTTTGCTGATACCAACTTCAGATTACATGTTAGTCTATGTTTTTTTTTTTCTTTTTTTGTATCTGTGATTATCATTAGGGCTGGGTATCATTCCGAAGTTTCTGATACAATACATACCTCGATACAGTGAGCTTTCGATTCAATACCATATATTTCAAATTGATTCAAAACAGATCAATAACAAAACAAAGGCTAAATCATGGCTGTGATACTAAAAGTCTTTGTTGAAACACTTCTTGTGCAAAGTTAATATGAAAAATGCACATTTTAATCATCAAAACTGCGAAAATGTCAAATGTGTTGCATAAACAAGTTTTCTTCCTCTGAAAAAGCAACAAACTGTAGCACCGTAACAAAATCATTTAGTAAAATATACCAAAAAATACTCAGTACTGTATCATCACATTACACAATACCATATATCGATATTTCAATATTGTTGCACACCCCTAATTATCTTAAAAACCGTAAATAAACTAGTGTCTGTAGTGTCAGTTCTCATAGTGTCACATTGTTTTGCAAATTCCACACACATCATTACATCTATAATCACAATTAACAAAACTGATTCACCCTGACACCAGTACGTTTCTCTAAATCAAATCCCGTACCAGCCCCTTCCTCCGTCCTCCGTCCCCCTCCCCCCCTCCCTCCTCGCACACTCCAGTCCCATTTCCACAGTGCAGAGGGCGTTGACACCGACCACTTGGCGGATCGTGATGTCTGTTTCGGTGTGACAAAGCCTCCCCTTGTTCCCCTCCTCTGTCGTCGGGGTTAGGCCTAAATGGAGAGATTTGTTCTCCACTCAGGTAGCGACAGGAGCGGTCTTGGCACGGGCGTCGCCGCGGAGACAATTACACGGCACCTGCTGGCGACAGATTGCGCCGACAGGTCCGCCCCGCTCCTGTCGACGCGCTGCCATCTGGGCCCGGAGAGGTGTCGCGCAGGTCGGGCTGCACCTGTCAGTCAGCACCCAGAGGAGAGGGGGAGAGAGAGAGGGAGAAAGAGAGACAGAGAGGGCATAACATCTGAGCCAACATGAATAACAAGGTACATATGCCTCAATGAGCTGCTCTGGTGAATATGAATAAATTGGTTTTGTTGTTGATAGGCCTGAACCACTCATCTGTACACACTGCACCACACTGCACATGCACCTGTTATTGCACTAGTTTTATCTGCTCGGTTTAAGGAAGTCAAAAGTATCAACAATCAGATACTAATTACCTCCGCCAAGGAAGTTATGTTTTTGCCGGCGTTTGTCTGTTTGTTTGTTTGTTTGTTTGTCTGTTAGCAACATAACTCAAAAAGTTATGGACCGATTTTGATGAAATTTTCAGGATTTCTTGGAAATGTGAAAAGGAAGAACTGATTTCATTTTGGAGGTGATCCGGAAGAAATCCTGGATTCTGGATCACTCAATTTTAGTTAACATTGTGGTAAATGGGGCCAAAAATTTTGTTTCTCAATATCTCGGTTAATTATTGACCAAACCCCATGAAATTTGACTCAGGGATGGACAATGGGATCCTCTTTCATATTCCAAATTGAAAGATACGAGACAAATATTTATGGAAAACACAATTAATATGAGGGGGACTGTAGTCCTTGGCGGAGTCTGCGCTCTCTGACTGCTTTTCTAGTTGATACTAAAATTAAACTAGACATTTGATTCTCTACAATGTGTTATTTTTTTATTAATCATAATCAGGATTGAGTATCTATTTCTTATTTTTGAAATCAAGTTTACATTTTTTTGTATCATGACTAATTTGTTTCTTTCTTTTTTTTTTTTATAAAGTGTGAGTCTGTGTAGCTATGTTGTATCCACATTTACAATTTTTATAACTCTATTTAATCACTCTTTGGCAGTTCACACCTTAGGATAGTTCAATAGTCTTGGATCGTTACTGTAAGCAACTAGGGTGTGTTAGTTTCAGTGTAGCTCTTTCCCTCTGCCAGAACTGAAGAAGCCTTCACTCACAACAGAATTCAGTTTTATCTTCCTTTTATTTATTTTTAGCTAAGTGCATGAATGAACCATTTCAGCAATGAATTCTGTGAAAACTTTCTGCAGAAATATTTGATCTAGCCAAGTTAAGATGATTTGAATTAAGAAAGTTTTATTGTGATTTGAGTAAATTTCACTTGACAAGTAAAATTATCTGCAAATAGAATAAGACTTTTTGTAAATACATGTCACTACACTTAAAAAATAGTGCAGTTTCCATTATCAGCTTTGTATAACTCTATAATTGCACCATATCTGATGTACTGTGTAGAAATTTTGGGGTCAGCATGTAAAACTTACCTACAGTTCATTATTTATTTTCCAAAAAAGGGCCTAGAATGAGAGCCATCCAACCCTTCATTTGTTCAACATAAAGTGTTGAAAATGCATGATATTGTTGACTTAAGTTTCCTCAAAGTCACTTATAAAGCAAAGTGCAATGTCTTACCTGTAAGTATTCAAAGACTATTTGAGATAAGAACAAGCCACTACAATTTAAAAAGAACCTACATGTTTAATAAATCCAGATTCAGAACCAAAGTTATGAAAGCATCACTGTAAAAGGAGCAGTCTTGACACATGACTATAAAAGAATCAAGCACAATGATGACATTTAAAAAACACATAAAATCAAATGCAACTAAGAAAGAAACGAAGAAGAAAACTAAGTTATTGTGCATAAAAGTGAAGATTTCTGTTTAATAATTGTGCCTGAACTGAAATGTACTAATTTGAAACATAACATAACAGATAACATAAGATGACTCTTCTTTCTGCTCCTTTTCATTCATTTCTTGTATGTTTCATGTTGTGAAACTGTTGATGTCTTTTTATACTTTATGAATGAAATAAATAAACAAATAAATACATTTAAAAAAAAGAAAAACAACCACTTTTTGCACTTAAAATAAGAAACAAATCAAATATTGGTTGAATTAGGAAAAACACACTTATTCCTTTGGTATATAATTTTACTTGTCAAGTTGAATCTACTCAAGTAAAGCAAACTGTTCTTAATTGAAGTCATTTTAACTTACCTAGATATTTTTATTTTTTTATTTTTCCCAGTGTAGTAGCCATGTGAGCCCACTGTGATGTAATAACTATTATTATAATAGCTCTTATTATCTGTGGCTTTTATTTTAACTCTGAAGCTCGAGTAAATCTTACTCTGTACAGATAAGCACTGTATCCTCTAGGAAATAGAGTCATATTTTAGTCTTTAAGTGTTAAATTAACACATGAAAATGTACTGTGCAGAAGGAAGAAAGAAGTTGCAGTGAGAACAAACTAGAGATGGCTTTAATATCACATAGAGCAGTGTTTCCCAAAGACTGGGTCGCGACTCTCAGGTGGGTCGCAAGAGATTTTTTTGGGTCGCCTTGTCACGATCTGCATGGAGGTCTGCAATGTACAGTTCTGACACTGATCTGAGTGTTGCACTCTCCTCATGCACCCGGACTGAAACACACTACAAAAAAGCAGACATGCCCACCTATCTCATTAGAAATGTTGAAATGTTAAGACATGTTTTGCATAATTTCTAATCATTTTGTAATTATTTTATTGACTATTTTGTTTCAATATTACTGGTTCAATTGAATGTTGAAAAGAAAAAGAAATGGGCTACATTAATGTCCAAATAGACGACTTATGGATCCTTTTATTTCTGCTTCAATGACTGTTTTTCATTGTTTAAAACCTGAGTAATACTAATTATTCAGAGAAACACGATCACTCAGTCAACAATAAAATATCCTCATTAATGTTCAATAATGATCAAGTCCACCTTTATTTTGTGATTAAGAATAATGTCTGTTGACTTGGGTCACGAAGGTTTGTGACTTTTAAAATATGGGTCCCTAGAAAAAAAATAAAAAAAAGGAAACACTGTCATAGAGGAAGGGCAGTTTGAAGAGTTGAATTATAAGTGCCATTTAACAGGTTCAGATATTGTCATCCTGATATTTTTCCATCCCTGTTGAATCAATCCACTCAATGTTACTTTTACTGTCAAACCTGTAAAAAAATTCTTGTCATTTTTTGTTTTTGCGAATTAACTCCCCAAAATTCACAACATATTTGCGCTGCACTTCACACCATAACGTAGAGGGAGGTAGACAGATAAATAAACTTTACCGGAGACGCAAAACCACCCTGACCAGTAGCGCTTAGCATTAGCCACAGCCATATTCCCTCCCTCGTGTGATCTCTTATGATAAACTTAATATTCATGGTTGAGACAGAGGAGACAAACGCTGCTGATTTATTGGATCATATCACTTCTTTTGCACACTTCACTTCCCTTTCCGAAAGCATTCAGGTTTCCGCAGAAGAAGACATGGCTCCGGGCGGTGCTCCAGCCCACCCCCTTCCTCACGACGAGCCGAGTGGTGGAAAAAACTGGGGAAAAATACTGTTTCTTGCATCAAAATTGCAAAACACGATCGTCCACTATAAGCAAAATGGTAATGTCTAATCAGGCATTCAGATGGAGGAGCACAAGAGCGATTCAGCAGTGATCAGACAGACATCACAATACCACAGAGGGGAGAGAACTACGAGGATTTTCATAAACAAAAGAGTGAAGGCGTATATCGGCATTTTACAGGATACTTTTAGCAAATTAGATCATTAAAACACAGTTGAAAACGAGAACAAATCTACCGAATGTTTGATTGAAACGAGAACAAATCAAGTTGATGATTTGAGCCAGAGTATCTGATTTTCAAACCGTGAAAGGAGAAAGGAAGTACTGAAACTGTGGCTTGAAGTGGTTCCAAAACCTCCTAAAGCACTGTATTACCTCATGACATCACAAGGTGGAACAGAGTGTTTACCGTTTGAGAGAAATCTGCAGGGATTCTGTGTTAATTAAATGAATGAAACAAAACGTAACTCCAGTTCTGATTGTGATGAGGAAACAACATTATAACAAATATTTTCAACTCCAAAGCATTATGAAAACACTCTGTGGAGGTCTTGGTGCACGGTTAGCATGCTAGTTGTTGTTAGTATTACCTAAAAGCCACCTTTGAGGATAGTGAGGTACAGATTTGAGCCAGAGAAAAGAACTGGTTTGAGAGAGAAGTTAAAGAGACTATTTTTGAACAGAAATGGAGGCCTTAAACATCATCTGTCTCTCCATCCTCAAACCTAAAAAAAAGAGAACAATAGGAGTAGTCAGGTCAGTGTCAGAGATGTGAAAACCGTCATTATGGGCCTGGATTTGCTCATACGACCCCACACTCAGTACTAGGGGTGTGCAAAAATATCAAAATATCAATATATCGTAACGCTTAATGTGATGATACTGTATCAATAACATGGGCTGCTGTATCGATATATCACCAAGAGTATTTTTTGGTAGGGGTATAACAATATCCAAGTCTCACGATGTGATATTGTACAATACGATATTTATTGCAATATGGTGGGGAAGCTCATCATGTAACAATATCCAAATCTCTCGGGTACGATATTTTCACGATATTTATTGAGATATTTTGTGGAGGATGACAAAACTGTGAATATGCTACTTTTTCCTCTTAAAATGCCTTGGCAAGATTTAATCAATTAATTTCGATTTAATTAAGAACTAAGACTTAAAAGTGTTTAGAACTGTTATTTCTATTATCTATTATAGTCTACACTGAAATGGAGCAAAGGATCATGGTCTATGTAGTTCCCTCTGTCTTTTTTTTTTTTAGCTAATGCTGCACGATAACTCTTAATTTAAGCACAGAGACTTGTAATTCAGTATATTTTGATATTTTTGTGAGAACTTTGATGATACGATATCACGATATTTCAGTTATTGTTACATCCCTTTTTTTTAATATATTTTACTCAATTATTTTGTTACAGCACTACAATTTTGTTGCTTGTTTAGAGGAAAGAAACTCATTTATGCAACATATTTGACATTTTCACTGTTTTGATGAGTAAAATGTTTGTGTTTCATATTCACTTTGCACAAGAAGTGGTTTAACAAAGACTTTTAGTATCACAGCCAAGATTTAGCTGTTAATTTTATTGAACTGTATCGAATGGTTTTGATAAAATATATCGTATTGAATCGAAAGTGAACTGTATTGAGATATGTATCGAACCGTGGCCTATGTATTGTATCAGAAACTTCTTAATGACACCCAGCCCTACTCAGTACAGATGAATAGGCCTAGCTGACAAACAGAAACTACAAATAAGTAAAGTGTTAGTTTCAGAGTAGTTTCAGTGTAGTTAGCTCCTCCCAGAACTGAAGAAGCAGTTTGGATGATCTACGAAATGTTTTTGACCTAAATAAATGTTTGTCCGGGTGACAATTTGAATTTCTCCTCTTCTTTGCCATTAGAGCCAAACTTTGCTCTGATCTCTGAGTTGTGAAGTTATGAAAAGCGCTTATAAACTTCACATTGAATAATTTGGATGCTAGGAATGTGTTAGAAAAGTAAGCAATAACTTTGGACCACTGCAAACAGTTTTTTTTTTTACATTTTATATCCATATTAAAAGTGTAAAAATCAAGTACAGTGATTATAAAATGTGCTGCTGAACTCACATAGTGTAGTTCTTCAATTTTTTCATACCATTCTATACCCAGACAAGAGCAACTCACCCAGACGCGGGAAGAACACGCAAACGTCTAACACGAAGTCCCCTGCGCTCGCATCCGGGAATTGAACCTGGAACCTCATGGCTGCGCGCCGACTCCGCTTCGCGTAAATGCTGCTTTTGCGAACGTCTGCTCGGCATCTCGGGAGCACACGCTGGGCGCCGATCCGAGACTCTGCACACAGCTGCGCACCTCCATCCCACACCTCCAGGGGCCGCTATATGTGTGTGCGTACGGGTTCGCAGCAGAGGTCAGGCCGTTCCGAAGCCCGCCGACCCCGCACGTACTCAGGTATGGCGGGGGCCCCATGTTTTATTCATGCGAGGAGGAGGAGACGAGGAAGACGGAACCGAGGAGGCAGGGGTCAGAGGAGGAGAGGATGTGGGCAGGTTGGTCAGCGTTGGCTTCTTTTATGTCTCGGTAACGTCGGCTGGGGAGGAGATCGGACTAGAAAAGAGAGTGGAGAAACAGTTTAGAGTAGTACCTCGGAGAATTCTCGGAGTATGAGGATTCTATGGAAATGCGAGGCCGTGTACAAACCGGAGGGAGGTAGTAGCGCACGGTAGGTCCCTGAAGTGTGAAGTCTGGTTCATGGGCTGAAATTCTCCACCGAGTTTGTTTACTGTTTCGTGTAACTGAAGTCTGCAATCTGTACTTCGATAAGTACTGAAGAAGTGTGTATGCTGTGATCAGTGTTGGGAAGGTTACTTTTCAAATGTAATCCCCTACAGATTACAGATTACATACCCCAAAATGGAGTTTGTAACGTAATCCATTAAATTACTTAAAGTGAGTAACGTAATCTGAATACTTTGGATTACATGAATGTAACAACCACATCCTGAAAATTCTTGTTCTCTTCAAATTGGCCCTGGTTGAAACCTGGTTTAGTCCTGGTTTAGTCCTGGTTTAGTCCTGGTTTTAGTCCTGGTTTAGACCTGGTTAAATCCTGGTTTAGTCCTGGTTTAGACCTGGTTTAGACCTGGTTTTAGTCCTGGTTTTAGTCCTGGTTTAGACCTAGTTTAGACCTGGTTTAGTCCTGGTTTAGACTTAGTTTAGACCTGGTTTAGACCTGGTTTAGTCCTGGTTTAGTCCTGGTTTAGTCCTGGTTTATTCCTGGTTTAGAGTCCTGGTTTAGTCCTGGTTTAGTCCTGGTTTAGACCTGGTTTAGTCCTGGTTTAGTCCTGTTTAGTCCTGGTTTAGTCCTGGTTTAGACCTGGTTTAGACCCGGTTTAGACTTAGTTTAGACCTGGTTTAGTCCTGGTTTTAGTCCTGTTTAGTTTAGTCCTGGTTTTAGTCCTGGTTTTAGTCCTGGTTTTAGTCCTGGTTTAGACCTAGTTTAGACCTGGTTTAGTCCTGGTTTAGTCCTGGTTTAGACTTAGTTTAGACCTGGTTTAGTCCTGGTTTTAGTCCTGGTTTAGACTTAGGTTTAGACCTGGTTTTAGTCCTGGTTTAGACTTAGTTTAGACCTGGTTTAGTCCTGGTTTAGTCCTGGTTTAGTCCTGGTTTAGTCCTGGTTTAGACCTGGTTTTAGTCCTGGTTTAGTCCTGGTCCTGTTTAGACCTGGTTTAGACCTGGTTTAGTCCTGGTTTTAGTCCTGGTTTAGTCCTGGTTTAGACCTGGTTTAGACCTGGTTTAGACCTAGTTTAGACCTGGTTTAGTCCTGGTTTTAGTCCTGGTTTAGTCCTTAGTTTTTCCTGGTTTAGACTTAGTTTACCTGGTTTAGTCCTGGTTTTAGACTGGTTTAGTCCTGGTTTAGTCCTGGTTTGGTTTAGACTGGTTTAGTCCTGGTTTAGACTTGGTTTAGACCTGGTTTAGTCCTGGTTTAGACTTAGTTTAGCCCAAAATGTGAAAACAGGAAAATACCACCATGTAATCCATTTATTTCAACAAAGTAACTGTAATCCAATTACCACTGACTGAAACAGTAACTGTAACTGAATACAGTTACTCATAATTTGTACTCTGATCACGTAACGCCGGTACATGTAATCTGTTACTTCCCAACACTGGCTGTGATCCACGATTATACCAGACCAGGAGGGAACATCACAAAGAAGAAACATTGTCCTCTGTATTTGACCCAACCTTCAGTGCTGCTGGGTCATCTTCTCAGAACCCATCTCTGTGATTGAATTGCTTGACTTGGTCAGGACCACTTTACCTTACCTAGGATTTAACCGTGGTCCGGCGCTTTCATTCTGACATGCCTCTATTTAGACATGTCGGTTTTCAGTCACGTTTTCATGTTAGTCCGACACATCATATATGGCAGGGGTCCCCAACAACCGGGCCGTGTAACCTCTACCGGGCTGTGGGTCGTTTGGTGCAGGGCTGTGAACCCACTCCCCCATACGCTGTGTGGTTCGTGCATCCTCCCTGTGAAAAACCACTAAAACCAGGACTAAACAAAAGTAAACCAAAACTAAAGAAGGACTAAACCAGGACTAAAAGGACTAAACCAAAAGTAAACCAAAACTAAAACAAGGACTAAACAGGACTAAACCAGGACTAAACCAAAAGTAACCAAAACTGTAAAACTAACCAGGACTAAACCAAAGTAACTAAACAAACTAAACAGAACTAAACCAGGACTAAACCAAAAGTAACCAAAACTAAAACAAGAACTAAAACCAGGACTAAACCAAAAGTAAACCAAAACTAAAACAAGGACTAAACCAGGACTAAAACCAGACAAACAAAAGTAAACAAAACTAAAAAAGGACTAAACCAGACTAAACCAAAAGTAAACCAAAACTAAAAGAAGGACTAAACCAGGACTAAACCAAAAGTAAACCAAAACTAAAAGAAGGACTAAACCAGGACTAAAACCAGGACTAAACCAAAAGTAAACCAAAACTAAAACAAGGACTAAAGCAGAACTAAAACCAGGACTAAACCAAAAGTAAACCAAAACTAAAAGAAGGACTAAACCAGGACTAAACCAAAAGTAAACCAAAACTAAAACAAGGACTAAAGCAGAACTAAAACCAGGACTAAACCAAACTAAAACAAGGACTAACCAACCAGGACTAAACCAAAAGTAAACAAACTAAAAGGTAAACTAAAAAGAAACTAAAACAAAAGGACTAAAACTAAACAAAAGTAAACCAAAACTAAAAGGACTAAAACAGGACTAAAGACTAAACCAAAAGTAAACCAAAACTAAAAAAAAAACCAGGACTAAACCAAAAGTAAACCAAAACTAAAAAAGGACTAAACAGACTAAAAAAGGACTAAAAAAAAACTAAAACAAGGACTAAAAACCAGGACTAAACAAAAGTAAACCAAAACTAAAAAAGGACTAAAGCAGAACTAAAACCAGGACTAAACCAAAAGTAAACCAAAACTAAAACAAGGACTAAACAAGGACTAAAACCAGGACTAAACCAAAAGTAAACCAAAACTAAAAGAAGGACTAAACCAGGACTAAACCAAAAGTAAACCAAAACTAAAACAAGAACTAAAGCAGAACTAAAACCAGGACTAAACCAAAAGTAAACCAAAACTAAAAGAAGGACTAAACCAGACTAAAAAGACTAAACCAAAGTAAACCAAACTAAAACAAGACTAAAGCAGAACTAAAACCAGGACTAACCAAAAGTAAACCAAAACTAAAACAAGGACTAAACCAGGACTAAAACCAGGACTAAACCAAAAGTAAACCAAAACTAAAAAGAACTAAAGCAGGACTAAAACCAGGACTAAACCAAAAGTAAACCAAAACTAAAAGAAGGACTAAACCAGGACTAAACCAGGACTAAACCAAAAGTAAACCAAAACTAAAACAAGGACTAAACCAGGACTAAAACCAGGACTAAACCAAAAGTAAACCAAAACTAAAACAAGGACTAAACCAGGACTAAAATCAGGTCTAAACCAGCTCTGTGTCTCCTCACGTACGCCGGCGGTCTGTGAAAATATTCCGCGAAATAACGTTGGACATAAAACCGGTCCATGGCGCAAAAAAGGTTGGGGACCACTGGTACAATATGTGGTGTTCTCTGCAGATTACCAACATGACGAAATGAATGTAGCACAAAGGGCCCATGCAGCCTCTGTTTTAGATTAGGTTGGCCTCTGCTCTTTTTTGTTTTTTTTAATTGCATGACTTTTTCCCATGGCAATCAGTTAGGACATTTTCCCACTGTCTGATATCTTATGTGGCCAAATTATTCTCTGATCAAGTGTTTTGTACCGGCCCAAGCATCTTATGGAAGCGTAAAGTATAACAGACTGTCACATTAAGATTATTCATGTCAGAAAAGCAGAATGTGCAGCTACTCCAACAATAAAGAAAAAAAAAAAAGGTTGAAGTAGTGGGACGTATGAAAAATACTGTTTATGCCGCTACTCTGACAATTAGACGTCACTGTCTAAAATTGTACATGTATTGTATTGTATTGTATTAAAAGTGAGGTGGTTTCCCTTTTTTCCATATATAAATTGACAGAGGCAATTCTTTGTCTGGACCCAAGTAGAACAAAGGGCCTGTCCTCCCTGTGTTGGTCAGGCTTGTCTCTGCTCAGAGCCCTTCCCTCAGAGCCCCTCCCTGCCCTCTGTCCTGTGAGTGAGTGAGGGTGGGCACACACCTGGCACTGCCACAGCTCCACGGAGCAATCGTGCTATTGTGCTTGTGTCAAATGTGTGCCTCTCTGGGCCCAAAGTCAATCTGAGGTGTGAAGAGGCGCAGGATCCGACCTGCACAGTGCGGCCCGCTCCCCCGGCGCTCTGTTTTACACCTCACTGTGTGGAGGAGACAGACAGAGAGAAAGCCAGAGCGACAGCCAGCCTCCCCACAAACAACAACTTGTAATTGAGCCCAGAGCAGACAGTGCAGCTCCAGACTTCTGTGAGACTTTGTGAGACTTGTGTGAGACTTGGTGGGGCTGTGAGCGGCGCGGGGCTTCGGCCTGGCTTGGAGAAAGTTGTCTGGCACCGAATGAGTGAAGAAAGGCCTTTGATGGAAGGTCTGGAAATACCTTTCCAAACACATCCTCACAGGCTTAAGGGGAGACGCATCGATCCACAGTCGCACACACTACTTCACACACCTACATGGGGGGCTTCTCCATACCTTTGGTACCTTCACAACTTCTGACTCTGCCTGGCCCTCACCCCAACAGACAAGGGATCTTAACTACAAAGAAGCAATGGCGCTTTGAAAGGGAAGAATTTCAAGCTTGCTTTGGGCAAACAGGAGCCTTTGAAGAATCCACTCCTCTATTAGACGGAGAATGGGGTGGAGGAGAGAGAAAAATCAATGCTGACACAAAAAAGCATGCGATCTATTGCTGGAACTCCACGAGGACGGATGGAAGGTCGGACTTAGAGCGGAGAAACAAGTGTGTGGACAGGGTTTTGATTTGGCTCGGCGTGTTCGTGTCTGTTCACTCACTTTGTTCAACCTCTGCACCGCTCTGCAAACTCACGGCATCAAACGCTACAAAGGGAAACCTACAGCTCCAACCGTCTGATAGCAAATCTGTCTTTAAATATCTACGGACGACTAGACAGGTTTGACAGTGAAGTCTACAACAAAGAAACAACTGTAAAGTACATCTTGTGAAAACTGTTGGAATTTCAAACCTTGATTTATTGAATTTGTTGTATAATTTAAGGCAATAAACACAAAACGACACAACTTCAGAAAGGAGAATGTTTTTATTACAGTGAGTTGACTTGTGAGCATGTACTGTTGTGTTTATAAAAGGCGCTGTAAGTAAATTTTACAGTTATTCCTCAATTACCTTATGCATTCTGAGCATCCTGATTATTCACCATGGCTTTCAAAGAGTCAGTCAGAGTGTTTCGGTAAAGCCAAAATGAGTGCACTGCAGTTCTTTGAAGCTCCCAAATTTTTATTTCACTGACACCACAATGTGACGTTTCGGGTGAAGCTCTTCTTCAGACTGAAGAAGGGCTTGACCCCAAACGTCAGACATAAAATAAAAATGTGGGAGCTTCAAAAACTGCAGTATGGATCTCTTTCTTTTTTTGCACAGTTTTTGTTTTTAGACTCAGCACACAGTTGCAATTTTTGTTGGAAGTGCATGTTTCTATCTAGCCTGATTCATCAGTCGGTTTCCACGAAGTGAAACCGTCCACTGACCTCACAGCATTAGGATTCGTTTGCTTGACGGTAGGCGGGTACTTTTTTATTTTACCAATCGCTGCTATTTAGTTGTGAAGTATGTAATGCGCCGCTAACGGGGCTAACTAGTATATTAAACTTTTCAAAAGTTTAAAATCGCATATGAAAAAGGGCAATAACATCTTTCCTTTTGATAAAATTCACCAAACATTTTCTTTGTTCAGCTTTAAATCCTCGATCTTGGAAATCATTGACAACACAGAATGTCTGTCTTCGTCTACATCCATCTCCAACGCTTTGTTTACTGTTGTGCTGTTCCACAAAAGTGACCCAGACACTTGAGTTTGACGTCATGGCTTCCCAGCTCTTCGCTGATTGGCTGGTGTGTGGTCTACAACTTCCGGGGTTCTAGCAAACCAACTAGTGTATTCTGATTCCTGACCTAGTCGCTGAAGAGAAATGAAGTTGAGCAGAGGCACTAGGTGGCGCCAGCCTGGCTAGTCTCTATCTACCAAGTAAAGCTAAATAAGTAGCATGCTAACTGTGCACTTCCTGATTATCGGATAATAAAATGCTTTTTTGAACATCCTAATTATGCACCGCAGCTTTCGGAGATCAGAGTGGAGTTCTGATAAAGCTAGCAGCAACTAGCCTGCTAACTGTGGATTTCCTGATTATCTGACAATAAAACAGTTTATAATTAGATGCAGCACACAGTACACTTATTCTGACCACAAGAGCTGCTAATACAACATATCTGTACTGGGGCAAGACACATTTTGCTCAAATACATGGGAAATATTTGTTTACAGGGCCTTTAATTGCCTTATTCAATTCTTCAATTCTTGGTTCAATACGCAATTAAACCAACCAAGTGTTCCAAAAATTAGCCCCGCCCTCATGTGTCCCTGCAGCGTGGACTTATCTAAACACTCAAACCAAAATAAAATAAAAAAACACTGCTCTTAAATCCCTCTACATAGACATTTAGTCAATTTATCTCTTTAGCCTGGAAAGTGGTGAAGTCTGGGGGCACGCGCGCATCTTTAGACACATTTTGGCCTAATTAAAGTCGCTCAAATCGGCGGCCATGTGGGGACATGCCAAGCCGGAGTTCGGGGATTCGCTCTGTGATGGTAAACGGACAAGAATTTCGTGACTGCAAGTCTTCTCACATCAAAGCCACAACTCCCGGGACTAGTTGAAACTCCAAAATTTGCCCCCAAACCTTTCCAAGTCCGGAAAAGACAAAAAAAAATTGGAGGTTGTTGGTTGGTTCAGCGGTGGTGGTGGGTGTTCCTCGTGCTCTCCGAGGGGGTGCCTGAACGCGGCGCCGAGTTGGATTTTGCCGGTGTGGACGACGGGCTAACGGGCTAACAGGTGGTAGCTAGGAGCCTTTGGAAGTGGGGATCTAAGGAGAGGGGAGCGCGGCCAAGAGGTAGCGCCCGGGCAAGCGAGTTCCAGTGCCTGTGATGTGGTTCCAAGCTGGCAGCGGCGCTATCGAGAGCGCAGGCTGCAGATGTTCGGCGGGTCCCCTCTCTCTCTCTCTTCCTCCATCGCCTCGGCCCTCCAGCGCTGAGAGGAGGAGGTCCTGGGAGCGGCGTCCGGATCAAGGCCCCACTGTGACGATCGGTGTCAGGCTGCTGTGGGACCGTGGAGGTGCGGAGGTGTGGAGGGCATGTGGGGTTTGTGTGCACAGCAGATATCAAAGATGACTTGAATTAAGAATATCAATCAGACTGTTTTTGATCATCGAGGGTTAAGACTTTCTTTGTTTTCATTTTCAATCAACAATTTCTGCCCCAAGTATTCTACCTATAAAACAATGTAAATAAATCAAATTATGGCCCAAATACGCTCCTTAAACCAATTTTTGCTGATCATCATGACTACAAACTCAATAACATTACACTGCATTCTGATACAGCCCAAAAATCCATCTTTAATGTCTTTTTGTTAGTATGGATGTAACAATAACCAAAATATCGTGATATCGTATCATCAGAAGTCTTGATCAAAAATCAAAGTGACATTTGCAGAACAGGAAACAATAACAAACGTAAAAACAAAGAGCAAATATGTAAAGAAATGATCGCTTTAAGTGGATCATGTGTAGTTATTCTATGCATTAATTGTTTTAAATTGCACCAAGACTAGGGATATAACAATAACTGAAATACTGTGATATCGTATCGTAAAAAGTCTCACAATAATATCGTGGACTGTCACAATATATACAATTACAAGTTCCTTTCATTAAATTATTTTTTTATAGTAGCAATAGCTAATAAACATTGGGAACTACATATCCCATGATTCATTTCAGTGTAAAGAACATGAAATTATATGTTTTTTACTTGAATTCTTGGGATTTTGACAGTAAAAACTCACACCAAAATCTTGTCAAAGTATTTTAAAAGCAAAAAAGCGTTCTATCTACAATTACATAAGCATCTCCAAAATATCGCAGTAAATATTATGCCATGAGATGTATGTCACGATAATATCATACCGAGAGATTTGGATATTGTACTATTAGAGATATTATTACTTATTAGAGATATGGTGGCTTTTTCAAATTGTGTTTTCAAATTGTGCACTCATTTCACTTCACTTCATTGCAGCCCTCTTTTTCACTATGCGGACCTCAATGAAAACGTTTGGACACCCCTGGTCTACAAGAAAGGAGTTAATTTATGGAATAGTCTTGACAAAGATAGAAAAGAATCCAGTACAATGATGGCATTTAAAAAAAAACACATAAAAGCCATTGCAATGTCTATGTATGAAAAAGGAACCTGAGCTGTTGTGCATAATAGTGAAGATTTCTGTTTGCAATTGATTCATATTTAGATTTTAGTAACTATCGGTGTTGATGTATTGTCTAGAAAAGGGAGAAGGGGGCAGGTAATGTAAGATGACTCTTCTTTCTGCTCTTTTTCATTCATTTCTTGTATGTTTGATGTTGTGACCCTGTTGAAGTATTTTTATACTTTATGAATGAAATAAACCAACAAATAAGTAAATAAATAAAGATAAACAAAGGGTGGCAGTGGCAGGTTGTGTTCATGCGTCAACCCAAAGGTCAGAAGTTCATTCTCTGCTCGGATCGGCGCACGTTGTTGTTGTGTCCTTAGGCAAGACACCTCTCACACCGTTTGGTACTGTATTTTTCGGACTATAAGGCGCACCGTATTGTAAGGCGCAATATCAATAATGTTGAATTCTCTCATCTATTTTCATACATACGCACCGGATTATAAGGCGCATTAAGCGAAACAAACGGACGACACTTGAGACTGATCCCTTAGCCCAGGCGTCCACGATCCATTGGCAGATCGTGGCGTAACTCGACCGGCGTTGCCTCCCTGTCTTGGTGAATGTGGATTATGGATGTAAATGTGGGTGGATCATTTAAGTTTTTTTTTTTTTTTTTTTTTCTACGAGGAGAACTCAAATATACATTGAGAAATGTGTTTAATGCAGCTTTGCGCACATTTGTTTACATTTTACAGAAACAAAAGTTAAAACCACATGGCTCATTTGCATAAACTATAAGCACTGAAAAAACAACTCAGTGCTTAGCGGTCAGCTCCTGACTACAGTAGCAGTAATGCTCTGACAATCCATCAAGCGGTGTGGCTTTGTAGCTTACTAAAGTCGTACTGAAACATTTTGACACATTTTTGAGCACCGTGTACCACATAAAATCAGTTAAGGGTTAGTAAGACAACCAGAATGAATACATAAGGCGCACTGCAGATTTTTGAGAAAATTTAAGGATTTTAAGTGAAATAAAAATACAGTAATAATTGTGGTGTGTGGTGGTTGGAGGGGGCAGATTGGCACCTTCGCTTCTATCAGTCTATCCCAAGGCAGCTTTGGCTACAGATTTAGCTCACCACCATCACCATCGTGCTATATAAGTTACTTGCTTAACTGTTAACTACTGCATTTTTACAAACATGTGTTCCTCGATATACCAAAGTCAAATATGGCATTGGTTGCACTCATTCTGGCAGCTAACAACAATTATGCTTTTGTTTTATTTAATTGTAAAGTGTCTAAAGTTTGGTTTCGGTTGCCAAGATTAGATTTTTAATAGTTCAATCAGGGAGAGAGGGAATATAAGGACTCGGTGTTGCAAGATATACATCCAATAATTGAGTTTTAACATATGCTGAACCTACTCAAAATCCCTGTAACATTTCAAAATGGAGATAATTTAAACCATATAAATTGTCATGTTTTGCAGTGTGCCTGTGTGTGTGTGTGTGTGTGTGTGAGGGGGGTGAAGTTGACTGTGTTGTGTTGGCATGGCTCTGCTCCTCTCTGGCTCGCTCACAAACAGCACATTGTTCTCTTGTAGTCCCGTACCACAGAACACCTTCGGAGGTTTGGAGGTAACGCAGATCTGACGGAGACGCTTTCAAAGGACACCGAGTCTTTGTTCCACACTTTTGGATCTCGGGCCTGGATGATAACCTTGGTCGGGCGGCGCCGATCTGACACCAAAGCCTGGCACGGGAATGTATTTGTGAGGAAGGGAAAATGTTCTGGTTTGATCCTAGTGTTGGTGTAGTGACACTTTTTGGTGTTTTTCATCATTGAGGAGAAATTAGAGAAGAGTCAATTCTATAGATTACATAACGTTAGACAAGATTTAAAAGATGGAAGTTGTGTTTTGTTTCATTCACATTTAACTTACAAATCTTGCATATCTAGGCTTAGTTCTTCTCTCAAACTGAAAACACTCTGTTCCACCTTGTGATGTCATGTGGTGATACAGGAAGTGCTCCACTGTGTTTTTAAACTCCATACACTTTCAGTAGAATCATAAGGATAATTTCATCCCTAGAATTGTGAATCTCTACTAAACAAAAGGTAAAAAGTAGATGTTAATTTGAAAACTACCACTTCATGCAGTGGCGGAGTTAGCAATTTGGTGGCCCTACGCGAACTTGAGTTTGGGACCCTGACTACAATACACGTTTATTTTAAAAAATATATATAGTTATTGTCCGTTTTTCCCCGATGTTCTTGAGACATGCACATCTCTATTTATTTGAATTATGATGGACTGGAAACTTGTCTTATTAGTTAGGAAACCTACTAGAAAACTAGACCTGAAAGTAGTTTTATTTATTTATTTCAATTTATAATGACATTTTTTTTTACAACCATTACATATGATTATGATTTTTCTTGTGATTAATCTTATGAATCTTATGATTTAAAGGTAAACTACTCTATCGTGATATCGTACCGAATGATTTGGATATTGTTACATCTCTGTTTATTAGAGATATCGTGGCTTTTTTGAATTGTGTTTGATGGGCTCATTCACTTCATTGCATCAAATATTTATTATTATTTATTCTATTTATTAATTACATTTTTGATTACAACCATTACATATGATTATGATTTTTCTTGTGATTAATCTTATGAATCTTATGATTTAAAGATAAACTCCTCTCATTTAATGTCATATTGAGAGAAAAACAAATTGCTCTGAGTGGCCATTAGTGGCACTGAGAGCAATTGGTTAGGGGCCCCTCCAGGTTTGGGGGCCCTAAGCAGCCAAGTATTTTGCCTAACGATAGCGCCGCCTCTGACTTCATGACATCACAAGGTAGAACAGAGCAGTTTGAGATTTTGAAGATGTAGAGAGACTAATAATAAAGGATTACTCAAACATTTGTGCATGAAACAAAACAAAAAAGACAAAAATCCATGTTAGAACAACATTCTAACTTGGATTAAAGCTCACAAGAGTCCATTTTGTGTATTTTTTTTTCATTTGCAGTGTACTGTCTGTATCTATTTATAAAACGTTTTACTTGTCCTATAATCCGGAAGTGCACCGTTGGCATGCTAGTTGTTATTGGCATCACTGTGAAGGCAAAACAAAGTGCTTATAAACTCATCATGATGAATAATCAGGATGCTCTAAATGCATAAGGTAAGTGAGGAATAACTTTCGGCAACTGTAAACTGTTTAAAATGTTTAAAATAGTTCTGTTTTTCAAGTTTGAAGACAGTAAAAGAAAATAAAAACTGACACGAAGCTCAATGTCTTTCATCAACAAATCAGATTTTCCAAAGCTGAAAGCCTTTTACCGTTTTAATAAAGTAGGAAGGTTTGTCGATATCACAAGGGAGAGGATAATCATTTGGTAGTTTTTTATTCTTTGTGAAACTATGTCAAATATATCCCATCAAAAACAAATCATTTTCACCATCGCAAACCGTAGTTACATCATACTCGTTGCATCTTTTCTCCGTGTCGTGTAATTACTCATAAAATTAAACTTTTCACATACCGACATTAGTTTCTATTACGGTCCATTACGCTGGACTATTGACTACTCTTTAAAGATAGAGCCTTGTTATTAGTGAGCCAGTTATACATGCCCACGTCCTCCATCATTCTAATTAAAGCTACTTCTGAAGACTTCAAACCCCTCCCCAGCGATCGCACGGACAAATGATCAGTCGAACGGATCAATGCGGCGCACAGATTTCCAAACATCACAATTAAAAGGTCCTGTCTTTTGCTTTTTTGGGGGGTGTTTTAACGATTTTGGACACCTGTAGATTTGGTATTTCCTATAGAATAACTTGTAAACGGGAAATGATCACTTTTTTGTATAGTGCTTTTCCACCTTCAAGGCGCTCAAAGCTCTTTACCTGAAGGATTCACACACATATTCATACACCAGTGTACGCAGAGACTGGGGAACGAGCTGGGTTAAGTGTCATGCCCAAGGACACAACAACAGCATTCATCTGCGGGAGCTAGAATGGCATCGCCAACCTGTGGGTCACTGGATTGACCGTTTATAAACCTAATCTTTTTGATTTCGATTCGAACCTTTGGATCAAAACTGCTCCACTAACTGAGCTACCATCTTGCCTCAAAGCCTTTGTTACCATAAAAATTAACTTCTACAAACCACCTAAAGGGGGCGCTTGGACTGCATCTGCTCGTGTATTGGGTCCCATCTTTTGCTTTTTTGGGAGCGTTTAAATGATTTTGGGCACTTTAAGCCTTATTCGGACGGGATTAGTATGACCTGTGGACCTTTGGTGATTTGTAATAGTTGTGGAGAGTGCCTTTAGATCTTAATCCCGTGCAAATGCGCCCTTTCTGTAATTCGTAAAGTAAAAATTCCTCCACAAATTACCTACTATATTTTGCCAAACACAGACATCTGGTGATAACAATGGTCCCATGCGAATCTGCTTCTCAGTGTTTGTTGTCGCAATTGCGTGCCTTCTCTATCTCTTTTGTTTCTTTCCACATTCTTTCCTCTTTCAATCTCTATCAGTGTAAATAAAATAGAGTCATTTATGGACTTTACTTACTCCTTGCGAATGCGCTGTACTTATCCTGTGTGAATAGGGCTTTAGTCTTTGTATTCCTTATCGAAGAACTTAAATTGCATTTGTCTTGTCTCAGAGTCTTACTAGTATAAATGCACCTATACCTCCCACCAGTAGAGGGCGCTTGGATTGCATCTGCTAGTGTATTGGGTCCCATCTTTTGCTTTTTTTAAATGATTTTCGACACCTTAGTCTTGGTATTTCCGATCAAATAACTTAAAAATGTGTGTATCTTGCTTTAAAATGTTTTGGCATAAATGTGCCTATACCAACTACCAGTAGAGGGCGCTTGGAGTGCATCTACTGGTGTACTGAAAAGTAGTTTGAATGAAGCTAAAAACAATCTTAGGTCAAAATAGTCGAGGCAGTTTGAGTGTTGGCACGATTGGAACAAGTCTGGTGGAAGTAGATGGATTATAATGGTTCACTGTGTAACTTTTCATCTACTTGTCGCTATACAGATGTTATTGCATGTTCAGTAGTGTGGTATTAATCACATTTTTTTACATGAGGATAAGCAGGTGACGCCAGCAGGTCAAGCTACAGGTCAGATCTGTGGAGAGGCAAGTCCACTCACAGTAAGAATTCATAAACATCAATAAATTCCAATTTCTAATATGGACCTGGCTCCAAATTTGCCCCTCTAGCTGCTAGGACGTGGTTGCTGTCATACTGTGGAGCAATGACATCTCCATAGAAACAAGCAGGTGACAGACCCCAAATCAAAAAGTTCCACAGTGCACCTTTACATCCCAGAGACGTCTCCCCCCTCTGACCAGAGCTCTGTAATAGTGTCTAAAGTTGCCTCCTCCTCTCCTTGTTCTGTGACGGAGGTACTTCTCCAGGCGGCGGCTCCTCTTGGCTCCCGTCGGATCTGTTTCTTGGCAGGGCCGCCCGCCTTCTCCCTCCCCGTGCCATTCCGAAGCGTTCTGAAATCTGCCATCTTGACTGCGCCGAACCGAATCACAACAAGAGCGCATTGTGTACCACCTGCTCCACACGTCGAGGTGGCTTTAAACACGCGGGCGGCAATGGCACCTATCCGCCGCCCGGGTGCCACGTGGCGGAGGGGAGGGGGATCTGAATGCTATACGCTGTAGTGCCACGTTGGTCTCCTGCCTGGGTCTAGTTTTAGAACAAACGTGAATGACAAAAGGCTGGCACCGGGAGCGGGCGAGGTGGGGTTGGTGGAGTGCGCCCACGGAACTGCACAGACTGAGGAAAGGGGAGAATCCTGGGTAGAGTTTAAAAGGGAGGTACACGGCGGTTATTGGGTTTGGAGTTTTGAATCATTGTCTGGTGGAGGGTCCGGTCACTGCTCGTCTTCATGGAGATTTTATTGCTTCGCCTGGAATGTCCCACAATATTAGATTTGTCTGTTTCCATAAAAACAAACGACGCTACCAAGTTATGAAAGGTGATCACAAAAGTTTCCATGGGCACCGCCGTTGTCAGTCAGGTTTTGTTCGGGTTTTTTGTGTGGAGCTGCCAATCTTGACATGAAATACTTTTATATAGTTTTATATGTCCTGTACTGACTCTTGTAATGTTGCCTCCTCAAAACATACCTGGAGTTGTGTTTCATTCCATTTACATGTTTGAGCAATTCTGTATTATTGTCTGGTTTGCGACCCTCAGGTGGGCGCTCAGTCACACAAGAGGAGTTCGGAGTAGACCCACTGCTCCTCCACGTCGAGAGGAGCCAGTTGAGGTGGCTCAGGCATCTGTTCCGGATGCCTCCTGGGCGCCTCCCTCGGGAGGTGTTCAGAGCATGTCCCACTGGAAGGAGGCCCCGGGAAAGACTCAGGACACGCTGGAGGGACTATGTCTCTCGGCTCACCTAGGAAGGCCTTGGGGTCCCCCCAGGAGAGCTGGAGGAGGTGTCTGGGGTGAAGGAAGTCTGGGAGTCCCTGCTTAGACTGCAGCCCCCATGACCCAGCACCAGATAAGCTGAAGAAAATGGATGGATAGATAAACGTGGCTTTACCTCTGAGCTCATATTTGCGATTTCAGATTTTGAACATGTTCTGTAATGATTTTGACAAGAGATTGTTGTTTACTTTGAACATGATTTTCAAAGTGTTATGGTCGACTAAATCGTAAAATTTCAGATATTGAAGGTTTATAAATAATGCATTGGTTGGTTCATTATAATTTGATAATGTTGTTGCTCTTATTGCCTTTTTTGGAAGTTAAAAATTGGATTTGTAATAGTCTTGATTAGAGATGTAATGATATCCAAATCTCTTGATATTATCATGATAAGCATCTCACGGTACAATGTTTATTGCAATATTTAGGAGTGGCTGATATAATTGTAGGTAAGATACTTTTTTGCTTTTAAAATACTTTGACAAGATTTTGGTGTGAATTATTACTGTAAAAATCCCAAGAATTCAAGTAAAAACATAAAGCGGTCATTTCTTGCTTTTTGTTTTTACGTTTGTCACCATTTTCTGTTCTGAAAATGTCACTTTGATTCCTTCTACCGTTTCTCGTCAACGGTGATGGACTTCTCCCGGTTTAGTTCACGTGCCGAGCTCTGTTCAGGTGTTAAAGGTCCTCACTTTCTTCTACTCGCAGCAGACGTCAAAAATCCATACGAGTCAGATCCTATTATTGACTGAGAGGAAGTGACGGGAGCCGGGGTAGAGGTAGCCAACACTCCGAAGAGAAGTCTGCTATCTGCGAATATCAAACCATCTGTCAGCCACGCAAGAGCACACGGATAACGCTAACTTTAGCAACCAGAACGCAAGAGCACAGAGCTACCGATAACTTTAGCAACGGTGACGGCGGACATGTTACTATGACTCCAGAGAGCAGACAGTGAGAGATAATATGGAATAGGGAATGTTATGGAGAATTATGAATACAAAGTCAGTGGGATGATTTTGCAGAATGGCTTAATAGACAAATAAATAAGTTCAACGTGTGTGTGTTTTCTGGATCAAATCAACAAATAAATGACTATATAAAAGAAGGTTAATATTATACTATTTTCTGATCTATGTTAGAATGTACAATGGATATTTACAACATTGTAGGGCTGCACGATTATGGAAAAAATCATTATCACGATTATTTTGGTCAATACTGAAATCACAGTTATTCAAACAATTATTTTTTAGTTACAAAAAGCATCTCTCTCTCTCAAAAAAAAAAAAAACCCAAACACTTTGTTATTGATAATTTAAGCAAAACTTTCAAATTGAAAATAAATATAGGCAATAAATATGTAACTTGGAGTAGTTTTGCGATGTATGAAACATAAAATGAATGAAATAAACTTTGAATATAAAACAAGGCTTAGAAAAAAATAAATGTATCCAAAATAAACTATATATCCAGCTGCTCTACAATCTCTAGATTTAAAAAAATAAGATAAATATATTTATTTATGTGAAAAATATCCCAAAATAAACTTCATCGTTTCAACTCGATTATATGAGTTTGGAGATCTTTTGACGCACAAATCGAAATCGCAATCAAAATTCAATCAATTGCACACTTATGCAATTGTGTGTTTTTTTTGTTGTTTGTTTTTTTCACATTTCATGCTCCACTGTGTTTTTAAACTCCATACACCTTCACTAGAATCATTTCGATGATTTCAGACCTAGAATTGCCAATCATTACTGAACTAAAGGTAAAAGGTAGCTGTTAACTTCAAAACACATGCGCTACATGCACTGCAAATCAGATCAGAGAAATTTGGAGATCAGATGTATTATCTATGATCAGATTTATTATCTATTTACTAGTCCTGAGAGTTAGTTTATTTTAAGATAACTTGTCAAGTAAAATGATCTTGCTGCATGGACAGATCATTTCACTACTTTTAAGTCATTTTCTGAGAGATTTAAGTGTTTATGTGTTACATTTTGGCCAAGCTTTTTTGGAGTGTGACGTCACAAGGTGGAACAGAGCGTTTTGAGCTTTGGAGATGTAATAAAAAGATTAATAAAAAGGGATTACTCTGTTTGCGATGAGAAAACGACATTGTAACATGGCTTAAAGATCACAATAATCATTTTTGCGTAATATGTGACATTTTAGGACCTATCCAGTTTTTCTCTTTGTGATGTGTGAGCTACTGTGTCCAAATAATTTCCCTTGTGGATCAATAAAGTTTGTCTAAGTCTAAGTCTAAGAACATGTACAGATGAACAGTGTTGGGAAGGTGACTTTTAAAATGTATCCCCCTACAGATTACAGATTACATACCTCAAAATGTAGTTTGTAACGTAATCCATTAAATGACTTAAAGTGGGTAATGTAATCTGAATACTTTGGATTAGTTGATTTGCTGTAGAGAAGCAAAGACCAGGAAATCTTCACATAAGATGTTTTGTCTGATAAAAGAAAATGAAAAGCTCAGACTTTACTTAACCAAATTAAAAATATTATTGATAGAAGAGGAGGACAGCGCAGCATGGTTTAGTCCTGTTAAATCCTGTTGTAGTCCTGGTTTAGTCCTGGTTTAGTCCTGTTAAATTCTGTTGTAGTCCTGGTTTAGTCCTGTTAAATCCTGTTGTTGTCCTGGTTTAGTCCTGGTTTAGACCTGGTTTAGACCTGGTTTAGACCTGGTTTAGACCTGGTTTAGATCAGTTTTAGACCTGGTTTAGACCTGGTTTAGACCTGGTTTTAGTCCTGGTTTAGTCCTGGTTTAGATCTGTTTTAGACCTGGTTTAGACCTGGTTTAGTCCTGGTTTAGTCCTGGTTTAGTCCTGGTTTAGATCTGTTTTAGACCTGGTTTAGACCTGGTTTAGACCTGGTTTTAGTCCTGGTTTAGATCTAGTTTAGACTTGGTTTTGTTTCCGGCAATGAGTGGAATTACCAAAAAAAACAAAAAAAAGGGGGATTTAGCCCAAAATGTGAAAACAGGAAAATACTGCCATGTAATCCATTTATTTCAACAAAGTAACTGTAATCCAATTACCACTCACTGAAACAGTAACTGTAACTGAATACAGTTACTCATAATTTGTAGTCTGATTACGTAACTCCGGTACATGTAATCTGTTACTCCCCAACACTGCAGATGAACCACTGAGGTAGTTACAAGCAGATGTTTCCTAATCGTCTATCTGGAGTGGATATCGTCTCTTCTGCTTGTTGCTTCCTCAGATTTCTCATTCAGCAGTAGTGTCTTTTAAAATACATAGGCAGTATCATTCACTCTCATTTTATTCTACAAATAGCTTCTAATTTTAGAGGCTGCAAGACACTGAGATGATTATAAGAAAGAGGGCAAGCCTTGGGGTACAGTTAGATGCCTATAAAACATAAACCATTGTCCAAAGTTGGGCTTCGAAATGATATAATTACAATAGTAACAGACATGTAATTAACTAAATGTTGGTTATTCAGCACAATGGTATAATTCCCAAATCCCTTGCCGAGCTACTTGGAAGTCTGACCTAAAGGTTCTATATTATGCAAAATGGACTCTTGTGAGCTTTAAGTCATGGTAGAATGCTTTTACCTCACCAAAAACACACCTCCAGTTGTGTTTTGTTTCATTCACACATGTTTGAGTCATCTTTTAATATCAGTCTGTCTATATCTCCAAAGCTCCTAATGCTCTGTTCCACCTTGTGACCAGTGTTGGGGAGTAACAGATTACATGTACTAGAGTTATGTAATCAGAGTACAAATTATGAGTAACTGTATTCAGTTACAGTTACTGTTTCAGTGAGTGGTAATTGGATTACAGTTACTTTGTTGAAATAAATGGATTACAGGGCGGTATTTTCCTGTTTTCACATTTAGGGGCTAAACTAGGACTAAACCAGGAAACCAGGACTAAAACCAGGTAAACCAGGACTAAACCAGGACTAAACCAGGACTAAAACCAGGACTAAAACCAGGACTAAACCAGGACTAAACCAGGACTAAAACCAGGACTAAACCAGGACTAAACCAGGACTAAACCAGGACTAAACCAGGACTAAACCAGGACTAAAACCAGGACTAAAACCAGGACTAAAACCAGGACTAAAACCAGGACTAAATCCGGACTAAACTAAAACTAGAACTAAAACTAGGACTAAACCCGAACTAAAAGCAGGACTAAACCAGGATGAAACCAGGACAAAACCAGTCCTAAACCAGGACTAAACCAGGACTAAACTTGGACTAAACTAGGACTAAGCCAGGACAAAAACCAGGACTAAACCCAGACTAAACTAGAACTAAAACTAGGACTAAACCCGGACTAAACTAGGACTAAAACCAGGACTAAACCCGGACTAAACTAGGACTAAAACCAGGACTAAACCCGGACTAAAACCAGGACTAAACTAGGACTAAACTAATAACAATATAACAGTAGTGTGGACATAATTGAAGGCTGCAGTGTCTCATATAAAAATAATTTCTCTATCAATAATATTTTTGACTGAACTAACAAGAATTTTCAGGATGTGGTCACTACATTCATGTAGTTTTAAAAACATGACAATATCAAGTAATCCAAAGTATTCAGATTACGTTACTCACTTTAAGTAATTTAAAGGATTATGTTACAAACTACATTTTGGGGTATGTAATCTGTAATCTGTAGGGGAATACATTTTAAGAGTAACCTTCCCAACACTGCTTGTGATGTTATGAAGTGAGTAGTTTTCAAGTTAACAGCTACTTTTTACCTTTAATTTAGAGATTAGTTGAGGCAAATCCAGAGCTGAAATGATCCAAATCAGGGGCTGTGAAAGAGCGAGTGAAAATATTGTCCCTAAGAGCGCCGCCGCAACATAACCCCCCGTCTGCGGAATATTGTCGGTGTTATGTCCCCTATTCAACACAACTGCTACAAAACAATCATTGAGACTGAGTCAAAGTTTAGTTCGGCAAGTTTATTTTGTGTGGCCAAACGTTCACCAAGGTGTACGAAAAAAACAAAACAAAGGTTGGTAGGAGCAGGTGCGTGCCAGTCGTGCCAAAGCAAGGAGAAAATTCAATTTGTCGACTGGACAAAAGTTAGTTTGGTTGAAGACGTTTCGCAGCTCGTCCAAGCTGCTTCTTCAGTTCTGGTCAAACGCTGGTGGACACTTCCTTATATCTGCAGGGAGGAGCGAACTAACTGTAACTAACACCCACTTGTTTACAGTTTCAGTGAGTTAGTTCGGCCTATTGACCTTTGCAGGGTGTGGAGACTAATTAACATAACAATAAAGAGGCTTCCACACCTCTGGACCTGACCTGGATACACCTGTTGTTCTCTTGGTTGTTTTGAATAAGGTTTGAGGATGGAGTTGTAAATATTGAGATAGATGGTGTCTGAGGCCTCCATTTCTGTTTAGAGAAGGATTCTTTCACTCCCCTCTCGAACCAGTTCTTTTTTCTGGCTAAAATCTGTACCTCACTGTCCTCAAATGAGTGGCCCGTGGCTTTTAAGTGGAGATGTACGGCAGACTGAGGTCCACTGCTGCTCTCTCGTCTGTGTTGGTACATCCTCTTGTGAAGCAGTTTAGTTTCTCCAATGTAGCGTTCACTTCACTCTTCACTGCACTGAACGGAGTAGACCACATTGCTTTGTTTGTGGCTCGGTGTTTTGTCCTTGGGGTGCCAAAGAAAAGAACAAAAAGTAAAACAAATCAGGGCCTAAATGAAACCTAGGTTACAGAAGTAAAGAAATCAAAAAGTCTAGTCTGTCTGATCTAAAAAAAAAAAAAACTAGGATACAGCTGATAAAACTAGTGTGTCACGTAATAATTGTTTTCAAGTTAACAGCTTCTTTTACCTTTTGTCCAGTTGAGAAGGCAATTCCAGGTCTGAAATGTTCCAAGCGATTCTAGTGAAGCTGTACGGAGTTTAAAAACAGCAGTCAGAAAACAGCATAATATGGGTCTTTTAACGAGAATAAAAAAGTCAGGTACAGGCCTTTTTCTTCACTCCTCAGACGTGAACAGTGGAGTTTGAGGCCTGCGGAATTAATGAGCAAATAGTCAGTTCGTGAGCGTTGCCACCTCGCGCCCGGGGACAGGATATTTCAGTCGGTTGTTAATTACTGTCATATGGCTGCGGCACCTTTCTCCTGAAAAGACTCTGAAAATGAAGTGCTCGGAGTGCGATGGCGTCATGTACCTGACACCAAGCCCGCCGCCGGCCCCGCACCTCGTCCGCCAACACCGCCAGATTCACCAGAGCTAGAGGTACGGCCATTTAGGTTTCAATCATGTCAAGGTAGAACGTGCAAATAATGTTAAGGTGGTGGATTAGTTAGTGATGGAGGAATATCTTTTATGTATATTTTAACTGAACTAGTAGACAAGTGCTTTCAAGGGAAATATGATAAATGCAAATGTTCTGGATTCAAGTTGCTGGTTTCTCACACTTACTTAAAACATTTTAAATATTCTGGTAAAGGACTCTTGAAAAAAGACCTTTGAACCTAACTAGAATTAGAGTAGATCAGTCGGCAGAGGCCAAAACTGTAGCGCGTCAGTTATTTGTCTGCGCTCCAAAGGGTTCAGAAACAGATCCAGTTTGAACTTCAAGTCATTTTAGTCAGACTTTTCAAGAAAAATTGGCTGGAATTGTAAGTGGAGATTCAAATGAAACTGAAAAGCCCACCAAAGTTCTTGTAGAGGTGCATATGCAAGGAGCAGTAAAATAAAAGTAGAAAAAATGCATAGCACACTCAGATGGCCGATGTCCAAGGTTTTTGTGTGTGTGTGTGTTTTTTTTTTAAATAACATTTCAGCAAAAAAAAAAAACCTTTGTCAGATTATTTTTCTTGCTTTGAACCACAGTATGATGCAAGAAAAATGATCCGACAAAGGCTTTTTGACCGAAACGTTATTTAAAAAAAATAACATTTTTGGACATGGGCCATCTGAGTGTGCTATGCATTTTTTCTACTTTTAAGTGACTGGAGATTACCTGCTATGCATTACCATCAGATTCACAAGTATTTCTTACACAATATAAAAAAAAAACTTGGAAAACATTCATTCTTTATATTAGTGGAGTTGCCTCTGCACAGATCTGCCACTGGCTTTAATCTATGGCAGACATGTCAAACTCAGGCCCATGGGCCAATTTTGGTCCACGATATAATTATATTTGGTATGCGAGATCATATCAAATCTGTATTCGAGCTGCCCACCGGTTACATATAGGCTATAGAGACAATATTTATTTAACATTTTGTTATTATTTTATATTATGTTTGTTCTGGATTCAGTGTTTAAGCAAAAACTATTATTAAACATTTATTTTCATAAGAAAAGGTTTAAGAGTACATATCTCAAAAGAAGAGAAAACATGCAGATGTTGTTGAAATTTTTCAATAAATATTTAGTTTGGCCCACAACTTAGTCTCAGTTTTTAAATTTTGGCCTCTGTGAATTTGAGTTTGACTCCCCTGATCTATGGTGATTAAGGGTGTGCAAAATCGTTTAATGTGATAAAACAATATTGTTATTGTGGACTGCTGTATCGATATATCGCCAAGAGTATTTTTTGATACATTTTACTAAATTATTTTGTTACAATGTTAGTTTTGTTGTTTGTTCAGTGGAAGAAAACTTGTTTATGTGACACATTTGACATTTTCACAGTTTTGATGATTTAAATGTTTGTGTTTCATTTGAACTTTACACAAGAAGTGGTTTAACAAAGACTTTTAGAATCATAAACACGTTTTAGCCATTATTTTTTTATTGAATCGTGTCAAATCGTAAGCTCACTGTATCAAGATATATATTGTATCGTGGCCTATGTTTTGAGGTATATATCGTATCGAGGTCTATGTATCGAGGTATGTATCTTATCGGCAACTTCTGAATGATACCCAGACCTAATGGCAATAGATCAAATTAATGCCATATTGTGGAATATTATGGATGTTAATAAACAGCAGCTGGAAAACTCTCACCAAAATACTCTTACATAGTGCAACTTTGAGCTTCACAACAGCAGTTCTGCGTTCAAGTCACCTATGCATCCAGTCTGTCTTAAAGCACCGTATAAATAACACTTTATCATTAGCATTAGAGCTGCTAGTTTCTCTCACCACAAACACAGCTCTTCCTGTATGTTACACTTGCCTCATCCTTTTACATTTGCACATTTTACCGTGCGCCCACAAACCGCCTCGTCTCGTCTCCGCTACCTCGTCACATCCACGTGTCTATTAGCCAGGTGTTAAAGACTCCCCGAGGTTACTTTCATCCGGAAGCTACAACCTGTTAGCTGTAGCGCTACCTCTCTCCTCCATCTGGCAGCGGGCCACAAAAATAGCTAACAATTAGTCGTCGGAGTGCCCAGGGAGCGCTCGCTAGCCTCCGCCGCTACGCTAACAGGATGCTATCAATAGCCCGCACCTGTTTCCTGCACCTGTAAAAGGGGCTTGCATAAGAGCCGTTACGAGGGCCGACCGGGGCTCACGCAATCACCGGAAGAAGAGAGGGGTACTCCAGCGCGCAGCCAGACCTGTCCCAATCAGACCAGGATGTGGTTTGAGAGCGCCCAAAAAGGTGTCCGTGTTTTACAGTGCTGTGAAGCAGGGATGAAAATGTCAGAAAATAAATCAATGTACAAATATTGTTCACACATTTCTCCAGCGTGACAGTGTGAAAGAGTGTATTAAAGGATGCAGACTGGAAAGGCCCGAACCAGTATTTAGATAAAGCAATGTTTTAGAACTATTTAAAAACACCTAACCTACCTTGTGACCAGTGTTGGGGAGTAACAGATTACATGTACCGGAGTTATGTAATCAGAGTACAAATTATGAGTAACTGTATTCAGTTACAGTTACTGTTTCAGTGAGTGGTAATTGGGTTACAGTTACTTTGTTGAAATAAATGGATTACACAGAGGGATTTTCCTGTTTTCACATTTTGGGCTATATCCCTTTTTTTTTTTTTTTTCTGTAATTCCACTCATTGCCGGACACTAAACCAGGTCTAAACCAGGACTAAACCAGGACTAAAACCAGGACTAAACCAGGACTAAACCAGGTCTAAACCAGGACTAAACCAGGTCTAAACCAGGTTTAAACCAGGTTTAAAACCAGGTCTAAACCAGGTTTAAACCAGGTTTAAAACCAAGTCCAAACCAGGTTTAAACCAGGTCTAAACCAGGTCTAAACCAGGACTAAACCTGGACTAAACCAGGTCTAAACCAGGTCTAAACCAGGTTTAAACCAGGTTTAAAACCAGGTCTAAACCAGGTCTAAACCAGGACTAAACCAGGTCTAAAACCGGGTCTAAACCAGGTCTAAAACCAAGTCCAAACCAGGTTTAAACCAGGTCTAAACCAGGACTAAACCAGGTCTAAACCAGGACTAAACCAGGTCTAAAACCAGGTCTAAACCAGGACTAAACCAGGACTAAACCAGGTCTAAACCAGGACTAAACCAGGTCTAAACCAGGACTAAACCAGGTCTAAAACCAGGTCTAAACCAGGACTAAACCAGGTCTAAAACCAGGTCTAAACCAGGTCTAAAACCAGGACTAAACCAGGACTAAACCAGGTCTAAACCAGGTCTAAACCAGGACTAAACCAGGTCTAAACCAGGTCTAAACCAGGTCTAATCCAGGTCTAAACCAGGACTAAACCAGGACTAAAACCAGGTCCAAACCAGGTCTAATCCAGGTCTAAAACCAGGTCTAAACCAAGTACAAACCAGGTTTAAACCAGGATTAAAACAGGACTAAATCATGCTGCGTGGACGTGTCTCCTCCTCTACTATCAATAATATTTTTAATATGGTTAAGTAAAGTCTGGGCTTTTTATTTTCTTTTAGCAGACAACGCAAACCAAGTAATCCAAAGTATTCAGATTACGTTACTCAATTTAAGTAATTTAATGGATCACGTTACAAACTACATTTTGAGGTATGTAATCTGTAATCTGTAAGGGAATACATTTTAAAAGTCACCTTCCCAACACTGCTTGTGGATGAATATGTGGGTGAAATGTGGGTGAAAGACTGACATGTGACTTTTTTTTTTACGTGTTTTTTTTTTTTTTTTTTTAGTTTTGTTTTGTTTTTCATACCAACAACAACTTAATTCTAGTGGTTCATGTATTTGTTTGTCAGTCCAGATTTCATTCTTCTCTCCTGGAGTTGTTTACAATGTGCACTCTGAACACAATCTTACTTTTATATATTACAAATTTTACAAAATATTACAAAAAAAAAAACAAAACTGTGGCCTTACCACCTTGTGAAAGCCTGATCTCATCAAATCTCAGAATCTAAGCAAGGCCGGGTTTGGTTAGTACTTGGATGGGAGACGTCTGGGAATTCCAGGTGCCACAATGGTCCACCGGTGGCAAAAACTGTTGTTGTGTCCTTAGGCAAGACACTTTACCTACATTGCCTAGTAAGAAAATGGAGTGTGCGTGAGTGTTGTTGGTGGTCGGAGGCAGAAGTGATGACTTGAGAAACGTGACTTAGACTTGAGTAACTATTTTTAGGACTTGAGACTTGACTTGATTAAATGGATTAAGACTTGGGACTGGACTTAGACTTGAAGGTCAGTGACTTGGGACTTGACTCAAACTTGAAAAGACTTAATGCTTCTCCTAAAAAAAACATACTGTTATTTAGCACTTTTAAATCTTTATTATTTCTATTCTGACTATAATAATGTACACTTTTGTTTAAACATCATATAAAGTGCAAAATTCTAAGCAATATTTTGGTACTTTGGTTTAAAGACTTGAAATGACTTGAAGCTCAACGCAGATGACCTGGACTTGACTTGGACTCATGGGCCAGTGACTCAAGACTCGACTTCGACTTGCCTGTCTTTGACTTGGGACTTAATTGAGACTCGCAAAACAACGACTCAGTGCCACCTCTGGTCTGATGGCACAGATTGGCAGCCTCCCTTCTGTCAGTCTCAGAGTAGTAACTTACCACTACTGAGTGTGGAGTGAACTGTAAAGCACTTTGGGTGAGTTGAAAGACGTTATATAAATGCAGTGATTAATTCATTAACTGTAATCCTGTTCCAGATGGACTTTGGTCACTAGCCCCTTCGTCCTGTCTTTATTCCTCGTCATTTACTTTTACGTTTCTCCAAACAGAAGAACCAACCACTCCATCACCCTCCATCCACCCATCCATCCTCTCCTTCATTCATCCAGACCCAACAAGCCCCAGACAGAGCTGCGTCTCTGGGGTCAGGCTTGGGCGGCCCCCTGATGAATGCCTCAGTGTGGCGTACGGGCCGGGGAGCTATTGATTTGGTTTTTGGAGGGGCCCGAGAAAAGGTTATCCAGGTCTGGGGTCGGGAGCCCGGGACCCGTCCCACACGGCCACGAGTCACCAGAGCGCTCAGCCGGGAAATGGACACAATCTATAGCCATCTACCAAACCCGCACACACACACAAACCCACAGAACCACACACACAACCACACACAGAGAGAAGAACTCAGCCTAAATATGCAGGTTTGTGTGGAAAAGAAACAAACCACAACACTAACAACATAGATCAGAAAATAGCACAATATGGGCCCTTTCAAATTCCATGTGTGAAACGGAGGTGAACTTTTCATTTTTTAAGCCAACACAATTTATCCAGCCATTCTTTCTGCATTCAAATTACATTCGATACAAAGCAGTGAGCAGAGGTGGGGACTTGCACTGGAGTCAGATTTGAGTCACTATTTTTAGGACTTGAGACTTGGGATTCGACTTGGACTTGAAGCTCAATGATTTGGGACTTGACTTAGACATTTGGGCCAGTGACTTGAGAAGACTGTTTTTAGAAAATACTTGGTGATACATGCGTTGCTTAATTTTACTAGAACATGTCCCTCCCACTTCTCCGTTTGTTACTTCGGATGTAACTGAAGTACTGTGATATGGTATCCTCAAATGTACTACAGTAATCTACAGTACAATACAGTAAAACAGAGGGAACTACAAATAACATGATCCTTCCATTTCAGTGCAGAATACACGACAAAATAACAGCATTTTTAAATCTGAATTCTTTCTATTCTGACCATAATGATTCACACTAAGATCTTGTCAAGACATTAAAAAAGTAAAATTTCTAAAATTTTATAATCATATATAAATATACCATTACTTTTTAAGTACAGTTTAGAGGTGGGGACTTGCAAGTGGTGATTTGGGCTTAAGTCAGACTTGAGTCACTATTTTTAGGACTTGAGACTTGACTTGATAAAACTGACTAAGACTTGGGACTCGACTTGGACTTGAAGGTTATTGACTTGGGACTTGTATCAGACTTGAGGCCTGTAACTTGAGAAGACCTGGGAAGCACTTTTAAATGTGAATTCTTTCTGTTCTGACTGTAATGATTCACTCTAAGATCTTGTCAAGACATTTAAAAAGGAAAAATTAACTAAATTATTTTCTACAACTCTTATAAATACTCTTATGTAAATATACCATGACTTTTTAAGTACAATTTAGTTTAAAATTCATATAAATTTTTTGTTTAAAGACTTGAAATCACTTGAAGCTCAAAGCCAATGACTTTAACTTGACTTGGATTTATGGGCCAGTGACTCGAGACTTGACTTGAACTTGCCTGTCTTTGACTCGGACTTGAGGTCAAACACTTGAGACTTGCAAAACGACTTGGTCCCACCTCTGGAAGTTACTGTCATGTTGAAAATGATCATGATCCACACCACACCCGACCTCCATTTTTGCCATTTTGCTCCTCTCATAAGCCCGAGTATTATGTCATTCGTTTTCTACACCCAAAAATAGTCCAAACCACTGAAGAATCAATTCACCTGTCTATTTTTAGCATTTAGCCCTTCCCTGTTTCAACAAGTGCAGCGTCATGGTAACAAAAACAGAGGCATTCCCAGGCTGAGCGGGGCATCCTCCGTGTTACGTAACCCAGCAATGAGCCAGCAGCTTCCCCATTACCTCCGGCACTACCTGGGCGCGTGATCGGAATGACTAAACCCCGTCTCCCCCTCCTCCTCCTACTACTACTACTACTCCTCCTCCTCCTCTTCCTCACCTCACCTCACCGCAGCGCCCCCCTCTGGCAGCAGCCGGCGGCGCAAAAACAAACACAGCCGAGACGTGAGAGCCATGCCAACGCCTACCTGCGCCGAGTGATGGGAGTTGAATGGGAGTGTGTTAAGAGCAGGTTGAGAGGAAGAGGAGGAGGAAGAGGAGGAGGAGAGGGGGGAAAGGCAGGTAGTGTACGCCGTCACGGGTGATTAGCTCCTCGGCGCGGCAGACTCCAGACCTGTCAATCCGAGAAGTACCAACAAAACGCGCACGGTAACACGCGAGAACGCACACACACACACGGGAGGCAGGTAAATGGAAGTGTGGAGGAGAGAGAAAAAAAGAGAAAGAAAGAAAAAAAGAGAGAGAGGATATGAGAAAATAGACACAGGTGCGGTGACAGACGCGGAGCACGGAGGAAAAGCAAACACGGAATTCTAAGGTAAATTGAGTTGCCGTACAAAAGTAACTGTCAATAGTTGTGAATTGTTTGGTAAAGAAACAGTAGTGTGGCATTGTGGTAAGAACTCTCATCGAACGGCAAGGTTTTGGGTTTGATTTCCAGACCCTGGAGCGTGGGGCTGGTCACTGTGGTTTGCATAGTATTCAACTCCAAATAGGAAGTGAGCATGGGTGCGCTTCCGGCTCCATCGACTCTGACTCCAATTCATTTTGTTTTGGGAAACTGTCACCCCGCTCTGTGTAACTGCAGCTACCAGACTCGTCATCTTGGTCTTAAAATGTTTGCACTGACCCACTCTACATGGTCCTGGTGTTTTTATTTTGCTATTTTGGCTGTAATTTAATTCCTATTCCTTATATGGAGCTCATCCATCCATCCATTTTCTTCCGCTTATCCGGAGCCACGTCGTGGGGGCAGTAGTCTAAGTAGGGACTTGCAGACTTCCTTCACCCCGGACACTTCTTCCAGCTTCTCCGAGGGGACCCCAAGGTGTTCCCACGCCAGCTGAGAGAAATAGTCCCTCCAGCGGGTTCTGGGTCCCGAGGGAGGCGCACAGGAGGCATCCGAAACAGATGCCCAAGCCACCTCAGCTGGCTCTTTTCATCATGAAGGAGCATCAGCTCTACTCCAAGCTCCTCCTGTGTGACTGAGCTCTTCACCTTATCTCTAAGGGAGTGCCCAGCATCTCTGCGGAGCAAACTCATTTTGGCTGCTTGTATCCGCGATCTCGTCCTTTCCGTCTTTACCCAAAGCTCATGACCATAGGTGAGGTGAGGATTGTAGATTGACTGGAAAATCGAGAGCTTTGCCTTTCAGATCATCTCCCTCTTCACCTCATATTATAAGGTATATACGAAACTCAACTTAAAAATATAACTACAAATAACAAATATATAACTGCAAGCCTCTGTGAGCTTCATTTGACTGGAGCTGAACGCTATGGGTGATGTCACAATAACGTAGCTCACTTCTTTATACAGTCTATGAGGCCACCAGACAAGAACTACCATGTAAAATACAGTAATTGTGTATCTCAATAAGAAATTAAACTTTAATCGTATAACTTTTGTGGTGGGCTGTGGCTTTGTCTGAAATGTTCATTACACGTATCTGCCTCGCATTTATTTGACTTAGTCGTGTTCTGATTACTCAATAATGACTTGGAGTCTTACTGTGAGCTTACCTCAACAGATCTGACCTGTAACTTGGTCTAGGGGTGTTACCTGCTTGTCTCCATGGAAGCAACTGTAATGCCATGCCTTGGAACAGTCCACCAGAACAGGTCTAATATTTATAATACATAAATAAAATAAAACTCGTTGTCTAACATCAGAACCTTTTTAGTCATGTTTAATCATGTGTTTTATGAAATTGCACTGTCCCCATTCACATAAATTATTCTTAGCCTGAACTGCCTGACAGAACATGAATCCTTTTTCCAGTATTTTCTGGAATTTTTTGTCTAAAATTGACTTTTTCATTCTAACTGTACTGCAGAGCTAAAAGAAGTAATACATTTTCCTACTTAAGTGAAAGTACAGATACTAGAGCAAAAAAAAAAAAAAAAAAGTAAAAGTATCACATTGAAAAATCTACTGAAGTAAAGGTATTATAGTGCTAGTTTAAAAATGTACTTTTTTTTTGTTTGTTTTTTGTCTCAAACTATGAATATGTTAAAAAAAAAAAGCCCTCAACCTTTTCTTTTCAGCAAGTCTCAAAGAACAGTTAAAAAACACTATTTACTTCTGCTCTCAAATGCAGTAAAAAAGAAAAAGTATCCCCTGCAAAATGTATTAAAGTAGTAAAGATACCTAAAATTTGTACTTAATCACAGTACTTTACTACTTTTACTTCATTACATTCCACCACTGCTGTACTATATATTTGTCCTTTCAGATTTTTAAACCTTCTACCCTCTAAAGGCATTTAAAGCAGTCCATTGTATCAGTAGAATTCCTGTGGTCTCCCATTGACAGATCCTGTATCCACCGCGGTGCGTTCAAGTTCACCGCGACAACACAGCAGCCCCGCTCAGGTTAACAGTGATTGAGTGGAGAGAGCGCGTAACCCGAGACAGCAGGTGTGCCTTGAATGCACCGCGCGTGAAAGAGGGCAGGAAAAAAAAAAAAACAACCGCATGTGTCAAAACGCTTCAAGTACCTCCGCCGCGGCACGCACCTGAACACAACCCGGGATCAGGCCGCCTTTTCCAGCCACGCGAAGAGGGCCGGGGAGGGTGGGTGTGCGTATGTGTGTGCGTGGTAGGTAATAGAGCAAACATAATGGGAGCTAAGTACCTGTAATCCTCCGAGAGACAGTGGTACATGAGAGGTCCCCGCGGTGGTTGGGGCCGGTTGGTGTCAGGTGAGACGGGGTGTGGGTGGGGGGGGGGGTGGCGGGTTGAGTGGCTGGTATTGATCGAGGGAGGCGGCAGGTGCGGCGGGCGAAAGTGGGCTCTTCAGATCGGGTTAGCGCGCGAGCTTGTTGAGTCACTGCGGTGCACCTGAGCCAAAACAACATCATCTGATCTTTTAGTCGCATTAGAAGTACCACTTAGACTGTTTACTCAAGACTTGTTTTCTTTCGTTCTTTTTTGTTCAAAGTTTGAGTAAAAAAAATTAAAAATCAATGAGTATTTTGCAGTTTTCTGAAGTAAAATAGAAACATACACATACAATAATAAAGTAAATGCAATAAAACCCCCATGTAGGTTAGAAAGTACAACCGAAAATACCCAATATACGGCTTTCGATCTGATACCAAAATAGGTTTTACTTCATTTATTCTTTATGTTTCTAAACCTTACATGTCTAAAAGTTATAATTTATGGCTTTTTGATGCAACTGCAGCAACAGAACAGACTAAACCGGCAACCTCATGGTAATACGGAAACGTCCCAACCGCCCGTACCACTTGCCACGTTTACATGAGAGATTTAATTCTGAATAAAATGTAATTCCTCTTTATAAAGATCATGTAAACCCTTAATTCCTAATGAATAATTCTGAAGAAAGTGGGTGGTTTATTCTGATTTTAAAGCCAAATTCATTTATTCTTCGATGGTGTAAACGTTTGTTCTTCTTAAAGATAATGTCGGTCGTTCAGCGCATGCTCGTTGGGTCGCCCTCTTGACGCGATCCGAACGATTCAGTTCCGCCAGTCCTGGATTCGGACTTTCATCCACTGGATTTGTGAGCGGGAGTCGGGAGTGGGCTGAGGTAGAGCAGCCGTTGACTCAGTTTGTCTTCTTCCTCCCTTCTCCGACACTCTTCCCTTCACCTCCTCTTCAGCGTGATGATAGAATTTTCAAGCTGCTGCGCAATTATCATCAGAACGACTGCAGAAAAAGTTTGGATCATGTTTTGTGTCCGTGGCGTAACGACAAACCGAGATGAGAAAAAAAGCCGATAGCAGCTGAACTGTGTGTTTTCTTTTGGTGGACGTAAAAACGTTCATGTCTCTGTCCAATCAGAACCCTTCCCGACTCCAAGACGCTGAGCAGACGTTTTTAAAAAAAGGCGATTTAACGTGTTTTCCATGTAAACCTCAATTCAGAATTATTATTTCCGTGTAAACTCAAAGAATATTTTAATTCAGAATAACGTGGCCACTGTCACCCCAATTATCCAACTATGAAGAATTGAAACCTTAAACCTTATCTATCTTTAGGAATCGTTTTGGGGCTTTTTTTTGTTTTGTTTTGCTTTGTTTTTTGCAAACTAACGTCACACAGGGCAGTCAGCGCAGATATTTGTTCCATCAAACTGTTTAATGGGAAGAGCGGGCTATTAATCTAACACTGGAAACTTCAATTTTCGTGTAACAATTGTTATTTGGGCAGTTAAGGCGTGTTTCCTTTGGAGCTCACGTTTGTTTTTTTCCAAACAGCAAAAAATACTCTTGCTGACTCGATAGAAAACAATAATGACAAAAATAATCCTAACTGTAAGACTTTAAAACACTTCAAATTCAGTCAGAAAACCGTTCTATCTATAATTACATTTTCGACGAACAAAATTCTCCTCCCATTCCGACTTCACATGAGAAGAATCCGTGTACAGTATCTCCACAGAACTTAAGCATGTTGCCGTTGACGATATCTGTGATCCGTTGGAGCGTGAGTCAAAGTCAATGACACTACATGATTAAATTACGTCTGGGCGTGTGCAGGCTATGCTGGCTTCCACACGCATGCATGCCCCGTCCCGCACATGTGTGTCCCACTTCTTCTGGATATCTGCTAATTGCTCATTTCATTTCTGCTCAAGCGACTCTTTCAGGCCCAAACCGATAGCCCGACTCAGCGAGAGAGCCCTGAGCGATGGAGAAAAAACGTGAAAAACGATAAAAAAACGCAAAGACAGCTGCTCTTTTCTGTCTCATTTCATCCACTTATTGGTTAACTCGCTGGAAAGAAAGGGAATGTTCAGGGGATTTTAGGTCCGCCAAGGTAGAATCTCCTCCAGTCCGGCTCTAATTCAACTCTTGTGTAGTATTGATCCGTGAAGGCGGCGGGGGAGCTCCCGTCCAAAGGTAGGCAACGCTAAGAGAAAAACTGGCGGTGAAATGCCCGCTCCCCTGTTGATATCGGTTGTAACCTTTTTTCACTTACACACCGCGAGTACCTTGAAGGGAACACCTCAGGGACGCGCCGGCTGGAGATGAACAAAGCCAGCGGGGTCTAACAAAGCAGAGTGGGACCTACCTCAGTGTGGAGCAGGTGGACTCCATAAAAACGTATATCTGTTTTGTTGTTTTCTAATAACCGTTGATGGTAAGTAGGATTTTGAGGAGATCGCAGCATATACTGTATAGTACCGCTCCTATCACATTTAAAGGTGGATTGTGTAACTTTTCTGGTGCTGCTTGTCTCCATGGAGGTGTAATTGCTGCTTTTGTACGATCATAAACGATAAACTTTTGTGCCTTTGTTAACGTTATTATTAGTTTGTACGACCACAGACGAAAACTAAAAAATCCTTACATACTTTCATTTTCATTGTGGTTTATTTTGTACGATCACAAACGATAAACTTTTGTTCCTTTATTAACATAATTTTCCGTTTGTACGACCATAAACAAAAAAATCTAAACTTTGAAAAAAAAATTAAGATAAGAACTAAGAAAAAAAGTTATATTTAGTTTATGGAATAACATGAGAGAGGATTTTAAAAAGTCCAACACTGAAGAAGCCTTTAAAAAAAGAGTATAAAGCGTTATGATTTGAAATATATAGAGTTCTGGAATGAATAAATTATCCATTCAATTTTTTTTGTTTTAATTTATGTTTTTGTCTCTTAAATGTACAGTGAGTCATAAGTGAAATTGTAAATGCAAACTGCTTTCATAAGCTGCTTTCTTTCTTGGAATTCTGTCCTTGTTTTATAGGGTTTGGTCATTTTGCGTCAGCTTGGACCCTTTCTGACATGATCCATGTAGTTGTAGTTGTGGTCTATGTGTTGTTTTTGTTTTTTAGTGCTGCAAAATGACCCAATTAAAAAAAAGGAATTGCTGGTCCCGGTGAAATTAAACGTCTGATATTTATTGAATTGTTATTGAAGGTGTTGTTATTGCTCAAATAGACTTTGAAAAACAGTCAGTTCAGTGAGTGGGATCTCCTCTCCGTGGATCTTGTTCCAATAGTGAAATGTGTCCTCTGCATTTGACCCATCCTTCACAGCTTCTCGGGCAATGGAGCCAGCCCTATGTTAGATGTAAAAAAGGTAGCTATGTCAGATTCCAGATAGTGAGTAGTAAATGAAATGGGGGTGGAATGAAATGTGGGATTGTTTTTAATCACTGTAAAGCGTTTTGTATTGCATTTTTTGTATGAAAAGCGCTCTATAAATAAAGTTTAACTAATTAATTGATTGATTCCTACAGCCCTTTGTTCCCTCATATCTAAGATTCTTTTATTATCTCTAAGATTTTTCTTAAACTGAAACTAAGTCAAGTTTTATACCACATTTAAAGGAATGATTTGGAGTCTTCAGACTAGGATCCTTTGCACCATGACCTCTACATTACATCCAAGCAGATTGGGTGCAATTCATGACCAAATTGAGAGAAATTGGGATAAAATCTAATGCAAATTGATGATAAAGGAGCAAGGGCCTAATTTTGGAAACATAGGGGTGTGAGAAGATAGACAGAGACTCCCGGGGCAACCTGACAGAAGCAATGGGCTTTGCTGAACCCGGGGACCCACCTCTAGATCTTGGACTACCTTACCTGGAGGACTGTGGGTATGGTGCAGGTTGTGGGTTGATGGGGGAAAACATGGTGCCCAAAGGAAACGCACCTAGACACAGGGAGAAACATGCAAACTCAAAAAAAAAAAAAAAAAAAAAAATGCACAGAAAGGCTGCAGGAGACATGGGAGCTGAACCCACAACCGTATTGCTGTGAGGCGAGACTGCTACACTCAGCCGCCCTGTAACTTCTGACCTGTTTTATCTCTATAGAGACAATCAGGCAGAAAAATTACATATATACTGCTGCTTTAAGCTTATATAAATATCTAATGTTTTCCGAGCCTTTGAAAACATCATGAAACAGACGATTCCAGACGGTTTTAAGTAGTCAGATAAGTTTGTGTGATTACTCCATCTACAAAAATACCTTGATAACAAAAGCAGAGAGTGCAGAGACATTGCACTAAGGAGACGCTCTGTGGGTTGGACCATGAAAAGCTACCTGCCATGACACAAATATGGATTCCTGTCGAGAAGATAAATTGAATTCCAGTGTGTGGGCGGAGGGGGAGAAAGAGCCAAAATACAGTAGAGGATCCAAGTCTGCGCGCAGCACAGTCTCACAAGACAGTCCTGGACAACACGAGTCTATACACCTATTTTAACTTTACTCTACTGTTTTATAACTCTACAGCTCTTTGTGCTGACTCTATTGAAGTGTGCAGTAGATAAGACATTTCTGTTTTTTACATTCAACATTAAAGGCCTCGTAGATGATTTTTTTTTTTTTATGTATTTGAGCAAACTCTGTGTTTCGCCAATACAGATCGATTCTATAAGATTCCATGTATTATTTTGTTCATTTGTTTTTCAATATAAAACCAAAAATAAGAACAAAAAAATAACTGTTTTCTTCATTATTTGTCTCCAAAACCAAAATGAAAAAACAGATAACAATTAGCTTTTTAAAAAAAAATTTGATTTTGTGTTTAAATGAATAATGGAAAAAACTGATAATGGCCGTTTCCCGTTTCCCGTTTCCGTGACTTCTGTGACTGCGATGTCGGACTGAACCAGGACTAGACCAGGAGAGAATCAGGACTAAAACAGGACCGGGACCAGACCGGACCAGACAAGGACTGAGTCCAGGACCAGAATGGGACCAGACCGGGACTAGACCAAGACTGAGACCTGACCGGAACCAGACTGGGACTGAGACCAGGACTTAGACCAGGACCAGACAAGGACTGAGTCAGGGACCAGAGTAGGACCAGACCGGGACCAGACCGAGACTGAGACCGGGACCTGACCGGTACCTGACCGGGACCAGACCAGGACTGAGACCAGGACCAGACCGTGATTGAGACTGGAACTGAGACTGGGACCAGACCAGGAATGAGACCGGGCCTAGACCGGGACTGAGACTAGGACCAGGACTGAAAATGGTTTGGTTCTGGTTAGTCCTGGTTTAGTCCTGGTTTAGTCCTGATTCAGTCTTGATTCAGTCTTGATTCAGTCCATATGTGGTGCAAAAGTCCAGCATCACAGTCACGGAAGTCACGGAAATGGCCGTTTTTTCCATTATTCATTTAAACAAATCATTATGTTTTTTGTTTTTTTTTCCATTTTGGTTTTGGAGACAAATAATAAAGGAAACGGTTGTTTTTTCGTTTTTCTTATTTTTGGTTTTATATTGAAAAAGAAATGAACGAATGATACACAGACTTATAAGCAGCTTTTGAGGTCAAAATAAGTCTAATTATAAAGCATTTTACTGTCAGAAAATCAGGAAGTGTGTGCTTAGATGACGTTAACATTAACTGTGATGAGAGTGAAAGTTGTGAACAGCACTTATAAACTCATCACGGTGAATAATTTGGATGCACAAATTGCTTAAAGTAAGTGAGGAATAACTTTGGAAACTGTTGAAAATGAATTAGTTCTGTTTTTCACATTTTAAGACAGCAAAAATCTGATAAAGCGCCTAAAATTGTCTAAAAAAACTGCAGCCTAGATTAGTAAGCTCAAGTGTGCAAAGCCTCGGGGTCCCTCGGGTGCCCACCTGTCACCGACCTCTCCTCCACCGCAATAAACAGGAAGGGCATATTAAAAGTTTCGTATGATAAGTGAGGACAGCAGGTGCGGGTGTGTTTGGCTGAAAAACACCACGGTTTAACTGCCAGGTCCAAGTCTGAGCGCTCATGCACAAACACGTACTACCTATTCCCCGAAGAGGACACAGAGAAGGTGCTAACGCTGACCCGGCTATTTGGGGCTCGGCTGTTTAGTGATACCTAAGACGACCATTCAAAATCAGTCAATCGCGATGCCAAGAATAAGCACATGTTGGATTTCTGAAGGTGTGCAAGGAGTATCTGTTGTCTGTTTGTCTCCATGGAGATGTTGTTGCTTTGTCTCGAATGTTCCACGGCACGGTATTAAACTGCTACATAACGCTTTTCCACCTTCAAGACGCTCAAAGCATTTTACAACAAGGAACCGCTCACCCATTCGCACGCATTCATCCACCAGTGCACGCAGACTCTGGGGCCGAGGTGGGTTAAGTGTCCTGCTCAAGGACACAACGACAGCATTCATCTGTGGGAGCTAGAAATGCATTGCCAATTTGTGACACGGAACAGTAGATCTGAGCGCTCAACCGGTGATGTTTTTATGTCGAGAGCGGGATTCGGACCGCCAGTCTTCGGACCAGTGGACAAACGCTCGACCAACTGAACTCCAACCACCCATTTCATTTAGAATTTACCAATCTTATTTGTTTATTTATTGCTCATGCTATTATTTTTGCAATTATTATTCAACAACAAAAAATGTGAAAATTAACATAAATGCACATTTCAGCGATTATTTGCCTTGTCTTTGCTGCAATCTCTATAGCAACAAAAAAGTGAGGTGGTCGATCAGAAACTTATGGTAAGAATATTGAAAATAAGGTTTTCAATGTATTATTTTTAGCAATAAACACTCAAAACTGATTACGTTAACGATAAATTTGCTGAATACCATATTGTGGAACATTCCAGGCAAAGCAATCTCCATGGAGACTAGTAGGTGTCAGACGCCTCACCAGAAAAAGTGACATTACAGTTCAAAGTTCAACTAGGAATACTAACAACTTAAGCTGACTAGAAAACTGATAATAAGGTGTTATGGTAGAGTAATGAGATTTTCAAAAAAAATTTAAAACTGGGACATTTCCAGTTTGTGGCGGTTGATAATAATAAAACTGTGAAGCAAGTGGGTAATTAAGAAAAACATGACTAACATGTGTCAGTGTTGTCACATTTTCTTTGTGTTTTCATCATTTTAAGCAGCTTTTTTGTATTTTATCTAAATAAGTGGCAATCAAGGGCCTGTTTAAAGGAGAACGCTAGTGGGTAAAAACGACAAAATACTTTATTGGAAGTGCCTTTTGTTTAGACATTGATGGCCTTTTTGGGGCTTAAAAATGCAAAAATTTGAAACCACCCTCCAGAGTGGAAAAATTGAATTCGCTCCACCGTAGCATTTCCGTCTACACTGCCCAAGACACAACACTCTGGTCAGATCTACTTACGTCGTGTACACGTTTACGTCACATACATACAGTACACAGAAACAAACATGCTGGATGGCACGCATACCCAATCAAATTCCACACACCTCCTGAAAATGCTCGTCTAAACGCGGAATAAAAAGTGAAGACGCGACGCCACTTTTGTGTCTTCTGTTCAGACCATCATCATATAAACGTAGCCTTATGCCTCTCTTTACTGTTGGCAGGGGTCAGATTGGTCAAACTTGAGACATTTCTTGTATAAAACTGAGACAAATCACTGGTTTTGGATAAATCTGCTGGGACAGGGGACACAGGGCTCAAAACTGGGACTGTTCCGGGTAAATACAGACATCTGGTCATCCTATGTTATGAAAAATGTCTCTAGAATTACTGTAACTAGAGTGGGTGAAAAAAAAACGCCGTCCAAACTTGAGACACTCCAAGTTTGGTGCTTCGATTGTTGATTGAGCAAAACCTGCGCTGTTTTCAGTCCTTTACGTTGACGTGAACCAACTGTGCTTCCCTCTGATTGGTTAATCCACCTGTCAATCACGAGCTCTGAAATCAAGGAGACAGATCCACTAATCTTTGTTTTGTCAAAGCGTTTCGTTCTGGCTGGTCAGGCAATGGAGTGTGCACTTCACGTAGAATGCCCTAACCAACAGTCGAGATTTGAACCAGCGACCGCTCAGTTGGTGGGCAATCGTTTAACCAAGTGTATGCGTTTCACTGCCACAACATATATTTTACATTTTGCATTTCAACCCAGTAAGTAAATCGTCCGCGTTTTTAGTTTTGCTGCTGTTTTTCGTCGCGTTAGCTCTTGCTCAGTTAGCTCAGATTAGCCCGCCTGATCCGTACCACGTCCCGCCTGTTGACACCCACGACTCGCTAGTTCATTTTCTATCATTAGCCCACCGAAAAGCGACGCACTGGTTCTTTGGCTCCGCTGATAAAGATCATTTAAATAAAACCAGGCCCCGCCCTTTGAAACATTTGATGACGATTGGCGGTGACACGCTAATTTTTCAAGGGTAATTTCCAAAACGCGGCGCGCACATAACGTCTGGACATATTAATCGCGGTTCTTCCCTCTGGCGTGCCGCGCTAGCTCCTGCTCCGGGCAATAATAAATCACCATGTGACAAGTGGCGCTCTCTTAACCTTGATGGAGCGCGAATGGCCAACTTCTTCAAATAAAGGCAGATTACGCGATTGGCATCCATCATTGCTCTTGTCTGCTTCAATAAGGGAGCCGCTCTGACCCCAACGTCCCCGCGCGAAATAAATAAATGAATTATCGCCAAAGCTTTTACGGCAAAGACGCTCTAATTCGGTTAATAAAGTGGGGACAAGTTGTTTTTTCAAGCAAAGAATAAACTTCAGCGGGATTCGTAATCGTGTTAGTTATGCAAAGAGGGTTAGAATCTGCTAAGCAAGGAAAACTTTATTTTTACACAAATTGGAAGACGCATAATGAAATTTATTTTATTTGTCCCAATAAAAAAGTATTTCTTTCAGCCCCTCTATCAATCAGTTAATAAAACTAATACAAATTTGTCAGAAAAAACTCAACTGACAGGACTGTTAAGATGATCATATTATTGTCTGTATATTTTACTTTTAAAATTTTGAATATGATTTAATTTTATTTCATTTTTATTTTATTTTATTTTTTTTTTTTATTATATTTTTAATTTAATTTAATTTAATTTTTTCGTATTCTCTTATATAAAGTAAATATAGCATAATAATTTTTTTTATCTATTTATTTTTTCCGTCCAAAGAATAAAATTTGTAATCACCAGATGTGGGGACTTGCAAGTCATGACTTGAGTCGGACTTGAGTCACTATTTTTAGGACTTGAGACTTGACTTGATAAAATGGACTAAGACTTGGGACTCGACTTGGACTTGAAGGTCAGTGACTTGAAAAGCACTTTTAAATCTGAATCCCCTCTATTCTGACCGTAATGATTCACACTGAGATATTGTCAAGACGTTTAAAAAGGAAAAATGTACTAAATTAATTTCTGTAACTCTTATATACTCTATAAATATTCAAATATAAATATACTATGATTTTTTTAAAGTACAATTTATCTTAAGATTCATATAAATTGCCAAAATCTACTTTGGTTTAAAGACTTGAAATGACTTGAAGCTCAAAGCAGACGATTTGGACTTGACTTGGACTTATGGGCCAGTGACTCGAGACTCGACTTGGACTTGTCTGTATTTGACTTGGGACTTGACTCGGACTTGAGACTTACTTGAGACTCGCAAAACAAAGACTTGTTCCCACCTCTAGTTAAGTGTTGGAGTTGGAAACTATGAATCCAAATATTTTACATTGTCACATTTTATTTTGTATATATTTTGTGTTTTAATTTGAATTTAGTATATATATTTTTGTTCTTGTGTATTTTATTCAGTTTATTGACAACCTTCGACGACCAGTGTATTGTAAGAGCTCTTCTTTTATTCCATTGTAACCAAATCAGATGACAAAAACACATCACATTTATTCACATTGTGTCGACGTCGGACACCAGACTGATGTTTTATTTTTACACCGCTGCGGCGAGGGGAGCGGGGGCCCTTGGGTGCTACCTCGGGTCTGAGTCCGACCTGTCTGTCACTGTCTCCTTCAGTGTTTACCAATGTGTGCTGACAGGTGCCACTCTGGGCAGATAACACCAGGACCTCACCCCCACCCACACGCACAAAGCTCTCCGCACAATGAGGTGTCACAGTGTAGAGCAAAATATTGTTACTGCGATATCAGGGAATCGAATTGACTTTCAATGTGCTGTTCTTTAAAGGTGCACTGTGTAACTTTTTGGTTGTTGGTCCGTCATCTTCTTGTTTCTATGGATATGCTAGTATGACATTAAACAGCTCTACCTTAACACTGATTCAAGTGGGTTTTATAACTCAAATGCCAAGAAAAACAGGTATTCTGACTGTGAGCAGGCTCGCCTCTCCACAGATCTGACTTATAACGTGGTCTGGTTTGGTGTCTAAGATGATAGAAAGGTCACAAAATGAACCTTTACGTGATAAAGCTTACAATTACTTCAAAATACTCAAAATGGGTCATGATTTTTTGAATGAAGTCCTAATTTCATGTCATGTCATTTACTTGTCTATAAAGGATGTTTGGAATAAAAAACATTTAAAGTATATAAGCTGTAGCAACAGTCTAAAACTTAAAAAAAAAAAAAAAAATCATAATTTTAAGACTATTTACCCAATAGAAATTACATCGCAGTGGTCCCTCATTTATCGCAGGGGTTACGTTCTAAAAATAACCCACAATACATGAAATCCGCGAAGTAGTCAGCTTTATTTTTTACAATTATTATATCTGTTTTAAGGCTGTAAAATCTCTCACCACACACTTTATACACTTTTCTCAGACAGGACAGTTACAACCCTTTTTGCATCCTTCTTTAAACTTATCGCTGCTGTCGTGTATATTATTTTCCTCCTTCTTTATGCAACGAACCGAAGACAAATGTATTCCGTAATGGCGCCCTACAGCCCCGCGTAACTTCTACCTTCCTTCAGAAGTCCAACATTTTGATGCGATGGTTTGCGTCTTCCTCTGCCTTTTGGGTGCGACCGCAGGAGTCTTTTTCAGTGCAGAACGTTTCGTCGATATTGTGGGTTTTGTCGAGGAGAAAACTTGCAAACATACAGCACTTCAGAATCACACTGCTAGAGATCCAACATTTATGTGCATTTGTCAAGGTGAATGCATTCTGTACTGTACAGGAGACACGGCACAGAGGAGATTGACTGATGATGGTCTACAGTCCCTTAGCCAATCAGGAAGCAGGGAGAGGAACACAATGCACATTCATAAACACGCAAAATTGCACACAAAAAAATCTGCGAAACCGTGAATCACGTTATAGTGAGGGACGACTGTACATTTTTAGAGAGCAAACATTTTCTGAATAAAGTCCTAAGTTCATGTAGCTTCTATAGTTTCTAGTTTCTCTCTATTTTTTATATCAGTCATTGGCTTCCGTCACATCTTGAGCAAGAACCAAACATGATCGTCCAATCAGATTTGTTTAATTCAGTGATGCATGTGAAAGGAAGGAGCTCATTGGTCGCTTATCATTTTTAACAAACTGACATGTCTCTCACCTCTGATTATTATCAGTTTCGTGTTAGTTCGCTCATTGATTCTACACAAATTCACAATGTTTTTCAGTCCACTGTGATATTCTTTAAGTCCTTTCTTTTCATCTCCCCTGATTGGCTAATCCACCTGTCAATCACACCTATCTGAATGTGCTGAGATTGACCAGTGACCAAACTCATATTTTTGTAAAGTATTAAAGAAGTGTGTATTCTCATCTCAGACAAACACAAGAGATGTACAGTAGTCAACACGTTTTTAAGAGGAATCAAATCCAGTAAAGCCAAATAATGCTTAATCAGGTTTGGAAATAGATCTAACACTTTACAAATTCAAACTAACTGACCGATAAAGCTGATCCGTTGACGAATCATTGTCTGCCTTAAACAAGACTGGGACTACCCCTCTATAACCCAGGACAGATGTGGATATGAGTCTCATCTGAGGCTGACAGCAGTGTCCGAGCCCCTGCCCCTGTCCTGGAGTGATTTATGGGTGTGGAGATAGCCTGTTCCATGCTTCTGTGCGTTTGACGGTGTGCCTGAGTGGTACCTCCTCCGTCAAGACGCCTCCCGCTCCCAGCCTTAAGGTTTGGACACCCCGATAAGACGCTGTCCCCCCGTCAGTCTCGGCCACGGACGCTACGATCAAAATATGTTTGTTATTCAGTGGATTCAGGAGCGAAAATACATGGAAGAAATGTGTAAATATTCAAGACAAATCAAATCCAAGAGTCAAGGTTCTTTAAAGTTAATTATTAGAAGTGTTGGTTGGTGTTGGTTTAAGGTTTCGCATATGAACCAGAGGAAAGCAGGTTGGATTTTGCTTAAGAGAATCCCGTTGTTTTGTCAAAAGGCATTTTAAGAAAGAATGGTCAGAAAAGAAAAAAATTGTTCAGTTTCCCAAGCTTTCTTTAAAATAGTTCATTTTATTTTTTAATAGCATGTGCGTTGAAACCCAACTACTAGACCATCTGGCAATCTGTATAAATTAAAGTAAATTAAATTTAATTATTAAGGTTAACATAAGTACACTGCCAAGAAAAATCTAGCCAAGTTACGATCACTTTAAGATTTATCATGATTTGAGTAAATTTCTCTTGACAAATAAAATTATCTGCTAATGGAACAAGACTTTTTGTACATGAAATATGAAAATACAACTTGATAGATTTAAAATAAGAACAACAACAACTCTTTGGTCTTAAAATAAGAAATGAAATCAAATGTTGCTTGAATTAAGAAAAACACACTTATCCCATTGGTAGAATCTACTCAAATAAAGTCAAATGTTTTTAATTTAAGTAATTTTAACTAACCTAGATAGTACTTTTTGCAGTGTAAGATCAGTGTTTACTTTTCACTTTTCAGTCAACTCTGTCCACCAAGTTTGTCAAATCCATGCATCTGGTTAGTGTTTTTCCCATTTTGAAAGAAACTATTTGAATTCCGTTTATCCTATTGGAACTCGAAGAAAAAAAGTTTATTACAATATATATATATATTTTGTGATTTTCTATCTATTTGGAAGTAAATGAACACCTTAGCATTCAGATTTTGTTTTTTATATCATGTCCTCTGTAATGGACACCAGGGACATTTTGGTGTTAAATCCGCGTGAAGTTAAGAACCGAACAATAACCACTTTTTTGATGACCAACATCTCTGGCAAGCTTCTACAGTCGCCTCAAAAAGTTTTAAAGAGTCCCTTTCAATTTCCTCTTTTTTTTTTTTTTAATCATAGTGCAGCCACGAACTAACTCCTATTTCAGTTTTGTTTTTTATATCTTGGACATGATAGTACCCTATAATCCCTAAGGCACAGGTGTCAAACATGCGGCCCGGGGGCCAGATTCGGCCCTCCAAGACCTTAAATCTGGCCCTCGGCTGATTTTCTACTAAAATATTTTAATTATATTTTCTATTAAAATATTGTTAATTTTCTGTGGTGTTTATCACAGCAGTGTCTCCAGCGTCTCTGTACGTGGCCCCTCCCACCAGAGCAGCACAAATGAAGACTTGTCTCTTTCCAAACGCTCTTAAAGGACGATCGTTTTGACTGTTGACCGTGACACCCTCATCAGAAAAATGTCCAACATGAGAAAAGTTGGGCCGAGTGCAGGATTTTACAACAAAAATTTACTTATTCCTATTTCTACAAGTTAATTTTAAACAAGTTCATGTTAAAACATTGTGTTGAAATTGTATTTTTAAGTTTCAGGTTGTTCATAATATTATAATATTTTGTAAAAGAAAGAGTTCATCAATTAAAAAGATTTCTGTAGTAGATTTGTGTTTCTCTACACAAATATTTGAATTTATTGTTATTTTCGGGGTTTATATGCCATGAGTTTTCTGATCCGGCCCCTTTGGGATCAAAGTAGGTTGGATACGGCCCTCGGACCAAAATGAGTTTGACACCACCCCTATTTAGGCAGAGGAACCTTGTCCACCCCATTAAGAGAAAGATCTCAAAACACCTAAAAGATCGACTGGTTACCCCAATGTCCACTGTAAAGGACACAAATGAATGGGCCGGGTCTCATTATGTAGTAAAGGGTATTAATATCTATTGTTAATGTGTTATCATTACTTACAGAAATGTATTTTATCAAAATCGTGGACTCATTTTGAAACTCTTTTGCAGTAGTGCTTAAAATTACAATTCATTTTAATCCGCAACTCACTCCAAAAATGTACCGTGTAATCAAACAAAATCCAAAGCAACTTTCACTATGGAGGTTCACATGAGTCCGATCAGCGCTAGCCCACGGCCCCGTCTCGTCTGCGGTCCCCGGCGCTGGATGCCTGTCCTGTACGGCTCTGCACACGAGATGGATGGAGCGAGCGGCGCATTTCTCAACCTCCCTCCTGTGTTTGTACTCCTCCTTACACACTCCACGCGTCCGCCGAACACATGTCATGCATCAAGCCCTGATTTCTGACAGCGAGGTGTAGGTAATAACTTTAGGAAACAGCCCTTACCTCCCCCCTTCCTCCCTCCCTCCCGACCTCCCCCCCCATCCTCCTTTCCCCTATTCTCCGCTCTCATGTCAACCATCGATCTGCTTCCTGGAGACAACTCATTTTATCGGCTGACGCGGCGTGATGTAGCGACCGCGGGACCGGGGAGGGAGGGGCGTTCGCTGGCAGCTCCGACGCCCCAGCGCTCTATCGATTGCGCGGTCCGGGACTGGCTCGCCGGACGGGGCCTTCGGTGGCGCTCGGTTCATTTCTGGCTTCAACTCCGTCGCTTCGTCTCTTCTGTCGCGTTGACGGTTGAGAGGTTCAGGGGAGTCGGGAAAATCTATACAAAGTTATCAAACATTGTAATGTCGGATAAGGCCAGTGCACAATGAATAGGACGCGGAGTTGACGTACGTTTTTTGATCTGATCGTCCGTTATAAGAATTATTGCAGCGCGTGAGTAGAAATCTGCTAAAGTGCAATTCTAGACAGACACTGATGTGACCCAATGCCGTAGCTTTTGGAGAATATCTGCAGAATATATTTGTAAAGGCACTGGAGCGTATGGATCAGACTTTTGTAGCGAATTGTCAACATTTTGGGATATAGTTTACATTTAAAGATGAAGTACGTAACTTTTCTACTTGTCTCCATGGAGATTGTTTTGGGTTGAATATTTTATACTATGGCATTAAATGTGAATAGTTACGTGACGCCAAAAAGCCAAGGTGCTGGTCAGATCAGTGGAAATTCAACCCAGCTCACACTATGGATGCCTTTTTTTGAGTAATAAAAACATCTCGAATACATACTAACTGGATACGTTTAAAGCCATACTATGGAACATTAAAGGCAAAGCACGCTCATCTCCAGGAAGACATACGTGGGAGACTCTCAGTTAGAAAAGCTACACAATGCACAGTTTTTATTACTAAAAAAAAGGCAGTATGAAAGTGGTGTGTGTGTGAGTGATGGTGGTGGTCGGAGGGACCGATGGAGCCGAGTGGCATGGCAGCTGCGCCTCAGTCAGTGTGCCCCAAGGCAGCTGTGGTTACAATAGTAGCTTACCATCACCGGGTATGGAGTGAATGAATAGTGCTGAATAATGCTCTGTAAAGCGTCTTTGTGACATATGTCTGTGAAAAGCGCTATATACATACTTACTTACTTACTTACATTAGGAGTGTAACGGTTCACAAAAATCACGGTTCAGTACGTAGCTTGGTTAAAAGGTCACGGTTCAGTTCATTTTCGGTACAAAATGCGAAACCATTTGTGTGTTTATTAAACCAGCAATTAGTTTTAACATTATACAAACGCGAAAATAAAATAAATGCAAAGTGCTGCTGGGTAATACTAATAAGTAAAATAAAATATTCTCAAATAAACAACAAATGTATGAAATATTATAAAAAATAAATTCCTTGTGAACAGTAAACAAAACTTCAAAAAGTAAAGCGCAGCACTAACAGTTCCAGCATGAAGTTTTACTCAATCTTCATATTTTTGGCCAGAAACAACAACTTGTAAGTAAGTGTGAGGCACGACGACCGTAGTTTTGTGAGGATTCATGTGGTTCGGAGGGACGTAAGCAATGCGGGGGGCAATAGTTGTCAATGTGGCTGCCCTAACTATAAAGCGCCGCGGGGAACAATGCAACCCCAATCACGGACGAATATTAAAGAGCCGAGCCTTCCGTGTAGCTGCACATGGATTGGCGAACTCACTCGTGGACATCCCTGCACCGAACCGAACCTCCCGTACCGAAACACAATCAGCACAAATACATGTACCATTACACCCCTGCAATGCACCCTTAAACTAACTATATTATGTGCAGTCCATTTTATCCTTTCTTCTCAGTCAAACTCTTGTAATGCTAATACTTTTTTTTTTTTTTTACATATTTTATTAAGCTTTTAACACTTTATTACAACACACAAACACAAAACACAGTCATTCTTCACAAGTGGGAAGTGTCTTGCCAAACGACACAACATACCAGGATGTAATATGAATGCGTTTATATATAACATAAAGAGCAGCCCATGACTCACCAATCTTCATGTCCGCGTGACGCCCAGTGCTTTGAAAGCGTGCTAACTATATTCATGTTTACATAATACACATACAGTCAATGCACATTATTACTGTATGTGAATATTTAAATGAGTCCCCCGTGCCCACCTGAGCGGGCAGAGCAGCGATTACCCATGATTCCCCGGGAGGCCGCGCGGACAGGCTCGTGCGAAGGCCCCGGGGCTGGACGGGTCAGGTCGGATTTGCGCGCGAGTGTTTGAAGCTCACACCTGACCGCCGGGCTCAAAGGCACGGAGGCAGAGGCGAGCGAGGTGACACAAACGCGATGAATATTCTGCCCCCTCAGACAGACGACATGTGTACGGCCCCATTACACTCCAGTTAGCCTTTACGCCGTGGTCACTGTGGAGAGGTACGCCGCTACGGGATTACACTTAAAGGCACTTGGACTTATTTCATATTCATTTAGATCATTTTGCTTAGTTAGCAAGTAAAATAAAATAAGTTAATGCGTTAATTTTAGACTTTAAAGAAGACGTACGCTTTTGTTTACTACATGATAATCTATAATACCTGTATATAATTAATTTTACTATATTTAGGACATTTTAAATCACAATGTTGACCTTAGTGACTTAATTAAACAGTATGTGAAATGACAATATAAAAACCTGTTCTTAGAGTGTTTTTTTTTTTTTTTTAATGTTACTTAGTTAATTTAAAGGGCCCATATTACACAATTTTCTGACCTTTGTTATAATGTTAATACCTGAAGTTATTCATATTTAGGCTGACAAGATGTACTTCACTCTGCTTTTAAACTCTATAAACCTTCAACAGAATTTGATTTTAGACCTGGAATTGCCAATCTCTACTAAACTCAAAGGGACAGTCCAGAATTTTGGACATAGGACCTCATTTCCTAGTGAGCCAGAGTTTTGGAGACGTGTAAAGACACTTTTTAAAATATTCCATCCAGTCCTTGTATTTGCAGAGGTCGCTGGTGCTAGGCTAGTGCATGTCAATGGCCATAGTTAGCCTGCTACTAAAAACAGTCTTACAAAACACCCGAAGCAAATCTATTATTACACCAGACTGTCCATGTGAATGTCTGCGTTGATAGAATCATTTTAGAAGTAAAACCAACCTTGCATTTGAAGGATTTATGTCTGAGCAGCAGCAGCGAGTTGTACTTCCTGATGAGGGTTGGAAACCGCCCCTCGAAAAACAGAATTACAGTGTAAACGTATTCTCAGCCTCTCCTGCTCTGTGACCAATGAGCCGACAGCACACTCGCATCCCGCTCGTGATCTCATTGGTTGAGGCTGCTTGCGTTGCAAAGAAGATACCGGAAAACAACAAAGCAGCATGGACGACAGTGGCGGCGACAGTGCTTTGCCCGTCCATGCTTTACATGCTTAACTGGTCAAAACATACAATAAAACCAATACTCTTTTAAAACGTGGCTAGGCAGTTCAAATCGATGGGTAGCTCAAATCGACAGGACACCGGAACTGCCAATGAGGTGTCCCTTATTTATTTTTCAGGGAGTTGGCAACCCTATTCCTCATAGAAAGCTTGGCAGTGGCGAACTGATATTACCTACCGGCAAAGTAAAATTCCGCTGCTGCTAAGAAAATAGTCCCTCAACATGCGACGATTCATGCAACGCAAGATTAGTTTTATTTCAAACATTATTCTATCAACACAGACATTTACATTGGCAGTAACAACATTATAACATGGCTTAAATCTCACAAGAGACAATTTTGAGTAATACAGGAGCTTTAAGTGTAAATATCTTCCTCTTCATCAAAATAAAGCTATTTTAACTCATGTGATCATTTGTATTTATTTATTTATTTATTTAGTACTGTAATTGACTGACTGTAACTGACATTTTCACGTTGTACCGGTTTCATTATTTCAAGTGATTTCAACTTTTCCTGTTTGAGTGATCGTCATTTAAGAATGGGGAGTAAATCTTTTTCACAATAAGGAGGTGCACGTAATCTTAACTTTGACAAGTTTGAGAAATGGGCAAACAGTGGGCTGTGTTAACATAGAGCTGAGAAGGAGTATTTTAGTTTAAGTGCAGTTTGACTACAACACAAATCAAATAATCTGAGTGTGATAAGAAAATGTATTCAACATTTCTGCATTTAGTGTCTTTACGTTTTATCTGAGTTGATTAATAACCTTTTGTATAGATGTTTCCATAATTCTGTACGCTACATTCACCATAAAAGACTATTTACATTGTGATAATGTGGTAAATGGAATAATTCAGATTTTGCACCTTCTATAATTGGCTCATTACACACAAGTACAAGAAGAGGTGTGAACGCACAAAAGGTAGAGGTGGCAGCCCCCGTAATGCCATAATTACATGATACTGTTCGCGCTCAAATTACATTTCGTCGAGTTCTTTTTTTCACACAGGATTGCAGATTTTCAGTTGTTAATATAAAAATCAAGAAAGAAAATTCATGAAGAGTGAAAAAAATAAGTATGTCTATATACAGCTCTTGAAAGGCTATCCCCTCAATCCCCTTAGTAAATACACATTCATAAAACTTTAAAACTGAAAAGTCAGTCATCTCTTATGTTTTTCTACATTAATACATATCTATCTCAACATGTACAGAGTAATATACAGGTAATAACATGTAATGACATTGTTAAGAGGACTCAGGTTACATGTAATTTCAAGGTTGTTACACTGTGTTACATTTGGGTCACGTGTTGTTACAGATTGTTATGTACCTAGAACATAAAGCACTGTGCTTTGTGTTCTTGTTACATCTTAATGCAGGTTGTTACGAGATGAATAACAATTGAAGTATGTGTTACTACAGGTTGTTACACAGTGCGTTACATCTGGGTGACATGTTATCACAGGGAGTCCATTCGCTTTTATGATATTTTATGATATTTTATTTTATAGGTTATTTTACCGTGTGCTATGATATTATTACATGTTATTAATAGGGGTGGGACATTAATGCATTAATTACGATGAATTCATTACAAAGAAAATAATGCATAAAAAATATGAACGCATTTTATCGTAGTTTGCATGCCAAACCACACATGGTAGACCAATTATACTGATGCACACAATTTCGACTACATCAACGGAGCGTGAATAAAAATTAAAAAAAAACTGATGGAAGTGTTGACAAAGGTGTTGTTTATTGCAAAGAGTTTGCAAGACGTACACTACGTTCAGAAGGTAACAACTTAAAGTAAAATGGCAGCAAGTCTCTTCAGTTTTGAACAGGGGCCTTACCTTTGTCTATTTTAAAATGCAACACAATTGAGATCAGTTAATTACAAAGCCTGTCATTAATTAGATTTTTTTGTTTTCCCCACCCTGTTATTACACCCACCCTGGGTTATTATAAGTAGTTACACAGTGCATTAGATTGGTTTTGTGTTGTTTCACAAGGTGATAAGTGTGTTATGTCACAGATTATTACTGGTTGGATGTTAGAGTTACATTGCAAATTGTTATATTTGCTACAGTAACATCGCGTTACAGTCAGTATTCACATGTTTTTACACAGTTCTTTATGCTAGATTTATATGCTTTCATAGATTTTTATTAGCCAGGCAGGCACCACCTAGTGCATCTGCTCAATTTCATTTCTCTCCAGCGACTAGGTCAGGAATCAGAATACACTAGACAGTTTGTAAGAACCCCGTAGTTGTAAACTGCACACTGGCCAATCAGCAAAGAGCCGTGAAGCCATGACGTCAAACTGAAGCACCTGTCTGGGTCCCTTTTGTGGTACGACACAACAGTAAACAAAGAGGTCGAGACGGATGAAGACGAAGACAGGCATTCTGTGTCGACAACGATTCCTGAGATCCCTATGGGATTTGGGAAAAGCTTCGTATTCCAGTTACCCGCCTACTGTCGAGCAAACGAATCCTAATGCTGCGAGGTCAGACAGTTTCCACGAAGTGAAACCGACTGATGAATCAGACTACAGGTTTCCCCCATCAACCCAAAAAAATCTGCACTCCGTCATGGCCCTGTGGCACTGAAAGATGGGTCAAATGACAAGGACAAATTTCCCTACGGAGACAATACAGTGTACACACCTTGAGATACATGTATTACAGGTTGTTCCATTGCGTGTTACCATCTGATTACATGTTATCACATGTTGTTACACAGCGCGTTACACTCCGGTCACATGTATTTCCACGCTGTTACACACTACATCACATCGTACGTAATGAAGCAGAAACATTGTAAGTAGAGTGTGTAAAAAGTATTACTGGGAACTCTTTGAGCACTTCCTCAGACTCCGTGGCAGGTTTCTTGGGGCTATACCGAGCTAAACCTTAGTTCATTTTGTTCCTCCGCCTGCTCCATAGCCCGCAGACATCCTCCTCTCCTCCCTCTCTCTCGTTCTCTCTCTCTTTCTCTTTCCTCCTGGCTGCCTGCGCACTCGCTCCGCTCACAAACACGGACACAGAGGTAATTTGGAAACGCGAGGAAGCTTGATTTTTCACTGCAATTGTTTTGACAGCCAACCTTGTTCCTAACATCTTCCCTCTGGTAGTTCTGAGGCTTTCCTTGATATGGGTTTGCAGCGTGTTACCGAATCAGAAAAGAAAAAAAAATCATAAAAGACAGATAAGGTACTTGTTGGAATGTCAAAATGTTAACTTGATAGTATTGTGAGGGGGAAAATAAAAAATGAACCAGCACCAAAAGAGACTCAAGTTAATCTGTTGTCAATACTACAGTAACATTACTATACTAACCAATCTGACTGTGTGTCCTTGGGCAAGGCAGGTCACCCACCTTGCCTGCGTGAGTGCGGTGTGAGTTTGTAATGTGCGGCTGACAGAGACCAGTGGCACAGAATGGCGGCCACGTTTGTGTCAGTCTGCCCCAGGACGGAATCAGAAACAGAGTATTACAAAGCCTAAGTGAAATAAACAGTTGTAGTAGTAGTGGTAGTAGTAGTAGTAGTAGTGGAGGAGGGGGAGGATTAATCAAAGTTGTAGGAGGGGGATTAGTAGTAGTAGTAGTACTAGAACTAATAGTAGTAGTAGAAGCAGTAGTTGTAGCAGAGGGAGAGAATTAATAGAAGTAATAGCAGGGGAACTAGTAGTAGTAGTAGTAGTAGAAGTAGAAGTGGTATTAGTAGAGGAGGGGAGGATTAATTGAAGTAGTAGGAGGGGGAATAGTAGTAGTAGTAGTAGTAGTAGTAGTAGTAGTAGAAGCAGTGCTAGAACTTGTAGTAGTAGTAGTAGCAGTACTAGAACTTGTAGTAGTAGTAGCAGTAGTAGTAGTAGCAGTACTAGAACTTGTAGTAGTAGTAGTAGTAGTAGTAGTAGCAGTACTAGAACTTGTAGTAGTAGTAGTAGTAGTAGTAGCAGTACTAGAACTTGTAGTAGTAGTAGTAGTAGTAGTAGCAGCAGTACTAGAACTTGTAGTAGTAGTAGCAGTACTAGAACTTGTAGTAGTAGTAGTAGTAGTAGTAGCAGTACTAGAACTTGTAGTAGTAGTAGTAGTAGTAGTAGTAGTAGTAGTAGTAGTAGTAGTAGTAGTAGTAGTAGTAGTAGCAGTAGCAGTACTAGAACTTGTAGTAGTAGTAGTAGTAGTAGTAGTAGCAGTACCAGAACTTGTAGTAGTAGTAGTAGTAGTAGTAGTAGCAGTACTAGAACTTGTAGTAGTAGTAGTAGTAGAAGTAGCAGAGGAGGGAGAGAATTAATAGAAGTAATAGGAAGTTGAAAGTAGTAGTAGTTATATTAGTATCAATATTAGTAGTAATGGTAGTAGAAGTAGTAGAGTAGGGGTAGAGTAGTAGCAGTAATAGTAATGGTAAATAGTAATAGTAGTAGTAGTAAGTAGAGGAGGGGGAGAATTAATAGTAGTAGGTGGGGGATTAATAGTAGTAGTAGCAGCAGCAGTAAAAAGTAGTAGTAGAGGCAGTAGTAGGAGCAGTGGGGAGGAATTAGTAGCAGTAGTAATAGTAATAGTAGTGGAGGAGAAGGATTAGTAGTAGTAGTAGTAGTAGTAGTAGTAGTAGTAGTAGTAGTAGTAGCAGATAGTAATTAAAAAGTTGAGTGATGGTGACAAAGAAAGTGAGTGACACTTGAGGCATGACCGACCCTCTGCTTTCTCTTCATATTTTCTCATAACAATAACAATATATTTCATTAAAAAGAGGAGGTTTTGAGCCGCGCAGTCGAGTCAAATCACCGCCGTCCAAATGGAGAGGCCCGCTCCTAAAACCTCATTACAGGTATGGGCAAAGCGTTATCTCTCCAAACCGCCGCCGCCGCCGCCGAGGTCCAGGGCGAGCGAGTATTAGCTTTAAGAGAAAAACTTCATTAAATACGTGAGGGATTAGCCGCAGCGCGCTAAAGCTCTCCACCTGCACCCCGCACACACCGCCGGCCTCATCCGCGTGTTTGGACATCCGCAGTGCCGCGTTTAAGAGGCCGCCCCGTCACCGTCCTCACCTGAATGGGAAATGGTAATGAAATCAGCCAATTTAAGAGAGCGGAGAGAGAGGAGAGGGAAGGATAGAGCATGGAGTACTGTAAAAAAAATAAAATTAAAATAAAAGAAGTATTTCCATTCATTTCATTTATTCAAGTTAGTATTCACAATATTAACCTTGATTTTTGTATCTTATTTTGGTAATTTAGTCGGTATTTGAAGATATTTTCACCGGTTTCTATCAGTTTTTAGTTTTTTTCCTGCACGGGTCCATTTTTGGAGACCCGCACCCGCCCACACCCGCCCAGTACAGCACCACACCCATCCGAACCCGTTAATATTCCACCCGTTACCGGCCCGTGCCCGTGATAAATCGGGGTCAGTCCATGTGTCCAACAGCTCAGTTGTCCAGGACTAAACCAGGACTGAACCAGGACTGAACCAGGACTGAAGCTACACCGTGTCATTAGCAGATTATAAATATATACACGCCGCAACCGCAGAGCCGATCGCCAGGACTACACCAGGACTGGAACAGGATTAAACCAGGTCTAAACCAGGACTACACCAGGACTGGAACAGGACTAAACCAGGTCTAAACCAGGACTACACCAGGATTAAACCAGGACAGAATGAGGAGTAAACCAGGTCTAAACCAGGTCTAAACCAGGAATGAATGAGGACTAAACCAGGTCTAAACCAGGACTGAAAGAGGTATAAACCAGGACTAAACCAGGACTAAACCAGGACTAAACCAGGTCTAAACCAGGACTAAACCAGGACTAAACCAGGACTAAACTAGGTCTAAACCAAATATATTTCTACTCAAGTTAGAATTCAGAATATGAATCTTGATTTTTGTATATTTTCAGTTTGTCCATTTTTGTTTTACTTTTTTCAAGCGAATAAAACTCGGCAAGTGCACTGCAAAAAGTACTATTAAAAAAGGGATAAAATGACTAAAATAAAGAAAATTAATTTAGAAGAATATTTAGTCGAAATGGTCTTGAAACAACTCAAATGTCTTGCAAAAAATTAATAAATAAACTTGTAAAAATGTAAAAGGTAAAAATTTAAAGCTACATTATGTAACTTCTAAGATGGAGGGCCAGCTACTTGCTAGTCTCCATGGAGATGTTATTCCCTTGCATGTAATGTCCCACAGTATGGCATTAAACTTCTATGTTCAATTACACAATTTTATAGCTTTAAAATACCTTAAGAAACATTAATTCTTACTACGTGCAGGCTTGCTTATACTTAGATCTGACCAGTAACTTGTCTCCATTGTGATATCCAAGCAATCACATCTCCATGGAGACGAGTAGGGGGCGGACTCTGCTACCAATCAGAATAAAACGTAGCTACATGTCAAATAAATAACCATAAAAACTACTCAAAATACTGTGTGTTTCATCAATGTCATTCAAGTCATTTCACTGCAACTTATATATTTCTCACATTTTTTTGCAGTGCAGATCTTGAGAAGCCGAGGGGAGTGATGGGAGTGTGGAGCCGACGGAGCCCCTCACCTCATCAGCCCCAGATCCCCCAGCCCCCGTCGGCCTAATCCTGACAAGCCCCGGCCATTAGAGCGGCCTGACCACGGACCACCCCCCTCTACCCCCTCCAATCCCACCTACACACACTCACGCGCACACGTCACACACACACACACGTACACACACTTCCATGGAAAAGTCTAGTTGAGGTGTGCTTAATTATGACAGCAAAGGCACGCAATAGTTACTGACACAAATGTATACCAAAAAAGAATAAAGAAAGGAGTTTGAGTGACAGATACATTCAAAAATCTGAAATTGTGTGTCCCAGTGTCCAAATTTGAGAGAGACCGTCTTAGTTTTAATGATGTAACTTTTATGGTAGAGCATTCAATACCTGGAGTGTTCCACAGTTGCCAGGTTAATATAAGAGCAAATAAAAATTTAATTCTGAAAAAAATGTAATTCCGCCTGAAAAAGTCTTAATGAAAATGATTAGTCAGAATAAAACTTAATCCCGAAGTAAGTGGGTGGTTTATTCTTTTTAAGGATGAATTAATTTATTCCTCGATCATGTAAACGTTTATTCTTCTTAAAAATAATTCCGGTCGTTCAGCACATGCTCGTTGGGTCGCCCTTCTGATGTGACCCGAAAGATCCGGCGCCACCAGTCCTGGCTTCGGACTTTCATCCACGTCTCTTTGGATTTGTGAGCGGGATGCGGGAGTGTACCATTCGTTTCCCATTTCGGTGACTGTGATGACGGACTTTTGCGCCGCATATGGACTGAACCAGGACTAAACCAGGACTAAAACAGGTCCAGGACCACACCGGGACTGAGACCAGGGCTGAGGCTGGGACCAGACCAGGGTCAAACCGGGACTGAGTCCGTGACTGAGACTGGGACCAAACAGAGACCAGACCAGGACTGAGACCGGGACCAGAACAGGATCAGACCGTGATTGAGACCGAGACTGAGACTGGGACCAAACCAGGTCAAGACTGGGACTGAGGCTGGGACCAGACGAGGATCAGACCATGATTGAGACTGGGACCAGAACAGGACTGAAAATGGTTTAGTCCTGGTTTAGTCCTGGTTCAGTCCTGGTTCAGTCCTGGTTCAGTCAGGTATTGCAGTTTAAGTCACGGACAGTTTTTTTCCATTATTCAGTTAAACATAAAATAGAAAACTGAAAAAAAAAAAACTAATCATCTGGGGTTTTTTTTTCTTCATTTTGGTTTTGGAGACAAATAATAAAATAATAAAAATAAAATAAAACTGTTATTTTTTCATTTTCTTATTTTTGGTTTTATGTTGAAAAACGAATGAACGACTGAGCAGGATCATCCACCAGAAAAGTTACATAATGAACCTTTAATTAGAGCTTATATCAGATCAACAACAGCCATTTTCTCAATCACAAACTTAACAAAACAAAAAAAAAACACAGAACACACACGATATCAGGCAATTTCCACACGAAACAATTCCTCATCACACCTAAAAATCTTCCAAACACACACACTTCCACGTGAACAAAAAAAGCAGCCCGTGCACTTGTGTTTGTTTTCCGACGGATCTTCAAATCAATACTCCAACTCCAGGAGCGTTCAAAGGCAGCCGAAAGTAGCCAAGTGAAAACCCCAGACAAATCAAAGCACCCTGCCCCGGCACCCGCTCCTGCTACACAGCACCCAATATGAGGAATACCGAGCAGCGGCAACGCAACCACGGCAACAATCCACATTTGGCGTTAATTAATTGCTTAATCGCAATAATACCGCCGTAATGTTCCGCTAATTGCCGGGTAATTATGTAAACGATAGCGAACTAAGATGACGAACATTTAAATGAGCGTTCTGCCGGGCCCCACCTCTCGTAATTGCGTCGAGAAAACAGTACACAAGTTCGCGAAGCCGCCGCCACCTTTTGAATGCGGCACCCCCCCTTCCATCCCTCTTTCTATCTTGCCCTCCCTCCGTCGCGCCATCCCTCCCTCTCCCCCCGCACCTCTGTACTTTTTTTTTTTTTTTTTTCAGAATCGGAGAAACATCTGTTAAGTCGGAGCAAATGTCAGCTAATTATTTCACCAAAGTGTGTTTTTAATTGATCAACAGGGGAACAGATGTAGAGAGCTCTCCCCGCGTCACGGCGCTCGGGCTCGGGCGGAGGACGGGGGGGGTGTGTGGCGGGTGCTGTGGGGTGGGGGGATCGCGAAGATGTCGACGCGGAGATGGTGAGATGATCAGGAGGGGTAACCTGGATCTCGAGGAGGCGCCGGTGATTGGGTTGGGACAGGCTTCAAAGGGGTTTCAGCGAAGGCCATCGGGAGGAACATTTCATTCACTGATCTTCCTAAATTTACTTTATTCATTGCAGTATTTGGTCAGAGAAGTAGTCGCGATGCCCTTCCTGTTACTGTGACTTGAGTGTCGCAATGGGAGTACTAATACTTATAGAATATATTAGAGTATCGTTAGTGTTATTCAAATATTGATACTAATTAACATGCACATTTTAAAACATTTTGAAACCCTTCTTGAAAAATGAACGTTGTATTTTGTTGTAGTAGATATATTTATTATTTTTTCTGAGTTATGTTATAATAAATAATAATAAAAATACATCTTTCATTGTAAAGCACTTTTAAAAACAAGGTTTACGAAGTACAAGCCACAAAGAACAATACAAAAAGCATTAATTGATCTTTTATGGACATATATTTGCAGGTATTGAATGTGTGGCCAAATCGACAGCAAAATAAAGATAATCGCGCAATGACTGGACTATGTAATATTTTCCAGTGTGCAATAATGGGAACTGTACAATAATGGGAACTGTGCAATAATGGGAACTGTACAATAATGGGAACTGTGCAATAATGGGAACTGTGTAATAATTGGAAATGTGCAATAATGGGAACTGTGTAATAATGGGAAATGTGCAATAATGGGGAACTGTGCAATAATGGGAACTGTGCAATAATTGGAAATGTGCAATAATGGGAACTGTGCAATAATGGGAACTGTGTAATAATTGGAAATGTGCAATAATGGGAACTGTGTAATAATTGGAAATGTGCAATAATGGGAACTGTACAATAATGGGAACTGTGTAATAATGGGAACTGTGCAATAATTGGAAATGTGCAATAATGGGAACTGTGCAATAATGGGAACTGTGTAATAATGGGAACTGTGCAATAATGGGAACTGCATAATGAGTGGGAGTGTGCAATATTTGATTGTTTGGCCCCTGTAACCCCAGGCCTTTGGGACAACGGATGTAAATTAGTGTGTGTTTACATTCATGTTGTGTCATGTTTGTCCATTAACATGCTCTGTCCCAATCAAATAAATAAATAAATAAATGTGTGTAAAATCCCATCCCACTGTTGTCCAGGTAGAATCCACGGCAAAAGGAGAAATTCAATTTGTCAACATTTTGACCAAATAAACTTTTGTCCAGTTGACAGATTGAATTTCTCCTTTTGCCAATACAAAAAGCATAAAAATAGCAGACAGAAACAGACAACGATGCAAACAATTCAAGTAAGTGTAATGAATAAATAAAAAGAAATAGAATTAAAAGAAATAAGGAATGAAATCAAGCTTAAACCAGTTAAAGGAAGGCCAAATGATAAAATGAGTTTTAAGAAGTGATTTAAAAGATGATACTGATGGTGTGAGCCTTATCTCCTCAGGCGGGTCATTCCAAAGCCGAGGATTCCAGAATGAGAAGACTCATCAGCCTTCGTCCGGAGCCTGGACTTCGGGAACAGCCACAGGGACCTGCCTGAGGATCTAAGGCTGTGGGAGAGCTCGTACAGGGTTAAAAGTTCTGAAATAAAGTCATTTCCTTATCAAAAACATCCCTGGAGGAACTGGAGTTTGTCATCACTGCTGATCTAAAAAGAGAAAGTACACGTCCAAACACATGTCGAATATTTGCCAGGCCACTCTTTGCTCTTGACATTCAAATCCTGACAGTTTTTTCCAGTCAAAGGTTCTTGTTTATATGCATTTTTTTCCAAGTCTCTTATAGGTGAAGGGTCCTTATTACGCTATTTTCTGATCTATGTTATAATGTTTCATCATCACAAACATGCCTGGAGTTGTGTTTTGTTTCATTCACACATGTTTAACACATAAACCCTTTCTTCTCTCAAACAGAAAACACTCTTGTCCACCTTGTGTTGTCATGTAGGAAGTGCTCCACTGTGTTTTTATACTCCATACACATCCAGTAGAAACATCTGTATAATATCAGCCTTGGAATCGCACGTCTCTACTTAAATAAAGGTTAAAAAGGAAGCTGTAAACTTGAAAAATACCACTACATTACAAGGAAGAACGGAGCATTTTGAGCTTTGACTTTACACAGACGAAAAATAAAGGGTTAATCAAACATGTAAATGAAACAAAACACAACTCCAGGTCTGTTTTTGAGGAGGTAACAACATTCTAACATGGCTTAAAGCTCACAAGAGTTTTTTTTGCGTAATATTGGACCTTTTTGCAGGCCTGTGACTCAAGCGGTGTGCGAAACAACAGGAACTGAGTAAACCCACCGCTGTTACCGTGATCCACTGTTTATTTACTCCGCTGTGACAGGTGAACGCGCTCCCGCCGCCCCCCTCCAGCGCCTGTCAGAGGTGTAGAGCGCGACATATGCTCCACTCCGCTCCAGGTGAGGCCCTCTTATCGCATCTGTCAACCCGGGAACGCTAGCTCAGGGCTGGGAGCTGGCGGTGTGGGAACGCTGGCCAACTGACGCGGAGCTGTCAGATCCAGGTAGGCCCGTCACGAGGAGGTAGTCCCCAGAAACGGACACTCCGATGTGGGTTAACCTACTCAGAGCTGTCCCCCCCGGCCGCCACAGGAGCTGCTCGGTGCTTACCTTCGCTTTTATGGCGCTGCAACTGTCACATTTTTTAAGCGGCGGACACGTAAGCGGAAAAAGTTGTCACGGTAACGGTGCGAAAGCTTACCCAGCGGTCAGGGAGGTACGCGGGGAGAGAGGACGGATGACCAAAAAGCTTAGAAATCAACGTAGTAGCTGTCAGGCCAACGGGGTTTTGTGTGTCAATCAAAAATGCATAGGTACACTCATGTTCATCTGTATCTGGGTAAGAGACGTGGTTGCAAGTTCAACTCCACAAAAATGGGTTTAAATAAGGTAAAAATGTATGTATGATAGCTGGAAACAATTCAAATTACTCAAGTTGTTACCAATTCAAAATCAATAACCTTACTGCTAGGACTGTATACTGTCATTGTGTCCATAGGCAACACACTTGTCTTCCCCTGACTTGCCTGTAATAGTGTATTTGTACTTCTAAGTGATTGGTGGTGGTTTGAGGCCATTAGCGATGAATTGCATCTCAGTCAGTATGCCCCAAGGCAGCTGTGGCTAAAGATATAACTCATCACCATTACATGTGACAGAGGAGTGAAAGAATGATGGTTCTGTTTGATTATTCTGCACATTCCCAGTTGATATTCCAGCAATGAAAACTGCAAAGTGCCTTTAGAACCTTGAAAACAATTGTATTGTTTAACCCAGTGGATCCCAAAGGCCCCTGGGGACCTCAGGGGCGAAGGTTGAATACACACTGAGTAACTGAGTTTGAACAGAAACATACAAATACACATTTTTACAACTTAAATCATTGTTATTTAAATTTTATGTTTAAACTTAAAAGGAAAAATCTAACATTATCATTGGAAATGGGCTGTGAATTATATAGTTATTGAGAAGTTTTAAGGGATCTTTGGATCAATAAGGGTGGTGCTTTGAGTGGGAATTTGGTGTTACATTCAAACTTTTTTATATAAGGTAGAAAAGAATGAGAACTTCGCACATCAATTACTAGAGACGGGTGCGTCGGAGGAGAGGGAGCAGCCCAAGAACATGGAGAAAAGTTCCGCACACCGTCTTACTTGCAAATTGTGAGATTTATTAGGACAAACCGTGCAACGTTTCGGCCCTAGGCCTTCGTCAGGCAAAAAAACGAAAAACTGAGTATATAATGTATACTCAGTACACGCTTTTAACATATTTTGTGAAGTGTAATCATCAAATGAATCCTTGTTTTGGTACTGCGTCGGTTTTTACAAAGTTCTGGTTATGAAAGTTCAAAAGTTTATTCATTTTGTCTTCTTATGTACTTTAACTTCTTGGGTTCTTTTTAAAGACGATACAGTAAAGTGTATTTACCTCGTTGACATGTTTCGGCGGCTCGCTGCAAGCCGAGTGAGGCGTGGTCAGTCTGAACGACCTGCCAGGTCCATCAGGCTGACCACACCTACAAGAAGTAACAACAGCTGACATACGACACGTCACCACCAACACCGGGGACCGTTCTGAAGATGTCAACAAGGTAAATACACTTAACTGTATTGCCTTTAAAAAGAACCCAAGAAGTTAAAGAATTGGATTTTTGTTTCTCTCGATCCCATGTGTAATAAATAAACAGTAAAAATAGTGCAAAAACGCAAAAGGCATATAGTGTCTTTTTTATGACATATTTAGAATGAGTAAAAAAGGGATTTGAATTTTTGATTTACTTCACTTCCTTTTATTACAATGTGAAAAAACTTAAACATAACAATATAACATTAGTATATCCCAAACTATGTGCAACCTTCTCATATACTTACTTCCCTGTCCTAGTCTTGTTCCCGTCCCAGCTCAAACACCAACCGCGGGGCCTATAGACGTGTGTGGAGTGGCAGCCGTATGGACTGGCACACACTGAAGCATGACTAAAAACTACATTCAGCTCCAGTCAGTGAATTGTGCTCCCTATTTGTCACTGCCACCTTGGAGAGAGCTGGGCATTAATAAAACATGGAGCTGGGGGAATCTATTAGAGGCTACCCTAGCGGAGACGAATCAGAAGAATCAGCTGCTCAGAGTTCAGACATCACAGGCCCTGCTCCGGATCTGAACTGGGAGACAGAGGAGCGTTCACAACCGTAATGGTCTGTAAGTAGGTCTGTATTAAAGCTTCACTGTGTAACTTTTCTGATGTGGGAAGAGCTTCACAGGTTTAGGCTACATTTATATGATGATGGTCTGAACAGAAGGCGCAAAGATGGTGTCGTGTCTTCACTCTTTATTCCGTGTTTAGACGAGCGTTTTCAGGAGGAAATCTGCATGCATACGGTGATACAAAAGTGTGTGGAATTTGTTTGAGCATGCTTGTACTTAAAACAACAAGGGCATCTTTGGACATACACCACACATTTTCATCAGCTACTCCTTCCACAAAGTTGTTCCACCATTGACTGGTTCTCCCAATTCTCGTCCATATCCGTCTGGCTCGATTGCGACGAACTGGCGCATCCAGAATTTGATTGCAGATCCTTCTCTGTTCACTAATAGTATCTCTGTATATTCTGTACTTTTGTTGGGATGCCTCCTGTAAGTTTATTATTATTATCCGAGATTTGATCCGACATGTCTGTTTCTATGTTCTGTATGTATGTGTGACGTAAACGTGTACGCGACATGGGCAGATCTGACCAGAGTTTTGCGTCTTGGGCAGTGTAAACAGAAACACTACGGCGGAGCGTATTCAACTTTTCCACTCTGGAGGGTGGTTTCAGATTTTTGCGTTTTTAAGCCCCAAAAACGTTGTCACCGCATAAACAAAAGGCACTTCCGATAAAAGCGTTCTTGTGTAAAAAGACCCTCAGTATCACAGAAATTGATAGTATGTCTTCCAGGGGTGTAACGATATCCAGGTCTCACGATACGATATCGTCACGGTATGAACCTCACGGTACGATATTTATTGCAATATCTTGCGAAAGCTCACGATATGCTGAGGAGTCTCATGATTAGGGATGTAACAATATCCAAATCTCTCAGTGTGATATTTTCACGATATACATCTCACAGTATGATATTTATTGCGATATTTTGTGGAGGCTAATATGTTACTTTTTTATCTTAAAATGCCTTGATAAGATTTAATCCAAAGAAAGATTTAAAAGTGCTTAGAACTGTTATTTCTTCTTGTAGTCTACACTGAAATGGAGCAAAGGATCATGGTCTATGTAGTTCCTGCTGTCTTTTTTTTTAGCTATTTCTGCACCATAACTCTTAATTTAAGCAAAGAGACTTGTAATTCGATATATTGTGATGGTCCACGATATTATTGTGAGAACAGAGACAATACAAAATCACGATATTTCGGTTATTGTTACATCCTCAATGTCTTCGCTACTTTATAATGTTTGCTCGTCACAAACATACCTGGAGTTGTGTTTTGTTTCATTCAGTTCTTCTCTCAAACACTGTGTTCCACCTTGTGATGTCAAGTCGTAATACAGAAAGTGCTCCACTGTGTTTTTAAACTCCATACACCTTCACTAGAATCATTTGGTTGATTTCAGATGATTGGAATTGTCAATCTCTACTGAACAAAAGGTCAAATGTAGCTGAAAACTACCGCTTCATGACATCACAATGTGGAACAGAGCATTTTGAGCTTTGAAAATATAGACAGACTATTAATAAAGGGTCACTCAAATGTGTGAATGAAACAAAACGCAACTTCAGGTCTGTTTTTGAGGAGATAACAGCATTAAAACGCGGCTTAAAGCTCACAAGAGTCTATTTTGAGTAATATAGGACCTTTAACACTGATCTAAAAACACAACCCACCCAAATCCTCTTCTATATTCTAATTCTATATTCTAACACAAACACAGGTTAACTCGCTATAGGTCCCTTTAGTGGGTGGACATCGCACATTCACATGTTCCGAACGTGATAAAGGGACATTTTTAAATTCTCAACCCCGGTGCCTCTATTTTCTCTGCTCTATTTTCTTTCACAACTTCTCTCACACGTCGGGAGCGCTCACACGTTTTTAGCCGAAGCACAGGTGTGTATCAGTGCTCCGCAAAAGAACAATGCGAGCCGCAGCGCAATTAGCATCGGGACCTCGATAATGACCCCAGTGTGCGCCGTCTACCACTTTGAGAGCTGAGAAACAGAAAAGTGTGAACAACCTGGGTGTACTGCATGTCACGTAAACGCAAGGAGGAGAAGAAGAAGAAGAAGAAGAAGAAGGCAAGATTTCGACAACTTCCAACGGTTGGCGAGAGAGAGGTGACGTCTGTTAGCCTCTGGAAGTGTGTGGTAAGCCGGCTTCCTGTGTGGGGTATGTACAGAGGCGTACCTGGGGCATAGGAGCGAGTCTTATGCAATGACACTTCGAGGAAATATGGCAACACGATATATGAGAACCAAAGGACAATGAATTACTTTATATGGGCAAAATGTATTAAAGGTGCAGTACCTGATTTTTACTGTTTTAAACATGTGAAAACCAGAGCTAGTTCGTTTTTTTGAGGTTTTTTTTTGACACTTTTTAACAGTTAAATTGTGGTCCAAAGTTATTCCTCATTTACCTTATGTATTCATAGTGTCCTAATTATTCACAGTGATGAGGTTATAAGCACTTTTCAATAGATATATGAGCCGATATTTGGAATTTTTAGCTCATTGTTTCCCAAAGACTGGGTCACAAGAGATTTTTTACGGGGTCGCCTTGTCACAATCTCCATGTAAGTCTCCAAAAGACACTTGTATACATGGATCCTTATCGTCATTCTGAATAAGCATTTCCTCAGAATATCCTGTCCTCAGTAGGGCGAATATTTCTATGTTTATTCCTTTCACTACTATATACTGTATATGTGTGAATTGGGATTTTCTGTGCTCACCAAAATGAAGACAAAGCACAGACACAGACTGAAAGCTGTTCCTGATTTGCTGCAGCCCAGACTGGAACGCACTACAAAAACAAAGACAGGCCCACCTATCTCCTATCATTAGAATTGTTAAGACATGTTTTGAGTAATTTCTAATCTTTTTGTTATTATTTTATTTAATATTTTGTTCCCATATTGCCGGTTCAATTGACTGTTGAAAAGAAATGGTTATGGATCCTTTTATTGCTGGTTCAATGACTATTTTTTGACGATTTAATACTAATTGTTCAGAGAGACAGGATCACTCAGTCAACAACAAAATATCCTCATTAATGTTCAATAATGCTCAAATCTAGTCTATGGACTTGGGTCACGAAGGTTTGTTACTTTTAAAATGTAACTTTTGACTACCGGACTTCTCCAAATAGTTTGTTTTGGTCGACCTGTTACCTAAAAATACACACAAAGCTTTATTTTAACATTTCACATTTACATTACAATACGAAGAGATAGAGATAGAGAACTGCATTCAATGTAATACACAGCTCAAAGGTTTAAAGGTTTAAAGCAGAAAAAAGGAGGGGTTATGTATGAGTTTGTAGTAAATTTGAATTAAAAATAGAATAGAATAGAATTTGAGGAAAAAGATCTAAACTGGTCCTATATATCGATCCAAAAATATCAGTTGATCAGCCCTTAGTTTTTCTGGATTCTAAATCATCGGTATCAACAACTTTCAGAAGCTGGAGTGGAGTTTTGCTGTGATGTTTACCATCAACAACTAGCAAAATAAAGCGCACTTCCTGATTCTCGGACAGTAAAATGCTTTGGAATTAAATGGAGACAGCAGGTAACATGCAGTGGAGTTATGCTGATTTATGCTATGCTCAAGAGTCAAGCGATGGGTCAAAACTACTTTTACTCAAATACATGGGAAAAAAACAAATTAGCTGGAGAGTGGAATGGTACAAGTCAGCCAAAAATAAATACATAGGTAATGAAAATGAACGTTCAAGTAGCATTTCGTTGTTTCGCGTACGATCCTAGACACAGCACTGGTAACTAGACCTGCTTAGCCCTCGTCTCGGTTTAGTCTAAGACGGGGTTGCCCAAACTATTTTCCTTGGTGAGCCACTGGCCAAGTACAACAAGTATGTTTTTATAAGCTCTATTTTCTGATCTGTTTTATTGTTGTTTCCACGCCAGAAACATACCCGGAGTTCGAGCGTTTTATTTTTTTCATTCACACATGTTTAACACGCAAATCCTGCATACTTTAGCCGGCCAACTACAACAATGATTTGCATGTGAAAAAGTTTATCTTTAAAGAAACATCTTCTCAGTGATTCCATGGAAATCGAAAGCTAATTGAGATAGATTTGGAATATTGTAGCCAAAGAAACAACATTTTCACAGAAACAAACGGCTGAAGGCCCTCGAATCAGGTTTGTGGAGCTGTAACGGTAAAAGTTTTTCTACATTGCAATAAAAACATGCTTAGTCTATTTTGTTGACATGGTTCAGCTTTGAAGATATCTGTGAATAGTAGTTAGTAATAGTGGTAGTAGTAGTAGTACACAGGCATGACTGGCACCTGGAGTTTTATCAGTGGAATCTACCGCAGCCTTATTAACTGACTCCGAGCTCTTGATGATCTCAAAGAGGAAGGAGGTTTCGTAATGACTGAAATTGCTAATCGGAATAATTAGAAGATGGCTAAAGGCTAGGTCCATTAGCAAAAATGTGAACAATTTGGCTTGTTTTCACTCGCTGCTAATTGTTGCGAGCAAATTACAAATATTTTATTAAGTTCAGGCGGAGTGTTTACAAAAACGGGTGACCTGAATTTCAAATGATCCTTCTTCTCTCGGGCTGGTAAAAAGCGCATTTTCAATTCCTGGCGATGCGGTCGAAGAGGAGTTATTAAAGGTTTTGGTTGGAGGAAGTGGAGGCTCCAGGTGAGGTGGGGTGATGCATGAGCGGGCAGGAGCAGACAGGGGGCAGACAGGAGCACGGTGAGCACCTCAGGATACCGGCCATAATTGAGGTCATTGATCAAACCCAGGAGGAAGAGGTGAGACGGAGAGCTGTGGAGACGCTGGGGGTAACCAGAGCAACCACGCAAATCTATACAAAACTTCACCAGACTGGAACATGATTGTGTATACACTTTTGTTTTACCTGCTCAGTTTCAGAACAACTATCTACATGAGGTGGAGCAGCAACTCTATTCTTATTGGTTGTCTTGGAACTTTCAACCTTCAACTTTATTATTGTCTTAGAGGGAAATTAATGTGCAGCAGTGTCAGACATACAAACATACAATACAATTCAATAATACACTAAACCACAGCTTAAGCTTAGCTCAACAATGCAGACATACCGTATTATTCCGACTATAGGTCGCAACAGTCAAAAAATACGTAATAATATTCATATATATATATATAGAAGATATATAAGTCGCATTTTCTGGGTCTTGAAAGGCAAGTTCTAGTAATAACAATAGAACAGAGAACAACAGACTGTTAACGTCACATATGAACAGTTCTTCAGATAAACTATAACATAAACAACAGAACAAGTTTACCAAACTCTCCATCTCACTCCAAATCACTAAATCCATTCAATTCTTCATCCTCAGTGTCACTTCTGAGCAAGTCCGCGACCTCCAGAAGTAAACGGAGCACCACTTCCTCTTCTGCGTAGCTGTTGTTAGACTCAGCATCAGTTCCAGTTAGAATTATTTCAGCCTTTCTGAATCCCGACAGGATGGTTTCAGTGTCATTGAAGTCCAGGCTTTGTCCATCCATCCAATGACTTCCAGGAAAGCTGCCTGGCATGCTGCTCTTCTGGTTGCCATGAAGCTGTGTTCTCCCATCCCCACTTTCACGATGGCGTTTTTGGGGATTAAAAATGCAAAAATCTGAACCCACCCTCCAGAGTGGAAAAGCTGAATACGCTCCGCCAAGTGTTTCTGTCTACACTGCCCATGATGCAAAACTCTGGTCAGATCTGTTCATGTCGCGTACGCATTTATGTCACAAACATCACCACCAAGCGTCACCACCTAGCCACATGGCGTGCATACCCAATTGAATTCCACACACTTCTGCGTCACCATATGCACGGAGATTTGCTCCTGAAAACGTCTAAATGCAGAATAAAAAGTGAAGACACGACGCCACTTTTGCATCTTCTGTTCAGACTGTCATCATATAAATGTAGTCTTAGTTCTTAGGAGACTGACAGTTTTTGAGCTGACATTATCCAAATGTGAAGGTTAAAAACACAGTGGAGCACTTCCTGTATTACCACATGACATCATAAGGTGGAACAGAGTGTTTTCTGTTTGAGACAAGAACTCATCTTAAACAAAATTTAAGGTATGTTTATAAGAAAACAACATCATTGTATAACTGTATAGATCAGAAAATGGCTCCTTTTAGTACCTTGAGATGAAGTCAAGGTTGCAATTATGTAACTTTCTGCTCGTTTCCATGGAGATATTATCGCTTTCCTTAAAATATTCCACAGTACAGCACAGTATATCCACAAAGACGCCACCAGGCCAAGTTACGAGTCCCATAGTGGCACCACAAAAATTTAAACCAAAACTCAAAATATGGATTCATTTGCTTAGCTTTTTTGGATTTTAATTTCATTTATTTTATTGGGCCTAGGCAAAAGTAAACTCCATATGACGATAAACCCTCTTCTCAGTACATGCAGAACTAATATTAGGCCGTTATGCTATTTCTGCTACGAGCTACATCAAAACGGCGCTGTCTTACGCGGCCATGTATTCCGAAGCAGCGGGTCCCTTTGTTCTCACACTCATCATTTATTTACTCTGGACCATGAGACGGGCCTCGCTCCTCTCTCACCCCCCACCCGCTCCACTCACCCCACTCCCTCCCCTCTTGGCCAGGTCCTCGCTCGGAGAAGGTGGGAGGGCACGAGCAGGAAGAAGAGGAGGAAGACGGCGAAGACAGGAGGGCCATTTGTCGCCTCAGATGTGCCGCTAAAGGCTTTGACGGAGACTCTTCAAAACTTCGCGCGGGGCCAAGCGTCTGATGGCAGAGCTGAGGGGCAGGCACACACAGAGCTCGGGGCCATCTGGTGTGCTAAAGCCACCCTCTGCTCCTCACCGCAACGCCACTTTCTATTCTTTCGGCGAGGTTTTGACTGGTCCCGCTTTACGGAATTGCGAAGAACATCTGAGCAACGTACCTGACAGGAGGTTCGGTTTGGATGTACAGTACAGTATAGCGAGCGAAGTGTAGATTTGCGTTGGAATGATCGCGTTGGTGAGAAAACCCCGAGAGAGTTGGAAGTTGGAAGGGTTCGAAGTGGAGGTGGCAGATGGTAGCAAACAAAGGCCTTGTTCGGGATGTCAGACACAGTGGTTCAGTTTTCAAAGAGCGCTGTAACTTTAGTCGCATGAAAAGACTCGTTCTGAGGGGTTTGATGAAGGGATCATGGTAAAAGGTGCAGTAGTTGCCAACGCACTCTTCATAATACTATGTTCATGGAGAAATGCGGTTAAAATGGGTTTGTGTCTTGTGTTGTAATGATCTAACTCCATGGAGATGGTTTGCTTTTTCACAAAATGGCACTAAAAATCTATCTGGTGATTATTTGCTTAAGGGTATCTTTATTTCGGAAAAATACCACAAGAACAGACATTCCTACTGTGGGGGGGTCGCCTTTCTGGGGTCGTCTAGGGGTGTCCTTTTTCTGTCTTTGTGAATAGAGATAAATCTAATGTCATACGGTGAAACATTCTTGGTAAAGCAATAAAATGGGGAATATCATTAAAGTTAAACAGTAGAAATTTCATTTAGTAGAATATACAAGAATTTACTGAAATGAAAGAATCACACTAGGCTACGTTTATCATGACGGTCTAAGCAGAAGACGCAAAAGTGGCATCGCGTCTACACTTTTTATTCTGCATTTAGAGTGTTTACAGGAGGAAATCATACGGTGATGCAAAAGTGTGTGGAATTCGATTGGGTATGCATGCCAGGTGTCTGTGTACTGTATGTATGTGACGTAAACGTGTACACGACATGAGCAGATCTGACCAGAGTTTTGTGTCTTGGGCAATGTAGACGGAAACGCTAAGGCGGAGCATATTCAACTTTTCCACTCTGGAGGGTGGTTTCAGATTGTTACGTTTTTAAGCCCCAAAAACGCCATCACCGTCTAAACGAAAGGCACTTCCGATAAAATATTTTGTCGTTTTTACCCACAAGTGTTCTTGTGTAAACAGGCCCTTAGAAGACATGTTGGTATTTCTTTCCTCACTTACTTTTATCACAGTTTCTTTTCACATAAAGAATAAGAAGATGATGTGTTTTTTTTTAAAAGTATGTATTTTTGTTCAGCTATGCAAACCTGACACACTCCACAGACCTGAGCAGTGGAGCTGTCTGTTCTGACCTAAACCACACACTCACACACATATACGTGCACACTCACACGGCCGGTTCATGTGCACGTGAGCGCAGCAGCCGTGCACGCACACACACACGTGCACACTGTGCCTGTGCCTGAGGAAAAGGCAGAGCAGAGACCACCTGCTGTGAACCACTCGCATCGTGTTTGGATTGTCTTCACTTTGCTCGACTCCCTCTATTGATGTGCTGTTTGTCGACTTTTTCACTTTGCAAACTTACTTCAAAAGACACTTTCTGTCTGATTTTTCATACTACTTTCTATTAATAAAGAAGATCTGTGTGCAGGGTCCCGACAAGCTTCAGAAGACTCCAGTACACCCTATGTCTTTAGGCAAGCTGAAGGATTTGGGATTCAAAGTACAGTGCCTTACTCTGCTTGGACATTTATGGTACAAGGTTGTTAGTTTGGAATATTGTACTAGTTGACAGCACACAGTTTTTATATTTACTCTTCCTTACCAGTTGAATCCTTGGTCTCCAAAGTGTCCTACCATCGCAGACACACCTCTCTTTCTCAAAATGTTAAGTTGAAAATAAACTCAAACTTGTCCCCGTATTGTCAGCCAAAGGTTTGCCTCATACTACCATCAAGTTCATGAACATACAACATCGCTTTGTAGTTCCCATCCAAGCCAAGGCCAGTATCAATGAAATCTTTGAAGCAACTCATTTTAGTCCAACTTTGCCTGTATTGTTTAGTTTCCCCGGGGTCCAAATCTGGCCCCTTACTGTTGGCCCCTGAACAATGGGGCCGGGGACCTGGAGCACAGAGACCTGACAGTGTTTGAACATGTGAGGGCCAGCAGGGCAGACCTGTCATGTGCCCCTGTCAAAGACCAAACTTTGAAGTAGCACACTACAAGTCCACTCTGTCCAATTGACTTGAGGTATATTCTAAACTACATTTCAAATACTTTTTTCAAGGAGACATATTTTGCTTTATTGTAGTTTGTGTTTGTGCATAAATATTGTATCGGAATGAAGCAATTTATCTTTCACTCTTTCCCTAAATGTGAACCCTTGGATCAGATGCCTTGACCTGCTCTGCTGCCAACATTACATCATAAAAGCTTTCATGAGGTGATCTAGTGTAACATGGCTTAAAGGGACAGTCCTGGAATTTTGGACATAGGACCTCATTTCCTAGTGAGCCAGAGTGTTGGAGACGTGTGGAGACACATTTTAAATGTTCCATCCAGTCCTTGTATTACGCCAAACTGTCGATGTAAACGTCCATGTCGATAGAATAATGTTTGAAATAAAACTAACCTTGCATCACATGAATCGTCGCATGTTGAGGGACTATTTTCTCAGCAACAGCGGAATTTTACTTTGCCGGTAAGACAAGTGCTAGGTGATATTAGTCCGCCGCTGCCGAGCTTTCTATCAGGAAGTACAACTCTCTCCTGCTGCTTAAACATAAATCCTTCAAATGCAAGGTTTGGTTTTACTTCTAAAATTATTCTATCAACACAGACATTTACATCGACAGTCTGGTGTAATAATACATTTGCTTCGGGTGTTTTGTGGAGTGGGTAAGACTGTTTTTATTGGCAGGCTAACTATGGCCATTGACATGCACTAGCCTAGCACCAGCGACCTCTGCAAATACAAGGACTGGATGGAATATTTTGAAAAGTGTCTCGGGAAGTGTATAGGAAAAGAGGTCCTACGTCCAAAATTCCGGACTGTTGCTTTAAACTTGGACTATGTTTGGACTATGTATACATTTTCTGGTATGGGTCTGCTACCCGCTTGTTACCATGGAAATGTAATAACTCTGACTAAAATGTTCCGCAGTATGGCATTTAAATGATACGGTAAATGATCCCATTTTTATACAGCGCTTTTCAACCTTCAAGGAACTCAAAGCGCTTTACAACAAGGAACCACTCATCCATTCACATCCACATTCACAAACCGGAGTACGCAGACAATGGGGGCAAGGTGGGCTAAGTGTCTTGCCCAAGGACACAACAACAGCATTCATCTGTGTTTGACTACTTTTGACAATTATGCACGGCAAATTTCTCTGATCTGGCCAAGATTTTAAAACTTATATCAGGTTATGCATCTTGTTTTCAGATTTATTATCTACTTACAAGGTCTGGAATACTTAATTTTAGTCTAGGGGTAGTTTATTTGAAGATAACTTGTCAAGTAAAATGATCTTGCTGCATGGACAGATCATTTCACTACTTTTAAGTCATTTTTTGATAGATTTAAATGTTTATATCTTAAATTTAAGAGCGGGATTTGAATCACAAACCTTTGGACCAGTGGACGAACACTCTGAAGCACTATTACTGCGAGTGGGGTAACCTATCCATAGAGCTGACCTGTAACTTAGCCTGCTGTTCACCTGCTATATCTTGAAACATTTTACGCAAAGCAAAAACATCATCATGGAGACAAGTGAGTGACCTTTAACCTTTAACAATAACATATGTAATTGAAAAAAAATGTAAAAATACATCAAAAAATATGTCTAAGTCTCATTTCCGTAGCAAATTCTATCACTACTTGTAAACAGGAAGTTCAAATGTCCATCCAGAGTCCACCTTGTATGTCTCCTGTCTCCACTTCCTCTGCCCTAAACCAGCCCATGTCCATAGGGGGCGCTCTCTCTCTCTCTTTACACGGCTGTGGCTCTAGCGCTGGAACTGGGGCAGCACCATGACGTCCACTCAGGGAACACTCCAAATATGCCCTTTCATGTGAGCTATTCAAACGGGCCCTGCAATTAAAAATTAACTTGGATTTCTTATGCACATATTCAAATTCCCTCAGTAAATTCTCTCTCTTTTCAGTGACAGTGGTGCACACTACTAGCACCTTCGGTTTCATGTGGACCAGGCTTTGACAATATTTACATAGTTATAAGAATTTCATGTGTTATTTTTTATTTAAGATGGAGCATATAATCAGAAGACAGCACGAGAAACAAGAAACAGAGCTGAAGGTAAGATTCTAGAATTTTATATAAAAGCGAAGAATTTTCCAAGACCTAGAAAATTATTTTTAAAAAGGAAAAAAAAAAAAAAACTCTTGGTATTTTTTCTATTGACCAACTGTATAAGAAATCTTGTCTGGTTTGATGCCAGACTTTTAGTTTTACATTGTATGAAAATGAGTACAGATTTAGTCACAAAGTATTGCAATAATAAGAGTAATAGTTAAAGTAATATAGTAATACTTGTGTTTCATAGTGGGTTTGCTTCTACCAGATGCCCTACCTGCGTATCTGCGGTGTAACTGGGTGAGGAGGATAGCAGTCTAAAGATGAAATCCTGTCTTAAGCAAAAACCAATGACCCATCCATCCATCAATCCATCAGTTTTCTTCCACTTATTCCTCCAGCTCCTCCGGGGGGACCCTGAGGCGTTCCCAGGCCAGCCCAGAGACACAGAGACATAGTCCCTCAAGTGTGTCCTGGGTCTTCCCCGGGGCCTCCTTTTGGTGGAACGTGCCCAGAACACCTCCTGAGGAAGGCGACCAGGAGGCATCCGGGACAGATGCCCTAGCCAACTCAGCTGGCTCCTCTCGACATGGAGGAGCAGCGGCTCTACTCCGAGCTCCTCCTGTGTGACTGAACTCCTCACCCTATCTCTAAGGGAGCACCCAGCCACCCCGCAGAGGAAACTCATTTTGGCCGTTTGTATCTGCAGTCTTGTTCTTTAGGTCATTACCCAAAGCTCATGACCATAGGTGAGGGGAGGAATGTAGATTGAGCGTTAAATCAAGAGATTTGTCTTTTGGCTCAGCTCCCTCTTCACCAAAACGGTTCAATATGGTTCAATACAGCAACAACAGTGATGCGGCACCTGCCACTGTCTCTCACATAAACTGGATGGGTGAGGTGTATTGCCTAAGAACACAATGTCAAAATCTCAACATGTGACTCTTTTCATGTGTTTTGTAACAACATGGACAGAAGTAAAAATAAATAAATACATAAATAAATAACACAAGATCACATAAAACACAAAAGTATGCATTCTTACTATGAGTGGGGTCACTTCTCCACAGATCTGACCTGTTACTTGATTTGGTGGTTGCTTGTCTCTATATGTTTATTGTCATACTAGGCATAGCAGCATGGAAACACACAGGTGGTAGAACCATCAAAAAATGTTCCATATTGCCCCTTTAAACACCAGACTTATACGTCTTAGACCTCTGTGCTTCTCACCTGTCCCCTCCCCTTTCCCCTCTCCTTTCTCTCCCCTTTGTTTCCAGCGGTGGAGGTGATGACAGGACAGGAGCAGGAGCTGGCTCTGGTCCTCCTCCTAACAAGCCCGGGCTGATGGATGGTCCCCGGCCGCCTGCGCGATGCATTCAGGGACCTCCCGAACGCTCCGAGACACCTGCCTGATGGATGCCTGCGATCAGTCCGCGGCGAGAAGAACAAGTGCACCTCCACGTACACCGGCACCTCGGCCAGATGTGGGTGGCCTGGAGGGCGGGGAGGGGACGGCGGGGAGGAGGGTCCGGGCAGGAACTGAGCAATCGACAGCGGGGAGACAGACGGGGGGAAAAGGGGGAGAAGATAAAGAAGCGGAGCCAGCGACCTACATGTGTTTCTCATTAGCCTCTGAGTGCTAACAGCTTAAGCTACATAACTCAGCGCACATGCATTCACCGGACAGGGACACAACTGCGGAGACGGGTGCACCTGCTCTGGACACGGGTGGACGGGTGAAATAAAAGACAAAATAGCTAAATTGTTGTTATAGAAAAAAATTCCAAGAAAGTGGGTTTATCACAATAAATGCTGGTCGTCTTTCATGTTAGGGATGCACCGATTCGGCTTTCCACTGTCCACTATGTAACTTTTTGGTAGGAGGTCCTTCACCTGCTTGTTTCTATGGAGATGTCATTGCTCTGGCTGGAATGTTCCACAGTATGACATTAAACAGCTCAACCTTACATTTTATTCAGGTCTAAACCAGGACTAAACTGATCTAAGTCCTGGTCTGGTCTTGGTCTCTGTTCTGGTCTAGTTCCAGTCTGGTCCGGGTCTCAGTTCTGGTCTGGTCCCGGTCTCAATCTGGTCCCGGTCTGGTCCCTGTCTCAGTTCTGGTCGCAGTCTCGGTCTTGTCCTGGTCTCAGTCCCGGTCGCAGTCCCAGTGTGGTCCCGGTCTCAGTCCCGGTCTTGTCCTGGTCTCAGTCCCGGTCGCAGTCCCAGTGTGGTCCCGGTCTCAGTCCCGGTCTTGTCCTGGTCTCAGTCCCGGTCGCAGTCCCAGTGTGATCCCAGTCTCAGTCCCAGTCTTGTCCCAGTCTCAGTCCCGGTCTGGTCCCAGTCTCAGGCTCCGTCTGGTCCTGGTCTCAGTCCTGATCTTGTTCCGATCTGGTCCCAGTCCCAGCCCCGATCTCAGTCTTGGTCTCAGTCCTTGTTTGGTCCCAGTCTCAGTCCCAGTCTCAGTCCTGCTTCTGGTCCTGGTCTGAATCCTGGTCTGGTCCCGATCTCAGTCCTAAAACAGGACTAAACCAGGACTGAACCAGGAGTGTCGGGACGGAACTGTCGGGTGATCAGGATTGAGACCGGGACTAGACCAGGACCAGACCTAGACTCAGACTGGGACTGAGACCGGTTTACTCCTAGTTTAGTCCCGGTAGTTTAAGTCACGGAAACGGGAAACCTCCGTTATCCTTTTTTTTCCATTATTCATTTAAACACAAAATCCAAAACTGAAAAAAATGAGTTGTTATCCATTTTTTCATTTTGGTTTTGAAGACGAATAATGAAGAAAATAGCTGTTTTTTTGTTTTCTTATTTTTGGTTTTATTTTGAAAAACGAATGAACGAATGATACACAGATTTACACAAAGCACCTTTAAGTGTGTGCCGATACCCGATATCAACCGATACCTGAAACATTTATTTCCTTTAACTAAAAATAAGACAAAACTGATCCATATGTGTTATGTATTTGTTATTTATCTCTCAAAGTGTGATAAATATATACCAATTGCGCTATACAGATAAACTTATAATTGATTATAACAAGTTTAATGTCATACAATGTAACTAGGCCAGTCAATAACATAACCATCCCCAGTTGAAAAATCACTTCAACTACTGTCACTTTCAAATCAGAAAAATCCATATGTCCCAAATGCACAGACCGTCAATCCTTTTTAAAGTCCTTTCCGTTGGACTTTTCCATTAAAATCAGACGAGAATTTCAAAATGACTGAGCGTGAGAGTATGTCATTATAATCACCCCCTCTCCTCCGGATCATTGTATGGTCGAGGATGCGCGCTCCACTTCATCAGGCCGTATGGAGATGAGCTGTGTGGCCCCTGGAGAGGTCCCCCGCGGGCCCCGGAGCCACTTACGCACGGCTGAAGGTCAGGCCCCTATTGTAGTGTGCAGGACAAGTGCTCCTCTAATCACAGGCTGGAGAGAGGACCGCATAAGGGCCCGCACTGCACGGACACGGTTTGTTTGTTATTGAGAAGATCTGATTAAAACAATAGTAGGTATGACACGAGTGGGCAAGAAATCGGCAATTTGCTGAATGTCTCTCCCTCGCTCTTCACCCTCATTTGATGCTATTTAGTGTTTTGTCTATTAAAGTCTATGGGGCAAACAAAATAAGGTCAATACTTAACAATATACACAGTAAATTTCTCTGATCTGGCCAAGATTTTAAAACTTATATCAAAGGTTATTCATCTTTTTTTCAGATTTATTATCTACTTACTAGTTCTGAGGCTGCTTAATTCTAGTCTAGAGGTACTTTATTTTAAGATAACTTGTCAAGCAAAATGATCTTGCTGCATGGACAGATTATTTCACTACTTTTAAGTCATTTTCTGATAGATTTAAGTGTTTATATCTTACATTTTGGCCAAGCTTTTTTGCAGTGCACAGTGTAACTTTTCTGGTGGGCAGTGGATTACTTGCTTTTTTCAAGAGTTTGTGAATGTTCTGTCCAGAAAGTTCCATAAAAGACAAAACTTAATTATGTAAATATTGAATATTGTTGCCACCCTGCGCCTCTCCACAGATCTCACTTGTCATTTAGCCAGCTGACATTCTTGCATCCATGGAGATAAACAAGTTTAATGTCATACTGTGGTTGCCAGGCTGGTACCACCTAGTGTCTCCGCTTATTTTCATTTTTCTCCAGCGACTAGGTCAGGAATCAGAATACACTACACGGTTTGCAAAAAAATCTGCATGTGTGAGTTCGGGCACCAGCCAATCAGTGAAGAGTCGTATGTTCATTGTTGTCAACAATTCCTGAGATCAAGGATTTAAAGCCAGAACAAAGAGAATTTTAGGTGAATTTCATCAAGGGGAAAGACGTTATTGTCCTTCTTCCTACGGGATTTGGGAAAAGCTTAATATACCATTTAGCCCTGTTAGCGGCGCATTACATACATCACGACCAAATAGCAGCGATTGGTTAAAAAGTGCCCGCCTACCGTTGAGCGAATGAATTCTAACACTGCAAGGTCAGACTCAGAAGTCACTTCATTTCACTGGCTGATGAATCAGGCTAGAACAACATACTCAAAGTCCTAAGAAACCCTACCTGAGGAAATTTGTTGAATTCTAATCAATACATACAGGATTCCCCTTGATAAAATCCACCAAACATTCTCTTTATTCTGGCTTTAAATCCTCGATCTCGGGAATCGTTGACAACACTCAATATATAGCTCTTTGCTGATTGGCTGGTCCCCGAATTCACTTCCGGGGTTTTTGCAAACTGTCTAGTGTATTCTGATTCCTGACCTAGTGGCTGGAGAGAAATGAAATTGAGCAGAGGCACTAGGTGGCGCCAGCCTAATGTTGTTCTGATACACCTCATAGAAATGATCTAGGCTGAACAACAAACTATTACAATTAATTCTATTTTTGGCTCCAAAATGAGTTACTTTGTGTGGACTACGATTAAAGATATTTGCAAATACCGATATTAAGCTTTTAAAATCCATAGCACTCCACAGACAAAAAGACAAGTCTGATTCACTGACCGATAAACAGACTGATGCACACAATGAACAAATGTTGCCAAATATTATTGGACCGATTTTGATATCTGGGCTGTTAACTGAGAAAGCATCGCGAACATAAACATAAATATTACATTACTTCTATTTTATCTCCATCAGTGTCTGCATTGGCTACACAAAAATCCGAGGCTGTTTGAACAAAATAATTTGACACCGTCTCCTTTTTTCCGCGTATTTTTCCTTTCATTTCTGGACCACAAAGTCAACTGTTCCTTTACGGAGCGTTGGAAAAACATCTCTTTCTTCACCCGCCGCTCCATCCCCCGCTCTCCCAGCATGCCGAGGTGATCTCATGTGTTTACACTGTGAGGCAGGTTAACTCTGACAAATTGAATTTAATGCCCAATTTGGAGCTCAGGGCAGGTGCTTCTCATTGGCCTTCTCATACTTTGCCTGGAACGCTTTTTCAAAACTTCTGAAATGAGCTGAAGCTGAACCGTGGCTTGATGAACCTCGCAGCTTGGCCCCGGGCAAATCCGAGATCTCCACGTATAAGAATACAAACCGAGCTCGCCAAGAGTATTAGTCTGACATCTCATCGCGTGTCAACAAACTCTCAATTAAATTTTCACAAACCAGCTCCCATACCATAACCCCGGAGTCCACCGCCCCCGACTCTAGGCTAGGGGGCGCCGAGCGTGTAATCAGGCCTATTTCTGAACCCAATTCCTCTGTGGGCAAAGTGAGAGGAGACTGAGAAAAGATCGCAGGTCAACAAATTACTCTCATAAATATATACGGCTAAATGATAAATAATCTTTGCTGCCTGGACCACCGGTATGTCCCGCTCATCCCGGCCCACACACTGGCTTTCGGGGGCAGCTCGACTTGACACAATAATGCAATAAGGTAAGCTTCACTTAAAGACAGGAAGGCGGTGTTGAATGTTTTCGCGGCTTAAAACGGAATGGATAATGCGCTGGTGATGCCTCTAGGGGGGCGAGGTGCATGCGTGTGGGGGGTAGGATAGCGCGCATAAGCCAACACTTCCTCCTGGCTCCGGTTTGTTTTTCCCATGGCTTCGGACGGGGCCTCGAATCCCACGCTGCGGAGGAACGGCCGCGGCTGAAACCGGACCTGTCCTGTCGCGTGACCCCGCCGTGACCCTGCCGTGACCCCTCAGACAGGAAGTATGGAAAGTGTAAGCTCCGCGATGCGAACGTGTATGGAATTAATGAGTGTGAGTGAGCTATAGCTGCCAAGAAAAAGGGAAAAAAAAGTTGAATATTGTTATACATCTGCTCAGAAATATCTATAGTATCTGTATTTAGCTCGGTACAACATAATGAGTAATGCTTGATAATTACTACACTTTATTTAATCTTAATAAAGTGTAAACAAAGAGTTAATTCACAATGAAGAAACACGCTGCTTTATTAAAAATGATTCAGGCTTAGTAACTACACTGCAAATTTCTCAGATCTGGCCAAGATTTTAAAACTTATATCAGGTTATTCATCTTGTTTTCAGATTTATTATCAATTTACTAGACCAGAAACTGCTTAATTCTAGTCTTCAGGTAGTTTAATTAAAGATAATTTGTCAAGTAAAATGATCTGGCTGCATGGATAGATAATTTAAGTAATCTAAAGTAATTTTCTGATAGATTTAAGTGTTTATACCTTAAATTTTGGCCAAGTTTTTGTTTGCAGTAAAGATACAGTATGTAACTTTCCGGAAGTGCTATACGTCCATCCATGAAAAAAAGTTAAAACCATACTTCGGAAAATGTTTTTGGTTTATTTTGTTTTTGTTTGTTTCAGTTTTATGTGATACTGTGAAAAATTATAGCCAAAGGAACAACATTCCCATAGAAACAAGCAGGAAGTACAAGAGTCGGGTTTGTGTTTCAAGTGCAATAAATATCAAAAAGCGAAAACAAAACTATTTTTTTAGCTCCATAATGTGACTTTAATTCATACCCTAACCCCTAAACCCAATGCTTTAATTAAATAGTTACTAAATAGTCAGAATAATTCTTAATAAACTGTTTACTCATTATGATTTAAATCTTTGTTTATGATTTATTAAGGCTAGGTGAGGTGTAGTTATTAGGGGTGTGCAAAAATATCAAAATATCGATATATCGTACCCTTTAATGTGATAATACGGTATCGATATTGCGGGCTGCTGTATCGATATATCTCCAAGAATATTTTTTGGTGTATTTTACTCAATTATTTTGTTACAGAGCTACAGATTTGTTGCTTGTTTAGTGGAAGAAAACTCATTTATGCAACAAATTTGACATTTTCACTGTTTTGATGATTAAAATGTTTGTGTTTCATATGAACTTTGCACAATAAGTAGTTTAACAAAGACTTTTAGTGATATAGCCATGATTTAGCCATTATTTTTTATTGAACTGTATCGAATCGATTTGAAATATATCGTATCGAATCAAAAGTGCACTGTATCACGATATGTATCGTATCTTGGCCTATGTATTGAGGTACGTATCGTATCAGCAACTTCTTAATGATACTCAGCCCTAGTAGTTATTATAAAGTGGTACCACAAAATTAAGAAACTTCTGAGAAAAAATTTGTCTCAAAATTTTATCTCAGTATAATTTAATATGACCTTTTGATTTAATGTTATTTAATTATTTTATTAGCCAAACTTACAAAGGTACCGTTTAGTGTAGCAAAGCCTTGAGGTAGTACTCTTACTTTTTTATTTATTTACATTTTAATGAAACTAAACTACTTACTACTACTACTACTACATATGCTAACAATACTAATGCAGTATTTTTTTTTATAAGAACTCCCAAATTTAAACCTGCTTTTTTTGTTTCTTCTCCCTGTCCTTCTAAAAACACTTCCAATAACTCCCCCATCCTGAATCTCACACTTCCGACCTTTCCTTAAAAACACTTTGAAGTCTGGATCACCTTGGCGGTCCGCGGGGTCCGAACCTGGGAACGGCGTGGGCGCGTTGGACTCCTGTTTTCCTTGTGGTGCGCGCGTTGCCGAGGAAAACAAACGCGGGCTGCCTCCCCTCCGGCTCTCTCCCACGTCTCCCAGCTTATCCTCGCATCTGCAATAATAACGCAGCCTCATTTGTTGTGATTAGGGCTTTTATCTGCGACCTGAATCTTCGCCTGTTCCTCCTCTACCTCGCCGGAGACGGAGGAGAGGGCTACCCGGCGACGAAGGGGCGACCGCAACAACAAAATGGTGCAATAACCCGCGAAAAGACTGTAAGTGTTACTGTACGTGACCACTTCATTAGCAGGGGAGAGCTAGCATTGTGTTTACCTGCGCCCGCACAATCCGTATCGTTAGCAAAAACAAAGCTAGCGAGCGGTCTTCATCGAGCCTCATTAAAAAAGCTGCTTATTTGCTGGCATCATAACAACATATGTAAAAGTTACATCAGGATTGCAGCGTATTAAGATATTTATAACAGAAAAATATTGGCTACATCAAAGTAAAAAGAAATACACTATATATAGCACAAACATCATCGCGCTAACAGGCTACCAACTCATTTTGAGATCCTAGAGTGGCCTTAATCAAACCTGTCTTTAGATAAAAAACACGACGGTTTGATGGTTGTTGCGTCGCTTACTGTTGCTGTGTCATTGGGCAAAACACTTCATTCATCTTGCTAGAATGTAAATAGTTTTCTTAATATATTTTCTACCTGCCCAAGGACTGCAGAAGGAAAGAAGCTTCTGGCTAAATCTGGCAAAGAGCATATTTTCTCTCTGAGTTTAATGTTTCTGTGCACTGTCCTTGTTTAAAATAAATAAAAACATAAATTAATACATGCATACATACATACATAGATGCATACATACAACTACAACTACTACTACTACTACTAACTACTACACTACTACTACTACTACTACTAACTACAACTACTACTACTACAACTACTACTACAACTACAACTACTACAACTACTAACTAATAATAATAATAATAATAATAGTGTGATTGTGTAATTGGTTGGAGAGAACACATGTACAGATTGAGAGCCATGTTTCTGTCAGTCCAACCCAGGGCAGCTGCGGCTACAAGACCAAGGACTGAAGGATCAATGCACCAAATTGTAAAGTAATATTAACAGGTTTTTTACATTTTTTAAAATTTTTTCTTAACTTAAAAAGTGCACTAGTTAACTTTTCTGGACCCAAATGAGATTTAATGGCTTTGTGTGGAATGTTCCACAGTATGGTATTAAACAGCTCGCAACACTAAGAAATAGACTTGATATTCAATACTGATTCTGATACCACAATGATAGAAATAACACTTTATTTAGGCTTTAAAATGTGATTTTCAGCATTAAATTGTAGTACTTTCTTTTCTTTTCCCGTGTGGTGTTATATTAGGGTCACCAGAATTTCAAAATTAAAAAAAAAACTGTGACACTTGTGGTGGTTGGTAATAATAAAATTGTGAAATGTGTGCATAATTAAGGAAAATTGTTCTGCACTCAGCCCATTCATGACGTGCATGTGAGTCAGTGTAGTCACATTTTTTTTTGTGTTTTGGTCATTTTTAAATCCAAACCAAATGACAATTTATGCCTCTCTTTACTGTTCGTAGAGATCAGATTGGTCATAAAAAGGGACACCAGGGGCATTTGCAGTAATCCAGTTTTTTCTCTTCAGATACCGCTGTCGATACTTGGGCTTTACGTATTTGCTGATACCTGATATCAACCGATACTAGGGAAGAGACTGAAAATACACTTTATTCCTTTTAAACACAAACTGCATGAGGTAAAAAATGATCCAAATCAGTTTTGTAACTACAGAACAGCTTTGTAAAAAAAGTTTAATATGTTCAGTATTCTCTAGTGAAATTAATCATGGTAATGTCCTGCATAGTTTACTAGGGGTGGGACAAGAGACAGTTTCCACAAGATGAGACACAAGATTGGATCTACGAGAATGAGACAAGACAAACCCTGCATATTTAGGTTGAATTCTTTGTATAAAACTGGGACAAATCACTGGTTTTGAATAAATCTGCTGGGACAGGGGACACAGGGCTTAAAACTGGGAAAATGGGTAATAGGCAGTAATCCTCCAGTCATCCAGGTAGGTTTCATAGTGGTACATGGGTGTATACTAGTCTACGTGCTCTTCTACCATATTTTTCGGAGTACAAGTCATACCAGCCAAAAATGCATAATGAAAAGAAAAAAAAAAAATATGTAAGTCACACCGAATTATAAGTCACACATTTTGGGGGAAATTTTATTTTAGAAAATCAGAGACCAGGAACTGACATTTCATGTTGAAAGGCAAGTTCTAGTAATAACAATAGAACAGAGAACAACAGGCTGTTAACGTCACATATGAACAGTTCTTCAGATAAACTATAACATAAACAACAGAACAAACTTACAAAACTTTCCATCTCACTCCAAATCGCTAAATCTATTGAATTCTTCATCCTCAGTGTCACTTCTGAGCAACTCTGCGACCTCCAGAGGTAAACAGAGCATTGCTTCCTCTTCTGCATAGCTGTCATCAGACTCAGCATCAGTTCAAGTTATAATTATTCCAGCCTTTCTGAATCCCGACAGGATAGTTTGGGTTGTCACTGAAGTCCAGGCTTTGTCCATCCATCCAGTGACTTCCAGGAAAGTTGCATGTTGCACCCGCCTGGTGTCACAAGTTTCTCGCTCACTCCAAACTCCAAACTCGATTATCGTTTTCGGCTGCATATTTTGCTACTTGGAGCAGGGCAGCGGCTTTTTCTGCAGGAGACATGCGCAGTAGGCGGCAAAGTGACAGTGGTACAGAAGTAATAGGAGTAGCAGATACTGGCACACAAACCCTCGCACGGCTGTCATTGTGAAAATTATAATAAAGTCGCAGGACTTGCTTGAAGTGCTTAAAGTCTGAAAAATACGGTACTTTTCTGATACAGCTCAAGATGATTCTAAAGCGATTCAGGAAAGGTTCACGCTGATACTTGATCAAAGGAGTATCTAGTTTCAATATTATTCTAACAACTATTATTCATTAGAAAAGTTACTTATTGCACCTTTAGCAAATTTCTTTCAAAGCAGTGTGTAAATTATTTTAGTTTATTGAAGCAGATGAAAAAAAAAACACACAAACTCATGATTAAAAAGTGCACTGTGGTTTGATTTAGAGACGTGTTTTATAATCTTTAATATTCTCACCGCCGCTGCATTTACATAACTCTATTTGCCACCTCTCTTTTGTTGTAATAATCCCATAATAATCGTAAATGCTTTGTGTGATTTGGTCTTTTCAGTGAAACCATATTGGATACAGGGCGGAGTGTTCCATAAACTGTCTCAGATGTTTATCCGTTCACCACACCTTAGCGAGCAGATTAGCGCCGCTGCTATCTGCTCCCAAATCTAACAGGATTAAGGGGATAAAAGGAGCCACTTTCCATACAATTACCTTTCAGAAAAAAAAAGAACCCTTGAGTATCTTATTTTATCTCTTTTGGTTTAAACGGGCTCTCAGCACCTTTTCACATCGCGTTAGATCAAATCAGAGGTGTTGCTAGTGATCGTCTCTGTTAAGAACGCACGGATACTAGAGTTTTCTGTGTCCTCTTTTCATTAGTGTACGTGTGAAAGAAAGAAAACACAACTCCAGGTACGTTTTTGAGGAGATAACAACATTAAAACATGACTTAAAAGCTCACAAGAGGCAATTTTGTGTAAGATAGGACCTTAAGAACACTTACGATGGAATTCTTTTCATCAGTCGGAGAACATACAAATGCGTTTTTTTGCCAAATCAAAGATACCGAAATTTGGGGACCTAGTAAAATTTAAAACATGACAAATCTTATTTAAAGCGAAACTCAACCTGCTCCCAGATAAGACTCCAAAACTGTTCTGCACAAATGAATCCAAATACAACCTGAGAGGTCAAATGAATTTTAAAAAACAATTCTCTCGAACCACTTTCAAAATAATGTGTGTGGAGTATGGAACAGCGTAGATGAACTTATCAAAGTCTGTACGAACTTGATGCACTTCAAAAAACAATCTAAAAATCAAATCTTGCAGAAATACTTCGAAGACTAGATACATTGTCTTTACAAGTAAACCACGACTATTAACTAAACACATGCTTTTCTTTAACGTGACCTTTTAGTTTCATCCGATCATAAATGATACATTTTGTGCCTTCTTCATCATTATTTTTAGTTTCTACAACCATAAATGAAAACAAAACTGGCATCTTTAAAAAAATGAAGACAAGAACTAAAAATATATTGTAAAAAGTGACTGTATTTCTGTTAGGGGGGTTAGTAATTTGCGTGATTTAAAAAAAAAAAGTCTAACACTGTAGAAGCCTTTTAAAAAAGAGTATAAAGCGTTATGTTTTGAAAGATAAAGACCTCTGAAAGGAATGAATTATGCATTAGATTTGGTTTATTTTAATTTATATTTTGTCTCTCATATACAGTAAGTCACAAGTGAAGTTCTAAACACAAACTTGCTGTTCATACGATGCGTTTCTTTCTTGGAATTGTGTCATCTTTTTATAGGGTTTGGCATTAGAAGTACTTTTTTACTTCAGCCTAAACCCTTTCGGTCATGATCCATGGGGTTCCCTATCTCCTATTGCCCGCCCACTCAGTGCAGTACTGCCACATCATTGGCCAAAACCACTAATTGTCTGGACACAAGCAGATCAACAGAAATCACATCACGCTCAATATTTTGGGAAATACATTCATTTTGTTTATTTCAATCATATGTTGGACCATTTGGAGCATGAAGTTGAATACTGAGCTGCTATAAGAATGCAAAGTCAACAACAATAACTGGACTTTGGTTTCATTAATTAAACAGATGAATAAAGTGAAAAAATATTCACAAAAATGTAGTGTATTGAAGAAATATCAGTTTTTTTGTGCACCTGTAGCTGTTGGTTTTGTAAGTCCATTGACTCACTGGCGCTGGTGCAAAGGAGAAAGTGGTGAGTTGGCCTTTATCCCTGTCCTAGTCTCTGCACAGTCAGGAGCCAAGACAGTTTTCCTTTTTTTTATATATTATTATTTTTGGTCTGATTCCACTAACATTTTGCCATGTTTTTTGCCTGACTGGAGAAGGCAAATGAGTGCCCTGAACGCAGCATTCCAACCACACGACAGAGCGGACTAAAGGGAGTGATGGAGTCTCTGGCCGAGCGCGCTGGCAGATGTGTAAAGGTCAGGGAGCTTTGGAGCGGCCAGAAGCGGTGACACCAATCAGAGTGACGCATCTCATCTCTCTAACTATCTCTGTCCCCATCTCTGTCCTCCGCTGCATTATCGGCCTGTTTAAGAACCAAAACACCTCGCCCAGATAAAGTGCCGATTTACTCACGCAGATCATATCAGCTGAACGGGAGGGAGGACTCCTGGAAAACCTGGGCATCCTCCAGTGAGCCGGTGCGACGCTGATAAGAGTGCACAGAAACAATTGCACAGGAGACGTAGGGCCTACCTAATGTGCCTGTTAGACATGCACCTCCAGAGCTGGGGATGGTTTAGAACGCGACGCTCCCTCTCGCTCCAGATGTTTGCTTTGTGTGTGCAGGCTATTATGGGTGTGCTGTGACGAGAGGGTCTGGGTGAGTATTAGCCAGTGGAGCAGGAGGAGCAGCGCGCTAACAGGCCGTAATGGGCCCGGACACTTGTCAAAACGCCTTTGCTCACATGAAGGGCCTCTGCCAAATGACCCACTCCACTGTGCACTTGTTTAGTTTTCTGTGAAACAAGCACAGCCCTGTGCTCACATGAGCTCCCTGCAGCGCTCTCAGCACAGCTCTGCTCTGACAGGCTGTGGGTGGGGGTGCCAGAGCCAGGTACACATCACACTTCTCCCAAAGGTGCCAGCTTTGACGGAGCTGCCACCGGTGTGACTGAGAGGTCAACACCTCTGGAATAGACTTGTCAAATTTGCACTAGTTTACTGCTAACAGGCTCTAATTAATGGCAGCGCTCGCTAACACACTCTGTACCAGCGACTTTAAGAGCTGCAGGCTGTGGGGCTAGAGGGCTGTGAGAGTGAGGTCAAAGGTGACAGGGGTCAGTGGAAGTCTATTACCTGTTTAACTGGAGGACAGGAGCAGTGTGCACCCTCCTCTCCCCTCTGTAACAAGAGGACAGGAGCAGTGTGCACCCTCCTCTCCCCTCTGTGTACCCTGTGTACCCTCTGCGCTGCTGTGAGCCCATCTCCTCCTGCACGCTGCTGTCACAGTTCAGCTCTCTCTATTTTCCATATTTTATAAATAGCTGGGAGAAAAGTATTAATTATCCTTGTACAATTTAATGCACCAAGTGCTTTAACCTTTCAGGTTTCCGTTAAACACCGACATAACAAGGCATATCCGCAGCGGCAAACGTGATTTATGACAGGAATACCTAATTCTTGTTTTTAAATAGCTTGGATGGCAATCTGCATACATTTAAATGCGCCGCAAACACCCCCGTCCCTCCCCCTCGCCCCCCGCTCGTGTCTCGGGGCCTTGTTAAATATTCAGGGATGATTTTTTTGTCCACATACATTTTGGTGTGTGTCACCTTAGATTAAATTATTAGCGTTTTGCAGCCTTAGCGGCGCGGGCCGCGGGCCCTTATTTACTGGAATCAATGAAACAGTAATGAAAATCCATTTTTCATACTATCAGCCCCCGCTGTCTTTTATTTAGTTAGCTGTGTCTAAGCAAGCAATTCATTTTGTGTAAATGCCACCCTGAGAAAAAGGCATTAGAGCAGAAAGGGTTAACCCCAAAAATGAAGACGCTGAGCCAGGCCGGGCTGGGTGACGCCAACGCAACTCGAGAAGAGCAGCCCTGTAAAAGTATACAGAAGTACTTCAACAGAGCACATCACAAGGAAGTATGTTCCCTCACAGCATGAAGTCTCCAGTCTCCTGTGTACAGACTCTCCCTGTGTCTGGGACTCTGGGTGGGTCTACCCTGGGTGCTCTAGTTTTATAAGTCTATAGTCCTTTAAATCTCATCCTGGATACTGATCTGAAGAAGGGTCCCTGGGTCCCGACTCCAGTTACCCACTGCTCCTCACATGGTCGTCCGTGTTGAATGAATGATGGGTCCATTCTTGGGGGCAGAAATCTCTAATTAACAACTGACACTGAACTAAGGACTGTCTGTGTGTACTTTATCAGTGCAGCAACTTTAGCTGAAAAGACATAACAAACATCTGTATGTACCACCTCAGCTGAGGGCAGGTTGTCAGTGTGCAAAATGGTTATCACTCTTAGAATTTAAAATGACCTTAATGACTGCAGTGTTTGCAATTGGATTAGAGATTCAGACATATCATCATTTATTAAGTTTACTGTCTGGGGGTCCACCTGTACTCCCCACATAAACTGAAACTAACATGTTTGTAATGAGACCCCCCCTCTCTTTACATTAGTATAGTGTGAATGCCTGACGTGCTCCCTCATCTCTCCCCGAACGCCACCAAAGATCAAGGACCCTGCCAAGCGCGATACGGCCCCATCCGTCCGAGCGCGCCGTGGCACATTAGATGACTTCATAAGCAAATGAGCCCCCCGCCCTCCCTCTCTCCCCTCCCTGTCGCCCCACCAAATAAAATTTAATAACTGAATAAAAATGTAAATAAAGATTTGCTCAAAATGAGTTGTCCGTGAAATAATTCCGCCGTGTTCCCTCCGCCCTCCATCTTTGAGCTAATACCGCGTCGTGAAGTGCGTGTGTGTGTGTGTGCGTGAGGGAGGGGAGGGGGTGGGTTTGCGATGTGGCGTGTGACCTTTTGAAAGGCGCTCGCCGAGGGTTGATTAAAGACGTATTAAATTTGTTTAAATAAACCTCCTTGTAATGGCACATCATTTGTAAGAAGCTATTAGCCAAACGCCGGGGAAAAAAGATTGCCCCGGCATTATTTGCATGAAAATGTGTCAGCGGTTGGGATTGAGGGTCTCTCGTGAATGAAAGGAGACGTGCGGGGTTGACACGGAGATCGTACGGCCCCCACCCACACGCCCAAGCACCCACATCGTACACCCACCCGCTGATCAAACTTCCCGCAGTGGCAGAGGAGGGGCGGGTGTCATATAAAACCACGCCCAAGCCACCGGAGCACCCAGCACCCATAAGCCGCGGAGTGTTCTCGACAGTCACACCTTAAGGCACTGATTAGGACGCAATGTCAAAAGAGACGTTGGTACAATGGAGACCTGGAGCCGAGAACTGAGTTATAATTTAATGTAGTCATGTTAGAATCTACGGATTACGTCAACCAGGTGTAACTCTTGACTCAGATTTGTGTTAATTTCAATAAACTTTAACCTTCATCTAGTTAAAGTTCACCTGTAGTAAAGCATTAGTCTTCAAAAGAGCTTTCTCAACAATTCTGTGTATTGTTGGTGATGTACTTGGCGATGTTAAGTACTATAGTAGCCACAGTTGCCCTGATGGAAACTAGGCCGTACTGTGGGTGAAGCGTCTTGCCTAAGAACTCAACAACGGTTAAACGTACTAACCAGGCTCAACCTCGCTTAGCGTCTGAGATCCTGATGATGTAAACCGAGAAGAAATCGCCCAGCTGAAAATCCTCAAATGTTTGACTTTCACGTCCACTCATACCAGTCAAACGTTTGGACACGTGTTTTTATTTACCGTTTTTTCCATGACTAAGTGAAACAAAAGTAAAAAGAGACTCCAAAACATGTGTTATATTTTAATCTCGATGCGCACTGAGAGAAGGCCAAGAGTTTGCGGCGCTGTCAGCAAAGCAAAGGGCGGCTACTGTGAGTATTCTGAATCTAAAAATACAAACATCCATACATCTTTCTTCATATATTTGATGTCTTCCTTAAGTATTTATCAGGGAATCAAACCAACAACCATCCAACAAATGAGTACAGTATTATTTGACTACCTAATCAACTGTTCCATCAACAAATTCCATCAACTCCACAACTGTCGGAGGTTTGTTTGAGGTCACAGTAGTGTTAACATCAACTAGCATGCTTACACACACTTCCTGACTCTCAGACAACAATCACAATCAGTTGCAGGTCCTTTACCGTGTCAGGAAACCATTTAAATCCTGTATTTCTGACTGCTACTTCCGCTACAACTTTCCCATTCGTCCGACGGCCTTGTTTAGAGTTTGCTTCTGCCGGCGTGCTCTTTGGCCCGGGAGGGGATTCGACTCCAGCCGTAGACGTGAGGAGCTGTCAGTTGGGAGCGCGGGGGGATGACGCGAGGCGGTGCAGCGGACCGTGCGCAAAAGCCTTCTCCGCTGACAGGCCTCGGACGCCCCGGCACAAGTTCACATAATTAAAAAGCACAAGAGTTTTTAAGGCGAGAACGGCTCAATGATCAACTCCGGAATACAACGTGAGAGCCGAGAGGAGTGGGGGTTGCAGCGGGGGGTCTGTGGTTAGCTACAACCCAACCGTTTAAGTAAAAGTTTGACATATGCTAGTGTTTGTGAGACTTCCAGACACCTTTTGTTTGTCAGTGAAAGTTCAAAATAGCATTATAGAGATGCAGCAGCCTTGTTATTATGATGAACAAACAAAAAAAGAATGAAAATCCATCAACTGTGGATGTGGAAGGCAATAGATAACAAGGCTACTTCATTATCTATTTGCTGTTAGGTTGTCAATCAAACTCCGTACGTTTCTAGCGTAATTGACTTGCCGGTGCGCTGGGGTTACTTGGTTTATGTTCGCAAGACGCTGTTTACTCAACCAATACAGCGAACTGTTGCTTCCTCGCAGTTCACAGAGTTTGTTGCAATGGCAGAAAAGAATCCATGACCAGTTTGCCACAAAAGAAAGTCTATTTTTGAGGTCGCTGGAAGAAGAGAAGATGAAAAGGAGCGAAGCCAAGCTAAGGTGATTCTTGGAGATTCCTTCCAGCGAAGACGTGCACTGAAGCAGACGAAGGGTCTAAAGACTGACGCATTAGTCGGTAAATTACTTCTGGACAGAAACTTCAACAGCAATTCTTTCAGGATTCTTAAGTATGATTTTTAGAGTAAGGAGGAGGCAAGGGGTGGCATTTCCATTTCATGAGCTATGGAGGAAGAGGGTGGTGTCACGCATGTGCAACATTTGAAAAAGAACAAGCAGTTGCCCTCTTTCACTTTTACTTTAAAGTATTTTCTTATCTATAATGTTGTCTCCTCATCAAAAACATACCTGGAGTTGTGTTTTGTTGCATTCATTCTGGGGGCCTCTTTACACAAGAACACTTGCAGGTAAAAACAACATAATAATTTATCAGAAGTGGCTTTTGTTTAGACGGTGACGGTGTTTTTGGGGCTTAAAAACGCAAAAATCTGAAACCACCCTAGTGGAAAAGTTGAATACGCTCCGCCGTAGCGTTTCCGTCTACACTGCCCAAGATGCAAAACTTTGGTCAGATCTGCTCAAGTGTTTACGTCACATACATCACCATCTAGTGTTACCATGTAGCCGCCTGGCATGCATACCCAATCGAATTCCACACACTTTTGCGTCACCGTATGCACACAGATTTCCTCCCGAAAACGCTTGTCTAAACGTCACTTTTGCGTCTTCCGTTCAGACCATCAACATATAAACGTAGCCTAAAGTTTATGACATTAACCTTACCTATTTAGGCTGAGTTAAAACGGAAAACACTCAATTTTTGATTACTCAAACGTGTAAATGAAACAGGCATGTTTTTAATGAGCTAGGGATGTAACGATATCCAAATCTCTCAGTACGATATTATCACAATATGCATCTCACGGTACGATATTTTTTGTGATATTTTGGAAAGGCTAATATAATTGTAGATAGGACACTTTTTTGCTTTTAAAATACCTTTGGTGTGAATTATTTCTGTCATAATCCCAAGAAATCAAGTAAAAAACATATTTCTTCATGTTGTCTGCACTGAAATGAATCATGGGATATGTAGTTCCTTATGTTTATAAGCTGTTGTTACTATAAAACCATGCATTTAAGCGAAGAAACTTGTAATTCAATATATTTTGACAGCCCACAATATTATTGTGAGACTTTTGACGATACAATATGACGATATTTCGGTTAATAACAACATTATGATATGGATAAAAGTTCCCAAGAATCAGTTTTGCGTAATACATATTGCTACATTTATAGTACTGGAGATGTCATTGCTTTGCTTGAAATGTTAGGCAGCATGGCATTCATTTGTGTATAGATTATTATTTATTTGCAGGTGTTTTGTTGCTAAAATACACAAAGCATATAGTTACTAGAAGAATCTACGTGACCTGACTGTCTTGATGGAGGTAGATACTGTACGTTTTTCTAGGCAAAGCAATAACATCTCCATGGAGTCAAAGACAGGATGGGCCCTCACCAAGAAAAGTTACATAGTACGCTAGATATCATTAAATTGTTTGATAGCCAGCTTTGAACCAATTACCCTCTGGTTAATGGGCGAACACGCGACGTACTGCACCATAATCTATCCTCTCGCAGAATCATTCACCGTGGAACCAAATAGACAAACATGAATAAACATATTTAGCTTATACATCATTCTAAACATGATATAATACCTCGATGTACTTTTTAAATCTACCACCCGCACATTACCGACACCAGGCATTGCTCACGGGCACAAGGTTCAGCGCCTCCGCGATTGAACCCCCGTCTCTCGCAGGTAATGACCCCCTTTCCCGTTCCATAAAACCCCACGTACGACTCCTCAAAAGCACACATCAAAACAAATGCGGAATTAGCCAAGACGACGGTAGCTCGGCACGGCACGCAAGCATGGCCTTGAGCTAGCCATTTTTAAACCGCGGCGCCGCTAATTTATGCAAAGATCTGAACTAATTCTTTGGCAACTGTGAAGCGCGAATATTAACGCGATGTATTTCCTTGTCGATGATAATGCCGCGCTCTTAATTTGAGATGTGCGGTGTAGTCAGACATGAAATGGGAATTTGCCCCCAACCCTGTATTTGTCAGGCTGCGTCGAGCTTACATACGTCTACCCACTCTCTCCATACAGGCAGAGGTGCATGCTGGGAGGAATACTTGTGTTTACTTCCAGAATATTCCGTATATAACTCCTCCATTAAAAAGTATTTCATATTTTTGTAATGTAGCTGTATATTCTGAATACCTGGAATACTTTCAATCTTTTTTAAAGTACATATGACAGGTTAAACTACTACAAATACTACTACTTTTTGGGTGAAGTTTATAATTTTACTACCTGGTTGGTCTATGAAAGTAGAAATACCTTCCTTGCGCATAAATGGTCACTGTATTTTGGATGGAATTTTTTGGTATTTGCGACATAGGTAGAGGTATACAATTTTAGAACCTGTATTTTTTTGTACTTTTCTTCACATTTTTTTCCCACAAACTTCCACTTAAAGGTTTTATATTAAACAAAATTGATTCTTGTGAGCTTCTAGCCACATTACCTCCTCAAAAACATGTCTGGAGTTGTGTTTTGTTTATTCTTAACCCTTTATTATTAGTCTGTCTACAGCTCCAACGCTCAAAATACTCAATACTTTCAAGTTAACTGCTACTTTTTTACCTTAAGTTCAGTAGAGTTTGGCAATTCCAGGTCTGAAATTGTCCAAATGATTCTAGTGAAGGTGTATGGAGTTTAAAAACACAGTGGAGCACTTCCTGTGTTACCACATCTTGTTGTATTTTGTGACTATATTTGAAGTCTGTCTTAGTTTTTGTTTGTTTGTTCCTACTGTCTGCCCTACCGTATCTGTTTTTTGTTGTTGTAACTATGAGGACGCCCTCGAAAAAAACATGGCAAGAAATCTCAAGGGGCTTATCCTCCAAACAAATAAATTCAAATCCAAATACATGACATCACAATGTGGAACAGAGTGTCTTTTGTTTGAGAGAAGAACTCCACCTGAATATGCAGAGTTTGTGCGTTAAACGTGTGTGAATGAAACAAAAGTCCAGATATGTTTTTGATGAGGGAACAGGATTAGAGCATCAGAAAAGAGCGTTTATATGGACCGTTTAAGAGTCTAAAACATAACATATGATTAAAACACCTTTATGTATGCAGTATTGTTAGCTATACTGTTTTTTATTACTTTTAGAAGGACAACTCACACATGTGCACACCACAGTTTTTCAACATTTTCACAAATATTGTTCAGTTTGTCTGTGCATACAGAAAATGGTCACATTTTTATACAGCGGTTTTCCACCTTCAAGGCGCTCAAAGCTCTTTACAACAAAGGAACCACTCACTTATTCACACAAACATTCACACACCAGTGTACGCAGACACTGGGAGCGAGGTGGGTTAAGTGTCTTGCCCAAGGACACAACGACAGCATTCATCTGTGGGAGCTGGAATCAAACTGCCAACCTTTGGATCAGTGAACAAAACGCTCTACCAACTGAGCTACTTTCGCCTAAGATCATTTTCACTCTTAAAAAAAAGTACGTCTAAACTAGAATTAAGCATCTCAGAACTAGTAAGTAGATCATAAATCTGAAAACAAGATGAAAAACCTGATATAAATTTGAAAGTCTTGGCCAGATCAGAGAAATTTGCAGTGAAGCCAAAATTGCATGCTCAAGTACCGCAATTTGGGTTACAAAAAGTAACTCCACGAAAATTAAACAGTAACTGTACCAGAATACAGTCACTAAAAAGCACTTCTCTTAGTGTGAGGATTTAAACACACATTTTCGAAGCTGAGTTTGTAGTTGTGGAAGAATACAGCGAGTATCTTTCCAAATTAAAGAGTAACTATACTATTATTACTTTTTTAGAATTACAAATTGCACATGTACACACCACAATAGCAGTGTCTTTCAAAATTTTCACAAATATAGCCAAAAAATGCATGATCGAGTACCGTATTTTCCGAGCTATTAGACGCGCTCTTAAGCCTCTAACTGCATCAAAAAACGACCGCGCGCCCCACAATCCAGAGCGCCCCATACACGAATCCACTCGGGTGTCCCAGCACGACTTCAGTAAACTACAATACAAACACACACGGAGCAGACAGCGACCGCACAGCGATAAACACCCACAGACACACTCATCACTCCACGCCGACGAGGAACGGAACGAAGGAAAAAGTGAGCGCAATGTGCCACTTCTAGACACAACTGAACAACTGAGTCACTGCGAACACGCCGACAATCCAGTGGTCCCAGACAGCACCCTCCCTACACGCCACAACTGAACAAAGCCCAGAGTCACCGTGAACGCGCCAAACAAAGTCCAACTGACCCATCAAACTGTTGTGTTTCGTTTAAAGTCCAGTGCGGTTTATTTGTGACAAAAGTTCAAAAATAGACCATTTAATGACAGTGCGTCTTATAATCCAGAGCGCTTAATAGCCCGTAAAATACGATACCACAATTTTGTATTCCTTGGGTTTTAAAAAGTAACTCCATGAAATTAAAGAGTAACTGTACCCGATTGCAGTTACTCAAAAGTACTTCTCTGATACGTACAACCGCAAATCTATTCCATTTTCATTTAGTGTGAAGATTTGAACACACAATTGCATAGTTGAGTTTGTAGTTGTTGAAGAATACAGCAAATATCTTTCCAAATTAAACAGTAACTATATCCGAAGTTCTCTGATATGTATTTTCTGTACTTGTACTTATACTTTCCAAAACCGCAAAAGTAGAGTACATAAGGAATAACTTACAAACGCAAATATATGCCATTTACATTTAGTGTGAGGATTTAAACACACATTTGCATAGCTGAGTTTGTAGTTGTGGAAGAATACAGCGAGTATCTTTCCTGCAGGAGGATGACCCCACTAGGTCAGAGCCAAGCTAACACAAAAAAAAAAAAAAATTGGCTGTGGTTCAAGTATTATCATATGGACGGACCAGACAAGAATAGTCATGAAGCATTATGCGTGCAGGGCTAGAACCAGCACCAGCGCTAAGGGAGTATAGTTTGAGGCAGTGTCTACATGCAAAGATCCACACTCATTAAGTTTAGTGAGAGGATTTTGGTCGGATATACGGAACAAAAGGGTAGAAGAAGAGCACAAAGAATTGGACAAATTTTAATATCATAGTACACTGATACAAAGAGCAAAGTCCGTTCCATAGAGAAGTCACGCTATAGCAATATTTTATCAGCAAAATGTACAAAAAATACTTCATTCTGGCAAAGTTTTAAGGTCTTGGTGTACGAATTTGTATTTTTGGGTTTCAGCTTGATGAAAAGTTAAGATGGTTGCCGCAGCGATTGGCAATGCAGAACCAAATATTATATCTTTTGGATGGCAATGGGATCATATATCAGGAAGCGGAAACCTATGAATATGTAATTTTTTTTTTTTAGCAAATTCTAAAGATGTAATATTGTGTTTTGTATTGTTAATTGTCATGGCCGCAGTGTTTTCACATTTTCATTACTCTGAAACCCATGGATAACTTAAGGTTTTACAAGTTGCAGTGAAATAAAAAACAAAAATGTATATGATTTGTGAAAATGCCATGATTGGTGATAGAGGGTACATTCTTCATTCTCATTTTGCTTATTATGATACGATCATAAACGATAAACTTCTGTGCCTTCCTTATCATTATTATTAGTTTGTACGACCAGAGTACAACATTTATTTTGCGATATGTAAATAAAGTTACATGATCAATGTGCATAAGAAACCACATCATTTTTGAAACTATGTCATGAACGGGTGGGTTAATGTGAGTTATTTCTTCTTCCCACTCCTTTTCGAGAAATGTGCTTTTCTCTTGTATACAATGTGTATGTATGTATGTGTATGATTAGGATGATGTTTCTCTCTTGGCACATACTCTAAATAAAAACAAATCAATCAAGGTAGGATAAAAACAATAGCTGTTAGATTTAATTTTGAGTCAATGCAAATCTGGAATGACATGACTTTACAAAACTACTGACCAAAAACGTAAAAACAGATGAGCATATTTCACCTGTTTCTTAGTCACTCCTATTGACACTTTGCAAAAGATGTCATCAACATTTCCTGGAGGTGTGATGCTAAATGTAGGCACTGCTCTGTCTGAAGCTGTCACTCAAATTAAGACTTTAATCTAAGTTTTTAAACACAAACTGGAAAAACTGGATTCACTACAACGACAACAGGTAAGATGAGAGTTCCCACTGTTTTTCACTGACAAAATTTTAAAACTTTTCCATGAATTTTTCATGACCTAAAATGACTTTTCCATGACTTTACATGAGTAGAATTGATCAAACTTTTAGTGCTAAATATGAAATGTTAACCCTTTTTTGTTTGGTATTACTGTTTTTTAACATTCAAAATACTGTCAGTGCATTTATTGTCATCTTTTTTAAACAAAAGCCTAATGAGAATTTAACAGATTGCTGTAGTTGCGTGAGAGATAATAAAATGCCATGATATGATTTTTTCCAAAATGTTGGAAAAGGGTGAGTGAGAGCACTGGGTGATCTTTAAAAAAAAAAAAAAAAAAATTGTATATGTGTGTGTGTATATGTATGTATATATATATATATATATATATTAGATCGGTGTGTGTTTATTTATGGGTGTATATATGTATAATATGTGTGTATATGTATGTGTATACGTGTGTATATATGTATACATATATGTATGGGTGTATGTATGCATGTATATGTGTATGTGTATATATATATGTGTACAGTATAAAATCTTGGGGAAAAAAAAAAGGAAAAAAAACGTTTTGGGGTTAAAATTATATTTTGTTTGCATAATATGTTATTTATTTTTGCTGTATGTAAATATTTGTTAAGTTCCGTGATCAATGTACAGAAGCAACCACATACATTTTGAAACTATGTCATGAACAGGGGTGGGTTCATATAAGTTTTTCTTCTTCCCACTCCTTTTCGAGAAATGTGCTTTTCTGTTGTTTACAGTGTGTATGTAGCATACATGATTATTGTTTCTCTCTTGGCACAAACTCGAAATAAAAATGAATCAATCAAAATGTTAATTGAAATTACAAAATTCCATGATTTTTCTAAGCCTGGAAAATGACATTTTCAATTTCCATGACTTTTCCAGGATTTCCATGACATAAGTCTCTTACACATAAAATTCATTCTAAGTTAGTTACTCTCACGATTTTGTTAAAAATCACCAAAACAGGACGATGAACGCTCATAGTGATCACAGTGTCACAGCCTCCTAAAAACATGTTGTTTAAATCCATTTTAAATTTTTTTTCTTTTTCAAACTTATCTTACAACATTTTTGGCAGCATTTGCTAATGTGTGCATGTTGTCACCATGGTACCTGCTAAACATTCAACCATACACAGACATGTAGAACACCCCCATCATGATGTCACGGCACAGTATCAATATTCAAATGGAATAGGCAAGTTTTCAAGACGGGCTCATGTGACGATGACATAAAAAATGCTGTACTTCCCCCTGTTTAGTCCCATTTGGGTAATTTATGCCGAGTTTCTTTGATAACGTCTAAATATAATCTCGTGAAATGACATTAACGCAGCAAGTTTTCCGATTCGTGCAATTTCAAAAGAATTCAAACGGCATTACGGAGGTGATTTATGAATTTATTTTGGTGATTGGATTTTAAAGGGCAACATAAGTCTTGGGTCACATTTGAACAACAGATAAACCATGTCACGACGTATTAGCTTTCATTACGGTCTTACAAAACAAAGTCACGCTCTTTAGACGATTTAATAAGAGAAGAAAAAGAAGAAGAAATAGACTGAGATTTGAAAAGGTTATGGATTCCGTGATGAGGCTGACTGGGAGGACAGAAATCAACTTTGAAAGAGAAAACTGTTTAGAGCTTTTTACACGAGAAGGTTTGTGGGTAAAAACGCCAAAATATTATATCAGAAGTGCCTTTCGTTTAGACGGTGACGGCGTTTTTGGGACTTACAAACGCAAAAATCTAAAACCACCCTCCAGAGTGGAAAAGTAGAATACGCTCCGCCCAAGACACTCCACCCAAGACGCAAAACTCTGGTCAGATCTGCTCATGTCGCGTACATGTTTACGTCACATACATCACCACCTAGCGTCACCACCTAGTCACTTGGCATGCATACCCAATCGAATTCCACACACTTTTGCGTCACCGTATGCACGCAGATTTCCCCCAAAACGCTTGTCTAAACGCGGAATAAAACGTGAAGATACAACGCCACTTTTGGGTCTTCTGTTCAGACCGTCATCATATAAACGTAGCCTCAACCATGTCTGAAGTTGCTTCAATTTATTCACCTGGATTTATTCATCTGGAATATTCCACTGTATGGGATTACATTTCTGGATCTCCATGGATACGGTAGGTAATGACGCCGGGCGAAGTTAGAGGTCAGATTTGCAGAGAAGATTTAATTTTTTTTGTATAAATGAAATAAACACAAAATAAATAAGTTTCATGTCACACTGTGGAACATGTCAGGCAAAAACAAAAACATCTCCATGGTGACAAGCAAGTTACACCATCAAGCTAAAATTTGTTGGTAAAGATGAAATGTATGGAGAAAAAAAACCCTAAAACTTGCTGATATTCTAAAAATGTTGACGAAAAAGGACACTTGGATACACACAGTAAAATATTTTGAATTGCAGAATTTTTTTTTTTATTTATTTATTTTTATACATCTGAGGGGGAAAAAAAAAAATTTCAACATCAGAGCAATAATGAACAAATGAAACTGAACTGGCTTGGTATTCGGAATGACGCAATACTGTGGTTGGGCCCAGTGGTCTCGAAAAGTTCACATTTTTAAGTTGAAGTTTTTAAGTATCTGTACTTTACTGAAGGATATTTTACAGTGGATACTTTTTACTTTTACTTCACTACATTTGAGAGCATGTCTTGTCATGTCATGTACTTTCTACTCCATTATCTGGACTGGATCTGTACTGAAAAGTAAAAAGTACTTTTCTTCATGGTTTGCCACCTGTTGAAATGGCTGAGACTTATTTTTATGCACATTTAATTTGAGTTAATGCCCCAACTTCAAGCAAACCAAATACACAAAAACACAAAAACAGCTACAATAAATGAATAACTTAAAATTAGATACAATCAAAATCATTACATTTGATGCTTTCATTGTTCTAAAAATCTCAAATTACACTTACTTTTTACTCTTAAAGTACATTTTGGTTGGGCCCAGTAGTCTCTGGAAACTACAAAAAAAAAACATATCGATTTTTTTTTCTTTTCTTTTCAAAGGTGACAGTATCAACATTTTCAGACATTTCCTTACATCCTAAAACTTGGTCAAACCCTCAAAACAAAATCAGAAAATCCAAACTGTACTCCCCCGCGTTCTACTGTATGTATCATTAAGCGTGACAGCGGTAAGTCATTTCTAACAGCCCCCAGTCCGTACACGTTTACATGAAAAGACCTAAAGAGGAAGTGATGCGTTTATGCTGTGTAAACTTTGGGCCATACAGGATGCTACAGCTGCCCGGAGTTTAGGTACGGGAGTAAACAGGGCCCCACGTGTACAGTAGAGGCCCCAAAACCAGGTCTTGGGGGGTCCCCGTGTCCTGTACCTGCCTACCTTACTGTAATACTGTAGCAGTACTGCGTAAATGAAATTATTTAAAATGACTACATTGTTTAATATTTGATTACCTGTAAAATTTACCCTCTAACCACAAGCTATCCAGTTCAAATCTTGCCACAGTGCATTTATTTGGTTTTTGTGCGCTATACACTTTTGGCAGGGCATCTGACTTAAAGCTTTCAAGGACAATGCGGTGTTTGTTTACCCTTTTCGTATGGGACGCCATGGTGTTCTGTTAACATGCTAGTAGCAGGTTTTTATGCCATATGCCCTTCCCAATCCAACTCATCAGAGAATTTATTGACTATATTGTACTCATGATCATACTGCAGTATTTGGAAACTCTTATGCGTGTCTCCATGGATACGTCAGTGCTCTGTCTGGAATGTTCCACACTATGGCATTAAACGTGTGTATCTCTCACCACCAGGTCAAGTTACAGGTCGGATCTGTGGAATGCATATTTTTTCTTTTTAGGTCTTTTAGTGCAATTAAAACTGTAATAAGTATATATACTTTAAATATGTTTAATGCTATACTGTGGAACTTTCTAAGCAAAGCAATTAGGGCTGGGTATCATTAGGAAGTTGTCAATACGATACATGCTACGATACGATACATAAGCCAGATCCCCTTCCCAATCCAACTCATCAAAATAGTTTCTTGACCATATCATACTCGTGATCTAAATGCAGTATTTGGCAACTTTTCTGCTTGTCTCCATGGATACATCAGTGCTCTGGCTGGAATGTTCCACAGTATGGCATTAAACTGTGTATCTCCATGACAATAACCACCATCAGGTGAAGTTACAGGTCAGATCTGTGGAATGCATATTTTTCAAGGTCTAATTAAAAATGGCAATTCAAACTGTAATGTGTATAAATACTAGATAGATATGTTTATACAATATTGTGGAACTTTCTAAGAAAAGCAATTAGAGCTGGGTATCATTAGGAAGTTACCGATACGATACATACCTCGATATACAGGCCACGATACGACACATACCTTGATACATAGGCCACAATATGATATATATCTTGATATATAGGCCACAAAACGATACATATCTTGATACGTAGGCCACGATACGATACATATCTTGATACATAGGCCACGATACGATACATATCTTGATATATAGGCCACGATACGATACATATCTTGATATATAGGCCATGATACGATACATATCTTGATATGCAGGGCAAGATACGATACATACCTCGATACATAGGCCGCAATACGATACAAACGCCACGATATGATATATCCTCGATACACAGGCCACGATACGATACATACCTCGATACAGTGCACTTTCGATTCAATATATTTTGAACCAATTCGATACTGTTCAATGAAAAATAAAGGCTAAATCATGGCTGTGATACTAAAAGTCGTTGTTAAACCACTTCTTGTGCAAAGTGAATATGAAAAAAGCCTATTTTACTTATCAAAACAGTGAAAATGTCAAATGTGTTGCATAAATGAGTTTCTCTAACAAAATAAATTGGTAAAATACACCAAAAAATCCTCTTGGCGATATATCGATACAGCAGCCCGCGATATTGATACTGTGTCATCACATTAAACGATACGATATATCGATATTTTTGCAAAGCCCTAAAAGCAATAACATCTCTCTGGAGACAAGAATCAGAAAAGTTACACAGAACCAACCTTTTATTTATTTTCTTTGGCAAATTCAGTTACAAACATCCAGCATTTGATTTCATATTTTCGCTGCATACCGTACCTTTGACTCTCAGCCTTGACCTCCTGGGGGCGCCGGAGAGGGCAGGATTGCGTTCTCTGATAGTATTAGAAAGAAAAGAGCCGCTTTCTTCTAGGTGACTGATAAAGCGTGAGAGAGGAGAGTACAGGAGAAAACATGTCTTTGTGCGGCCGACGCTTTGGGGAGGATACAAAACTTTATCAGAGCCAGATACTGCTAATCCCCCCCTGCCCCCCTGACAAACTACTGCGATACTGCGGGTTTAGAACAGGGGGAGTCTGCGTGGGAGGGGGGACGCAGAAAGAGGGAGAGGACAGAGGGAGGGTGATAATAATACACACATGAGTACACTATAGAGGTTTTACAGGTATTCTAACAAAGATGAATATACACACTTAAAAGAACTGTGTTAGTAAAGCTTACACATGAGGAATAGAGTGTGGATTGGGTCAAATTTTTCACTTTTTAAAAAAATTTCTTCTATTTTCATAGGCTTTCTAATGTCACACGTTGGATATTGTTTGCGTGGCCTCTAATGAACAATGAGACACAAAATACAAACTCGGGACAAAATAATGAGAAGACTTTATTACTCACTTCTCGCAAAATCGTAAATTCAAAGTGCAGATCTCTAATCCGTAGAAATTGTTTGTCCAAAAATAATAACATCCAGTCCATAAAACAGAGCTGTTAATCCAGTTTGAGACGTTATTTAAAAGTAAAAAGGCGAAAGTAGTTCACGTGTGGCTGTTTCAGTGATGTAACAGTAACGGAAATATCGTGATATCGTATTGTCAAAAGTCTCACAATTATACTGTGGGATGTCACAATATATCGAATCACAAAGTCCTTTACTTAAATGCGCAGTTTTATAGTAGCAACAGCTTATAAACATCGAGAACTACATATCCCATCATGATGGTTTGTGACACATTTAATTTGAGTTAAAATCTCAACTTCGAGTAAACTAAATACACAAAAACAACTAGAATAACTGAATCACTTAAAATCAGCTACATTTAAAAAAATAAATAAAAAAAATCACTACATCTGATGCTTTCATTTTTCTAAAAATCTCTGCAAAATACATTTCATATTATTACATACAAGTATTTCAGTATTCAGTAGTTTTTCAGGTGATACTTTTACTTCGACTTGAGTACCTGTGTATCTGTATTTACACTTCAACTTGAGTACCCGTGTATCTGTACTTTTACTTCGACTTGAGTAATCATTTACCTCTGTATCTGTACTTTTACTTCGACTTAAGTACCTGTGTATCTGTATTTACACTTCAACTTGAGTACCCGTGTATCTGTACTTTTACTTCGACTTGAGTAATCATTTACCTCTGTATCTGTACTTTTACTTCGACTTGAGTACCCGTGTATCTGTACTTTTACTTCAACTTGAGTACCTGTGTATCTGTATTTACACTTCAACTTGAGTACCCGTGTATCTGTACTTTTACTTCGACTTGAGTAATCGTGTACCTCTGTATCTGTACTTTTACTTCGACTTGAGTAATCATTTACCCGTGTATCTGTACTTTTACTTCAACTCAAGTATCCGTGTATCTGCACTTTTACTTCGACTTGAGTACCCATGTATCTGTACTTTTACTTCAACTTGAGTACCTGCGTATTTGTACTTTTACTTCAACTTGAGTATCCATGTATCTGTACTTTGACTTCAACTTGAGTACCCATGTATCTGTACTTTTACTTCAACTTGAGTAATTGTTTACCTCTGTATCTGTACTTTTACTAACAAAACTAATGAAATCAAGTACTTCATCCACCACTGCTGCTACTGCTACTACTACTTCTACTTCAGTTCCGAGTACACGTGAGGTAAAACTTGCTGGTCCGCGGTGACGTTCGTAATAATAACAATGATTTGAAATTGTTTCTAGGTCCTCGGAGGAGCACTTGAGGGGACAGATAAGAGCCACTTGCAGGAGCGGCGTTTGATGATTGGTTATTGATGCTAAGTCCATTAGCGTCAGGGCTAATCCTGTTAGCTCACCCTGGCCCAGGTAAAACATGTGAGTGTCTCCAAACTGGATTATGTCACCAAGGAGCGAACGCTAACGCAGACTGAGCGACTCCACTGTCTCACAGAGGACAAAGAGACAGATACATGAACATACACGTACACAAGCGCACGGACACGCTACAGGACGGCAAGATTATGAACAAAACGAGAAAAACATATCGTAATTGTGATTAGATCTGCCGTAAAAACAACTCCAGTAGTGTTAACATTTGAAAGAAAACTGAAATTATGAACAATTCTTTAATATATTTCTGAATGTATTGTGGAATATTGAGATTTGGATTCAGTATATATTGTGTACTAATACAGGAGGTGGGACCAAGTGTTTGTTTTACAAGTATAAGTAAATCTCAAGTCTTTGACCTCAAGTCCGAGTCAAGTCCCAAGTCAAATACAGGCAAGTCCAAGTTGAGTCTCGAGTCACTGGCCCATAAGTCCAAGTCAAGTCCAAGTCATCTGCTCTGAATTTCAAGTCATTTCAAGTTTTGAAACCAAAGTACTTAGATTTTTGCAATTTATATGAATTTTAAAGATAAATTGTACTTAAAAAATCATTGTATATTTCCATGTGAGTATATAAGAGTTAAATGTCTTGACAAGATCACACTAAGATCTTGCAATCATTACAGTCAGAATAAAAAGAATTTGGATTTAAAAGTGATTCTCAAGTCACAGGCCTCAAGTCAGAGTCGAGTCCTAAGTCTTAGTCCATTTTATCAAGTCAAGTCTCAAGTCCTAAAAAAAGTGACTCAAGTCTGACTTGAGGCCAAGTCATGACTTGCAGATCCCCACTTCTGCCTAATAGAAGCAGATCCTTAGTTGCATTGTGTAACTTTTCTGGTTGTGGCTCCATCATCTGCTTGTTTCTATGGAGATGTCATAGCGCTGCCTGAAATGTTCCACAGTATAACATTATTAAACATCATTAAACAGCTCTACTTTACATGTATTCAATAACAGGTGGTTTTGTAGCTCAAAAATACTCATAAAAACAGGCGTTCTGACTGTGAGCGCCTCTCCACAGATCTGACATGTAACTTGGTCTGCTTTGATCTCCGTGAAGATATTTGTGGTTTAATGCCATACTGTGAAACATTCCAGACGAAGCAATAATGCAATATTGCAATAATGTAAGCAATAATGTCCATGGAGAAAATCATCTGACGGAACCACTCGAAAAAGTTACACAATACACCTTTAAACTTGTACTTCTGATTTCTCAAAAACAAAACAAACAACAAGATTCAACATTTTTTTGTTTTGTCATTTTGGCGTTTAAGTTTAGAATTTTACTTCTTGGTTGGACGTAGCGGTACCATAGCAACCATAATGTAAACAAGGGCCAAAAGATGTCTAAATTACACAATAGTTATAATTAAACCAATAAAAATAAACGACAACAACTTAAGTCTATTTAAACTGTCAGAAAAATGGCATCTTTGTGCATAAATAGTCTTTGAATTTTGACAGAACTGATGGCATAAGTAGAAGTGTTCCATTTTAGAACTCACTGTATTTCCCAATTATTTTTATTTATTTATTTTTTTTTTACTTTTCTTCACAAATTGCAACTTAACTGCTGTAAAATCATGACACATTTTTACCCCAAATAAAGTAACAATTGGAAAAATATACAAATCTGTCAAATACCTGTAATAATAAGTTAAAAAGGGCACGAAATTCACCCTCAAAAACACTGAAATTTTAAAACTTACAAGATTAACTCTCACTCTGACCTCTACAAACATGTTCCGAGATGTCCCTGTTTATGTCAGATGCCCTCCCAGTGTCACCACGGAGTCTTATTATAAATTAACAAATCGCAAACAAGATCTCCTGTCACATTTACAGCCCCTTCTAGAACGAACGCATGTCATAACTTATTAAATTTGCTTAAAATGTTCACAATTTTTGCATAAACCTTTACTTACGAGACAAATATTTTCTACTTCTACCAATATATTTTAAAATCTGTGCTTTTTTGTTGTTTTTATTGTTTGTTTTTTATTTATTCTAATTGTCTTGTCATAGCATAGTCCCTGAACAATGCAGAAGACACGGTGAGGTCGAACAAGCGAGGAGAGACGAGCGGAGTGGAGTGGAGCCCCCTCTACAGGATGATGCCGGTACTACACGCTGAGCAGAAAAGAGAGAAAGAAAGAAGAAGAACGAGAGGGAGAAAGAGAGAGAGGGCTGAAGTAAAGTGGAGCAATAAATCTTACTAAATCCTGCAGGAGGAAAGAGAAAGGGGAGGTAGTGGACAATGTGTAGTTTTAGTTGTATAGTGTTTTATCATCATTATTACTATTATGAATTAACATTTATAAATAGCCTGTTTTTACCTGTGGTTTTCCAGTGAGTGAGAAAAATTAAACAAAATAAAATAAAGATAAAACTAGCAACCAAAAAGTGTACAAATGTGTGTGGGTTTTTTTTTTAAGTTCCTATAAACAAACTATGGGTTCAGCTTTGAGGCCTTTTCCCCATTCGGAATATATATGTATATGTGTGTTTTGAATTGTTAATCACTATGGCAACGGTCCTACTTTTTCATCATGCTGAAACCTGAGGATATGTGACGTGTCTTTCTGTAGCGTAGAAATGAAAGAGATGAAAATATGAAGTTAAGTTGAATTTTTAAAAATGAAAAACAAAAAATAAGTATTGACTTTTTTAAGTACTTTTACTTTAAGTAAATGTTAAAAAAAAAAAAATCTAGCAAAAATAACCATAACTGCTTTTACTTCATAGTAAAAAAATAATTATTATTATTATTATTATTATTAATAATAATAATAATAATAATAATAATAATAATAATAATGATAATAATAAATATACTTTGTCTCTAAATAAATAAATAAATTAAACTGAAAAAAAAAATATATATATAATATATATATATATATAATAGAAAATATTACCATAAATAAATAAACTGAAAAAACTATAATAAAAAATAATATTACCATGAATAAATAAAATTAATTAATTAATTAATACATAAATCTAGAAAAAAAAAATAAAACAATAATAAAATTTAATTAAATACAAAAATTACCTTAATAAAAAATATATATAAAACAAAAAATACAAAAAAAGTAAAAAAAAAAAAAAAAACTCTTTTTTTTTTTTTTTTTTTTTGGATTCCCGTAAATTTAACAATTCCGCAAATAATTCCAGTGTGTAATGCTTTATATACAATACATAAAATGCACATGTTTAACCTGTGGCCCTCAGTACCCTTTAAACCCATGTATTATGACTGGCCTATTCATTTTGCTGTTTCATCATGGAGTCTGTGCTCACCGTTATTGCAGTTTACAGAGAAGGCGCGTGCATCCGGAAATGCGCTCCCCTCCCGAGGTTCGTTAGGATCAGGTAATGCAATTAAAAGCTAATTAAAAGCACATTAAATCGCTTTTAAGCATCATTGTGGGTGTCAAGACGAGACAAGAGCTCAACGTCTCTATTAGAAAATACTGAGACAGGCACACATCAATACATACAACACACACATCAGAATACATACAAAACAATACAGACTTCTAACTTATATTAAATCTGTAATCTCTTCATGACATCACATGGTGGAAGAGAGCATTTTGAGCTTTGGAGATGTAGACAGACTAATAATGCAGGATTACGCAAATGTGAATGAAACAAAACACAACACCAGTTATGTTTTTGATGATGAAACAACATTACAACATGATTTAAAGCTCACAAGAGTCAATTTTGCGTAATAGAGGACATTTAAACACAATAAATTCAATACTCAGTTGAGATTTCAGTCATGTTTAAAATCTGAGCTTTTATCAGAATCCCAGTACTCACTAATCGAACTGCACAAAAATTCTAATTCATTATTTTTCCAAAGAATTTCATCTGGTTATAAAGTCGAAAAGCTTACTCCTGCCTGCATTAGAGTGTGACAACTTTGCTTTGATTTAACAGAAAATCTTCACTATTTTCTGTTTAATTATGTGTCTGAATAAAAAAGCATTGTTTAAAAAGTTTGCCCAATGTCACATACTTTCAAAACAATAGCAATAAGTAGTAGTAGTAGTAGTAGTAGTAGTAGTAGTAGTAGTAGTAGTAGTACATTGGGGTTTATCTGGATGCCTATTTTTTTTCTTTTGCAATTTGGTATAAAACTTACAAGCTTAGAAAAAAAAAGTGGTGATACAACTGGAAAGATATTTTCTTTTCTTATTTTTTGTTTCATTTAATTTTATTTATTTAGGCTACATTTATATGATGACAATCTGAACAGAAGACACAAAAGTGGCGTTGCGTCTTCACTTTTTATTCCGTGTTTAGATGAGCGTTTTCGGGAGGAAATCTGCGTGCACAGGGTGTGTCGAATTTGACTGGGTTTGCATGCCAGGTTTCTGTGTACTGTATGTATGTGACGTAAACGTGTAAGCGACCTGAGCAGATCTGACCAGAGTTTTGCGTCTTGGGCAGCGTAGACGGAAACACTATGGCGGAGCGTATTCAACTTTTCCACTCTAGAAGGTGTTTTCAGATTTTTGCGTTTTTAAGCCCCAAAAATGCCATCACCGTCTAAAGAAAAGACACTTCCGATAAAATCATTTGTTGTTTTTACCCTCAAGCGTTTTCGTGTAAACAGACCCTTAGTTTTTCATTTGATAGAGGTATATTTGTCTCATGGAGCTGTTCAGAGTTGTCTAAACGTAATGGAATCGCCAATCTCTACTAAACAAAGCGCAAAACATACATAATTGTTCACTTGAAAACTATCGCTTCATGACATCACAACTTGGAACAGACCATTTTGAGCTTTGACAATCTAAACAGACTAATAATAATAAAGGGTTACAGAAATGTGAATGAAACAAAACACAACTCCAGGTCTGTTTTTAATGAGGTAACTTCATAACGTGGTTTAAAGCTCAATTTCAGGGTCAATTTGGCGTAATATAGGAGCTGTAAGTCCCTACAGGCCGATTAATTATATAAAAAACGATTAGTGTATATAGAAATAAGACTCAGTTCTTCTACACTTCCCCTTCAGAAGCACATCTCTCATTCCCATAGTCCTCTGGCTGAGAACTTGATCTGAGAAGGTCCCAGTAACACCCCTGTATGGTTCATCTCCATCATCACCCAGTCTCGACCCCCTCCTCTCCGCTCTCCTCTCCCCAAACATGAGCTCTCTGACTGGGGGTGGTGGAGCTGCACGCTGGGGCCTTCAGGATCAGAGCGCCAGGCTGGAGTGGGTCTGACGGCAGCGGGAAAAGTGTGGGGGGGTGCATCAAGGGCATGACCTAGGACCGTTACACTTTCTACGTTGTCATACAGCTACACACGACTGCCTCACTGTGCCATTTAAACACACTTTTAATTGGAATATTTACTCGTGTGCGGATATGCAGGAGACTATACAAAGTACTTTTTTTCTGGGTAAAATTTGAAAATGAAAAAAGCAAACTGTACATGCTTGCATCTCATCACTAGACGATAAAAATTATATCGCAAAATACTGCAAGTCTGAGGGCCTGTTTACACGAGAACGCTTGCGGGTAAAAACGACAAAATATTTTATTGGAAGTGCCTTTTGTTTAGACGGTGACACCGTTTATGAGGCTTAAAAACGCAAAAATCTGGAACCACCCTCTAGAGTGCAAAAGTTGAATACGCTCCGCTGTAGCGTTTCTGTCTACACTGTTTGATTTCCAGACTGCAGGGGACTTTTATAAGTGTGCCTGACCAACTAGTTTTTTCAGCTTTTTGATTGAATCCAAAAAGGACTAAAATTGGACAACAGAGGGTAAAAAACCTCCGTCCAAACTTGAAACGGTCCAACCACAACAGCTAATTTGTATCACGTGTCTCTCAGGGCCTGTTTACACACAAGAACGCTTGCGGGTAAAAATGACAAAATATTTTATCATAAGTGCCTTTCGTTTAGACGGTGATGGCGTTTTTGAGGCTTAAAAACGCAAAAATCTGAAACCACCCTCCAGAGTAGAAAAGTTGAATACACGTAGCATATCCGTCTACAATGCCCAAGACGCAAAACTCTGGTCAGATCTGCTCACGTCACGTACGCTTTTACGTCACATACATGCAGTACACAGAAACAAAAATGTCAGATCATTTCCATGCGTTGGACCTTCAAGCTGCTCTGGAAGCCCTAATGAACTTACAGGAGGCTCCCAACAAATGTACAGAATCTGCAGAGATACTATTAGTGAACAGAGAAGGGTCTGTAATCACCTCTGTCAAATTCTGGATGCATCAGTTCGTCGCAGGCGAGTCAGACGGTGATGGACGAGACCTGGAGAACAAGTCGGTGGTGGAACAACTTTGTGGAAGGAGTAGATGATGAAAACGCGTGACGTGAAAACTTCCATATGTCCAAAGATGCCCTAGTTGCTTTAAGTACATTCATACCCAATCAAATTCCACACACTTCTGCGTCACTGTATGCACGCAGATTTCCTCCCGAAAAAAGCCTATCTACACTAAAAAAATGAAGACGCGACGGCACTTTTGCGTCTTCTGTTCAGACGTAGCCTGATTCCGTTCGATTCCAGCTCCCTAACCTAACTTACCGTACGCTGACACTGTATCCATGGGCAAGACACTTTACCCCCTTTGTCAGTATCTGAAAAACATGTACGATGTTTGAAGAGTGGCAGTCTTTCTTCCAGGCGTCTGTGGTTGTTGTATACAGTTATTTACACAGCATGAAATATATAGGCCTATTAATATTATAATGAATGTTTATTGAGATTGCGACGCACGTACAAAAGCATCTAACGATAATGAACATTAATTACGAGTCCTAATGGAAAGAAAGTAGTTAATGGCTGAATTGATACTGTGCAGCCGACGGCGTCAACATTCCCTGGGGACGGGATGCTAACTAGAGGCACTGCTCTGTCTGAAGTGCTGTTACTCAAGTCAGACTGTAATATGAGTTTTGTTTTAGCGCAATCTGACCTGAAAGAACTGTTATGGCGGGAGCTACAACAGATTTGAGCTTTAAAAAAAGTCTGGTAGATAGAGACATGCACATTGTGTAAAAGTTGCGACTGTGTGCAGGGTCCAAAAACTAAAATTTCAATGCTTTGAGGCTCCCAATTTTGTTATTCTTTAATTCTAGTTCTTTGGGAGCTTCAGTGAACTTCAGTGCGGATCTTGTTCTTCTTCTTCAAGAGTTTTTTTTTTACTTAGTCACTCTTATTTTTTTGTTGAAAATCAAACTCCTAAATAAGACCATGAACGCTTTTTCTGATCACAGGCCCCAGAAAATTTGCCTAACTTAAAACTGTTTTTGGCTGTGTTTGGTAAAGTATGCAATGTGTCACCACGGTAACTGTTACACATTCTGCCATAGACATACATTTAGAACCAGCCCAGTAGGGGTGTGCAAAAATATTGAAATATCAATATCATGGGCTGCTGTCTCAATATATCACCAAGAGTATTTTTTGTATATTTTACTAAATTACTTAGTTACAGTGCTACAGTTTTATTGCTTGTTTAGTGAAAGGAAACTTGTTTATGCAGCTGAACTTTGCACAAGAAGGGGTTTAAAGACTTTTACTATCACAGACACAATTTATCCTTTATTTGTTATTAAACCATATCGAATTGTATTGAAATATATCGTATTGAATCATAATGTATTGTAAGCTCACTCTGAGATATGGATCGTGTCGTAGCCTGTGTATCGAGGTATGTATCGTATCGTGGCCTATGTATCAAAATATGTATTGTATCGTGGCCTATGTATTGAAATATGTATGTATTGTGGCCTGTGTATCGAGATATGTATCGTATTGTGGCCTATGTATCAAGGTATGTATCATATCGTGGTCTATGTATCGAAATATGTATTGTACCGTGGCCTATGTATCGAGGTATGTATCGTATCTTGGCCTATGTATCGAGGTATGTATTGTATCGTGGTCTATGTATCGAAGAATGTATAGTATCGTAACTTCTGAGTGATACCCAGCCCAGCGTGATGTCACCACAAAGTATCAATACTGACAAAAATGACTTAATAAATACTAGCAGATAAATAACTAATCACTTCCTGTGTTTTTTCTATTATTTATCCATGTGGTCCCTTGTGGAAAGTAAACGTAAAGTAGTATAAATAATCTGGAGTACTCGCAGGTCTGTGTGACGGGCCGGTGGCGGAGTGGACCTGACGTGGCAGAACGGAGGCGTCATTAGAGGCGGGTGCGGCGGGCGGGTGCGGCTGACACCAAATCAATGGCACTTTTCCGCGTTATCAATTAAAGACGTGTAATTACAAGCGTGGAGAATTGCCTTTCACAAACAGAGACGCGCCGCCGGACCCTCCACCGCCGCCCCCTGACCCCGGCCGCCCCCAGCCGCAGAGGTATGGATTTTATAACAAACACCTGAGCGAAAGAACAACACTGCAAAAAGCCCAGTAGGTTTGGTCTTAATAACTTGAATTAATTTACTGAAAACTGTGTCACATTATTATTATGTATTTTCAAGGTGCACTATGTAACTTTTCTGGTCCGTCATCTGCTTGTATCTATAGAGATCTTATTAATTAAACATATCTAGTATTTAGAGATAAAGAGGATGCTCTGATGAAGACTCATAAGTAGTCGAAACGCACTGCAAATCACGGTGCCTCTGCCTCTACTTTTATCTCTACAAGAATAAAAGTTTATAAGTTTTGATCCAGCGCAGCACTCCAATAACGCCATTTTTAAAATTTATTTCATGACAATTTTGTAATTCATCAAAAATTGTCTATATTCTTACTGTGATTACGCTCGCCTCTCCACAGTTTTGATCTGTCCCTTGGCCTAGTGGCGTCCCTGCTTCCACAGAGATATGTTTAAGGCCATACTGTGGAAGATTCCAGGCAAAGCAATAACAATTCCATAGAGACAGGTACCAGACCAACCACTAGAAAAGTTACAAACTGCACCTTAACTATCAAAAAAATAAAAATAAAAAAAAAACAGAAATGTTGTATCTTCTAACTAAATTATTTCATGTTGACTGCAATTTGGTAGAATTCTATTTCTTTTTTTTGGGGGGTGGGATTTTAAATGAATCTAAAAAGATATAATAATAATAATAAGAAGAAGAAGAAGAAGACAGAGCGTTGCCTTTCACGTCCAGTTTCTGTTTTTTACTCGTTTACTTGTTCAACATTGTCTGAATAAAATAAAAAATTTGCTGAAAATTACCAGTAAACATATTAACAGTATCACAAACTGATAAAACATTAAGTACTGACCTTATAATGTAATATATGGGTGATTTTTACCGTGTTCTGACTTGAAACATCGAAGTATTGCCTTTCACGTCCACATTGTGTTTTGTTTTTACTTGTTCATTGTCTGAATACAATAAAATGGTTCAGATATTTCAAACCATGTGCATTTGCAGACGTGGGTAACTTCACTGTTAACCAAAACTTGACCACTAACTCACAAATATTAGATGAACATTACCAGTAATTATATAAACTTTACCACATACTGATAAAACACTAAGTAATGACCTTACAGTGATTTTTACCATGTACTGACCTGAAACATCGGAGCGTTGCCTTTCACGTCCAGATTGGTTTTGGGGCAAACAGGAAGTTCCACCGTCAAACCCAACCTGGGGCAACGCCTACAGCACAAAGGTTCCACGTTAACATTCAATTTCTAATCTCTTACCAAAACAAGAAAATAATATAAATAGTTATCAGTGTTGTGAAGGTGACTTTTAAAATGTATTCCCCTACAGATTACAGATTACACACCCCAAAATGTAGTTTGTAACATAATCCATTAAATTATTTAAAGTGAGTAACGTAATCTGAATACTTTGGATTACTTGATTTGCTGTAGAGAAGCAAAGATGAGGATATCATAACATAAGTAGTTTTGTCTGGTAAAAGAAAATAAAAAGCCCAGACTTTACTTAAACATATTAAAAATAGTATTGATAGAAGAAGTTTAGTCTTGTTAAATCCTGTTTGAGACATAGTTTAGACCTGGTTTTAGTCCTGGTTTAGTCCTAGTTTAGACCTAGTTTAGACTTGGTTTTAGACCTGGTTTAGACCTGGTTTAGTCCTAGTTTAGACCTAATTTAGACCTGGTTTTAGACCTGGTTTAGTGTCCGGCAATGAGTGGAATTACCGAAAAAAAAGAAAAAAGGGATATAGCCCAAAATGTGAAAACGGGAAAATACCGCCGTGTAATCCATTTATTTCAACAAAGTAACTGTAATCCAATTACCACTCACTGAAACAGAAACTGTAACTGAATACAGTTACTCATAATTTGTACTCTGATTACATAACTCCGGTACATGTAATCTGTTACTCCCCAACACTGATAGTTTTAGTAATATTAATAATGACACATTGATATGTCCAAATGTAATCTTGGCATTACTTTAGCAAAAAAAAAAAAAAAAAAAACATACATTAAATTACAGTAAAATACCAAATAATAAAATAAAAAAACAAAAAAACAATATAGTGATATATGTTAGCACCACATCTATTTAAACTTTCAACTTTTTAGAAATTGTGAAAAAAAATCACATAAGTTTTTATTATCTGGCTCAGGTTATTGTTTATTCTTTTTCTGTATTAATGTGTAATCAGTTATAGGGTTTTTTTTTGTTTTTTTTCTCAATCTAGCTTTCCTTTCAAAAATGTACCTTGAAAGAAAAAGTATGAAGAAACAATCAAAGAAGACCCAAGTCCAAAAATGTCCTTTTAATTTAATTTCCATTTTCGTCATGTTGCGTAGCGTAACACCCCTGAAACCACACTTGGTCCCGTGCCAAAGATCAGGATGTATTAGCGTAGCCCCTCACAGCAGCTGGGTCGCGCGCATTAGCCGCTAACGCTCCGACTCAACCTTCAGCACCTGGAAAGCCGCTGGAGAGCAGGGCTACGGCGCTGCGAAACAGATGGATGCTGGCGAACGATTATCGGCGCATTACCTGGGTCTGTCAACGCACCAGGACAATACTGAGAGCTCAGATTAGCATTAGCATTAGCATCGGCGGAGAGGGAAGGGGGGGTGGGGGGTCACAACAGCTGCAGGTTAACACGTGCATTCTTCTACAGGAGTCGGGGGGGAGGCGCCGGGTACAATTAGTAAACAGGATACTGCATAATATGGACCGATTAAAACTACTTAAAATGCAGATTTGTGTTGCATATGCAGGACGTGTACAGCAGCCGCTATCCAGTACGGACGAGCATCAGGGCTGAGTATCATCCAGAAGTTACTGATACGATACATACCTCGATACAGTGAGCTTACAATTCGATACGATATATTTCAAATCAATTCTATACAGTTCAATAAATATAACGGCTAAATCGTGGCTGTGATACTAAAAGTCTTTGTTAAACCACTTCTTGTGCAAAGTTCATATGAAACACATCAATTCTAATCCTCAAAACTGTGAAAATGTAAACTTTGCTGCATAAAAAAGTTTCCTTCCACTAAACAAACACCAAAACTGTAGCACTGTAACAAAATATTGGTAACAATATATGAAAAAATACTATTGGCGATATATCGATACAGCAGCCCACAATATGGATACTGTACAATCACATTAAACGATACGATATATCAATATTTCAATATTTTTGCACACCCCTCAGTGAAATTATGAGTTCAACCATGTGCAAGACTTTTTTTTGTATTTAGTTGGTCTCCATCAATCTCATAGGGATGCACCGATCCAGCTTTTTCAGTACCGATTCCGATACTATAGATTTAAGTGTCTGCCGATACCAGTGCAGAGACTGAAAAGAGCATCTGTTTCTAAACTAAAATAAAATAAGACAAAACTGATCCAAATGTGTTACATAGCTGCTGTTTATCTCTCTTTGACTACAGAACAGCTTTGTCTAAAAAAATGTCTTCTTCCATGAAGAATTTATCCACAACTACAAGGGAAGAAAGACGAAAGTGCGACTAGGAATAGCGACCTACTGAGCAAAACTAACTTTATGGTATCATAGAGATGTCTCAATTTCTAAATGTTTTATTTTAATTGTAGAATCGGTCTGAGTGAAGAAGTTTCTTCTGTTTTATTGATGACCATAATGTTTTGCTCAGTATTTCACTAACGTCGTCGTTGTTTGCCTTTAAGCTTCCATCTTTCTTACCTTGATAGTTGTCGATAAATTCTTCATGGCAAAATGTTTTTCCTGTTGGACCTTGTTGGTTTGGTGGTGATTTGGTGATGGGGCAGATTTCTAAAACTGGTGAAGAATACGCCAGACATTTACACACACATTTTGCCATAGAAAAGCATTACCCAGAAGTTCCACAAACCTGTCGTGGGGCACTTCTGGCCATTGTGAAAAAGGTCTATTTGGACGGTGAGATCACTGGAACAAGTTTGCTGAAGAGGTTTGAACTTTAAAAACACAGAGGAGTTTTATAGATTACAACCAGGTAAGACACTCAAATGTGAGAATGAACTCTTTTGTGGGTTAAAAAAACATAAAACAAAAAAACAAAAACTGAAGTTGACAAAAATTTCTGAAGTACACATTTTCTCACTGCTATCACTATTCTCTATTATTTGAACATCTCACTCAACTCTTGGTCTGAAATAACACGAAGCGGTGCCAACCACAATGCCCGCTCTGAGCCTGGCACCTGTTCACCCCGTGCCCCCTGCGCCCCTGCACCCCTGTCTCCCTTTCACCCCCCCGCCCAGCCCCTTCTTCTCTCACGGTGTCACCCGACCCGGCGGAGCTAACCCCACATGAAACACTGGGGTCAGATGTCCACTCCCAGCCCTTTGAAGCACATCAGTGGACTTTCACGGGACTTAAATACAGATGTCAAGTGTCCAGCAGCAGGGCTACTTACTGTCTGTCCCGCACTTCACCTACACACTGTTTTTACAAAGACAGAACTGTTTCACTTCATTTTATAGTTGCAAAATATGACTGAGTTCACCTTAGGGCAGTTAATTGGACTAATAACAGATAGTCCTTACTGTAAACAACTAGAGTGTGAAGAAAAAAAAGAAAGGGAAATTAAATTGTAAACTGGCCAAAATATACATATATAAGGGGGTCTAGGGGTGCGGATTTTAGTTGTTTAATGTGTTTGTGTTTTGTTTTGATTGTTTATTACTGTATTTTGTTAAATGTTATATTCTATTGTCTTAAAAATATATAATAAAAAAAAATAAAAATAAAATAAAGTGTTAGTTTAAGTCAATTTAGTTCCTCCCTTCAGACAAATAAAAGGCAGTAAGGAAGGATCCTGTCAGAAATGAAGAAGCTACTTGGATTACATTTGTACTTTCGTTCAGTTGACAGAATTCTTTTGTTTGTTTATTTGTTTGTTTTTGCGATAAGTTTTATATTAAATAAAGATTATAGTCTTTTTGGACATTTGGTCATTGGTCATGAGCTTTATGTAATGACCGAAAGGACAAGATCACAGATACAAGCGGCCGAAATGAGTTTCCTCCACAGGGTGGCTGGGTGCTCCCTTAGAGACAGGGTGAGGAGCTCAGTCACATGAGAGGAGCTCGGAGTAGAGCCGCTGCTCCTCCACATCGAGAGGAGCAGCTAAAGAGACTTGGGCATGTGTTTCCTCGGGAGGCATGTCCCACAGGAAGGAGGCCCCGTGGAAGATTCAGGACATGCTGAACGGACTATATCTCTGGGCTGGCCTGAGAACACCTTGGGGTCCCCCCGGAGGAGCTGGAGGAAGTGTCCAGAGTGAAGGAAGTCTGGGAGTCCCTGCTTAGGCTGCTGCCCCCGTGACCCGGCCCCAGGATAAGCAGAAGAAAATGGTTGGATGGATGGATGGATGGGTCATTGTTTTTTGCTTAAGACAGGATTTCATCTTTAGACTGCTATCCTCCTCACTTAATTCCACCGCAGCAGCAGAACCGTGCGCCCCTTCAGTCTCTCCATCTCCTCCTCTTCATCACCATCTCCAGTATCTTCACCTAAAGATCTAAAATTCTCTCTTCATCACATTGTACCTTATTAATTCCCAATGATATAAAGTAACCAAATACAAAAGTAAAAAATCTACAATGTTTAGGTATCTGTACTTTCTTTAAGTACATGTTATGGTACTTTTTACATTTTTACTTCATTACATATGAGAACAGGTATCTATACTTTCTACTCCATTAAATTTTTTGAACCGGACTGAACAGTAAAAAGTATTTTCAAGACCACTACATGTCTTTAATAGTCTTTAATATTTTTCAAAATGTGTGTAAAATCCTTCTACTTTTTTACTCCTAAAGTACATTTTTATAGCGGTGCTCCAATACATTTGCTTGAGTATTTTCCCCTGTATCCATACTTTTACTTGAAGGCGCTTTATCTGACTTTTATTGTCTTACAAATGTGAGAAACAGAACTAGTTTATTTTTAAAGGATTTGCAGTGGTCCAAAGTTACTCCTCACTTATCTTATGCATTTTGAGCATGCTAACTGAGCACTTCCTGAACCTCGAAACTGAACTAAATGCTTTATAATTAGATGCAGACTTGTACCGTATAGTTGTACCAAGGCAACAGAAATTTTGCTTAAATACATGGACAAAATCCTTCTTCCACCACTGCTACTTCTACGCACTACTGCAAAAAGTACAGATTGCAGTTTAAATACTACTTTGGGACCATGTACTGTACCTGTCTATTATAGGACTTGGACACTGATCTGTGCACGTCTCTTGTTCTGTTTGCTCACAGCGGTCCCCAGCTCTCCTCCAGTCTGTCTCCTCCTTCACTGTTAGCGCTCACATTTCTCCATAGGGGTTGTGCGTGCCCCCCCCCTCCTTAACTCCAGACGCACAACTGTAATAACAATATAGTCCCATCCAGGAGATCCAGGATGAGTGACCTCAGCCGTGCACAGAGTCAATGACAGATTTGTTAGGGAAAGTATGGCTCTTTGTAACTAGACACTGATGAAGAGATAATGAAGAGGAGGAGAGTCTGAGGGGGTTGATGGTTCGACTGCAGATAAAAGTCAACATACATCAAAGCAGCGTTAGCCTATGTATACAAATTGTCTTTACTTTTACATGAAAATAAATGATGCACTATACTTTGTACGTGTTTCCATTAATTTTATTATTTGGACTGAAATGTTTCACAGACCAATTATTTATTTTGGATTTATTCAATGGTATATGTTTTTATTGCGCTAAAATAACTTAAAAAACATTCATTATTACTGTGAGTGGAGTCACCTTTCCAGAGATCTGGCCTGTAACTTGGTAAATGGTCACATTTTTATATAGCGCTTTTCTAACATTGAGGCACATAAAGTGTTTTACATCAAGGAACCACCCACCTATTCACACATTTATTTAGGTGTACACAGACACATGGGACAAGGTGGGTTAAGTGTCTTGCCTAAGGACACATCAACAGTAATGTTGTAGTATTCAAGACTGGTCTTGGTCTGGAGACAGTTTTTTACAGTCTTGGTCTCCTCTCGGACTCAAGAGCATTTGGACTCAGTCTTGTCTCGGTTTTGAAGGAGCTTGGACTCGGTCTTGTCTTGGACAAGACAGGTCTGACACTCGTCAAGTGCGATTATATTTCATTACAGCTGCTGCTGTCGGCAATAAACTTGTACCGGTGTGTGGGAGAGCACAGGACTTCTTACTGCAGCCTGTGCGCTTGTCTGGAGCCCACGGACAAAAAAAAAACCCTACCCATTTTATTCACTTTAAAGCGGTCTTCTGTAAAGTGCCAGTGGAAGTTGGCTTAAAGAAAGGGTTCTCAAACTATGGGTGGGGGTCCAAAAAAGGGTCACAGAGAGTCTTATTTTAAATTAACATTTATCAGATAAAATGGATATGAATCTCTCTCTCTCTCTTCATATATATATATATATATATATATATATATATATATATATATATAAACATTGACATATATCTGCCAAAATAACTGTAAAATATAAATAAATGAAGAAAATGACAAAGGTGGTCTTGATTTAGTCTCAATGGGCCTTGGACTCGGTCTAATCTTGGTCTCAACCTTTAAAAGTCTTGGTCTTGTCTCGGTCTCGAGACCCTGTGGTCTCCAACAGGTCTTTGTCTCAATTAGTGCAGTCTTGACAACAGTGTTTATTTGTGGGACCTGGAATCGCATCACCAACCCCAATGATGTTTATGTCGAGCTACTTGTTTACATGTAAAAATCTATATTTAATATGGCATACTGTGGAACATTCTAGACAAATAATATATCTTTATGGAGACAACTAGGTGGCATATCCTGTCAGAAAAGTTACACAGTGCACCTTTAACTGGTCTCTAAAGAGGAGAAATGTCACCTTAGTCAACATCACATAACATATTTTATTACCTCACCATAAAACTGCACTATATGTTACGGAACCTGACCTCCAGCAGAGCCTTGTCCTCCTAAACCCTAATGGACAGATAAAGCAGTGCGTGGCGGCGGTTGATGGCAGCTTTTATTGGTCCATAAGCAGGTATCGACTCCCTGTCCGCTCCCATCACGTCTCAGGTACGCCGGCGCGAACACTGCAGCTGGACGCCTCGGAGCTCTCCACAAACATTTCATTTACTCTACTCCCAGCTTTGGTTCACTGGGAAAACGTACTACAACTGAATGAAAGGAGTTACCTGAGGGTGAGACGCTAACTGTAGGCACTGCTCTGTCTGGGGCTTGTTAGAGTTTTAACACAATCTGAACAGAAAGAGCTTGTTTAGTTGGAACAGACGAGCCGATTTGTGCTGTTAAACAAGTGTCTGAAAATTGTTATAAAATTACAGTCTCAAGTAACTACCATTAATCAACAGTTTTTCAGTTAGTCCCTCTCACCTTTTTGTTGAAAATCAAACTCTTAATCAGAACCACGAATGCTCGGACTGATCACAGGCTCCTGAAATTGTGTTGCTTAAACCTATTTAGAATTTATTTCTTGAGCTTCCAGACAATCTTGAATTTTCTTTTCGATGGTGTTTGCGAATGTGTGCATTGTGTCATCACGGTAACTGCTGAACATTCCACCGTAGATATACATGTACAATACCCCCAGCATCATGTCACTGCAAATTATTATTAGTGAGAGTGAAACTTCATAGCTGTTGCCATAGCAATTAACCACAATAAATTACTTTAAATGTTCCAAATTCTACACTGCATATTTCTATGATTTGGCCATGATTTTAAAACTTCTATCAGGTTATTCATCTTTTTTTCAGATTTATTATATACTAACTAGACCAGAGATTGCTTAATTCTGGTCTAGAGGTAGTTTATTTTAAGATAACTTGTCAAGTAAAATGATCTTGGCTGCATGGACAGATCGTTTCACTACTTTTAAATCATTTTCTGATAGATTTGAGTGTTTATATCTTCAATTTTGGCCAAGCTTTTTCGCAGTCCACAAAATGGCTTACATAACAGGAAAGCAGAATGTAACTGAAAGCCATGACGAATTAGCCTCATTCATCAGTCGGTTTCACTTTGTGGAAACCGTTTGACCTCGCAGCATTAGGATTCGTTCACTTGACGATAGAAGGGTACTTTTTTTTTATTTAACCAATCGCTGCTATTTGGTCATATATTTGGACATATGTAATGTGCCAAATCCCGTAGGAAGAAGAGCAATAACATCTTTTCACTTGATAAAATTCACCAAACATCCTCTTTGTTCGATCTTGGGAACGGTTGCCAACACAGAATGTCTGTCTTCGTCTACATCCATCTCGACCGCTTTGTTTACTGTTGTGCTGCACCATAAAAGTGAAAAAGACGGGCGCTTGAGTTTGACGTCATGGCTTCACAGCTCTTCACTGATTGGCCGGTCTTCTTCCAAACCGTCTAGTAGTGTATTCCGATTCCTGACCTAGTCGCTGGAGAGAAATGAAACTGAGCGGAGGCACTAGGTGGCACCAGCCTGGCTAATGAAGAATCGCTCAGCACAAACTTTGTAGGTGCACAATGTAACTTTTTTAGTGGAGGATCCGACACCTGCTTGTTTTCATGGAGATGTAATTTATTTGTTTGAAAAGTTCCACAGTATAACGGTAAACATATTGTATCTGAGGTATATCTGAATACTAAAAACACCAGCAGTTCAATAGAATCGATGGAACATTCCAGGAAATGCATTATGATTTCCGTGGAGACAAGTTAGTAGTTCCCTTCTTCTCCACCAGAAAGTTACATAAAACACCTTTAAAGCAATATTAAGCTTGCATATTTTGAAGTACAATTCTTATTTTTGTTCCCCCATACTCCATGTCTCTATTGTCCTCAGATCAGATCATGTAAGTCTGTCCACTCCTCACAATGTCCCACAGTATAATTTACACAGAGGGAGCAGGGCCTTTGTATTCACAGGTACAATATTTACATCTGACTCTCCATTCTCAGGTCGAGGCTCCAGGAGAATACACAAACCGCATTGTAGCCGGGGAGTTGTATTAAACTGAAATGAGATGGAGCCGCGGTGTGTGCAGCACTTACAATGAAAGGAAATGTCCCTGAGACGTCAAAGCCACAACACAGACACAGAGGAGAATGGACAGAGCTACGGGCAGATTTATTCATCTGGCTGTCCCAAAGCGAAGAGGTCATACGGGGGGAAATAAGGTTGGAAAATGTTCTACTGACAGTGAAGTAGTTTACGTATTCATGCAACTTGTTTGTCCCCATTTCTTTGCCTGGAAACTTCCACGGTAGGGCTTTAAACATATAGTATCTCCCTTGTATTTCTTCAATTAAAGGTGTTTTATAGCTCAAGAATACCTTTAAAACATGAAGTCCACAGATCTGACTATTATGATTAATCCGTTGTGATTGCCAAGTACTGTGGAATACAGTACTGCTTGTTTCCACGGAGACAAGCAGGTGGCAGACCCTTTAACACAAAAGTTACACAGTGCACAGTTAATTTCTTGTACACATAAAACAACAACGTCAATATACACATTGCTGTAAACTATAGCTGTTAGCGTTAAAAGTTATTAGCTGTGCAAAAAAATAAATAAAACAAGATAACTATTCATAGTAGCTTCACCCAGTCATGGGTCCCAAACTTTTTGTTGTCGCATTTCTTGAGACTTTGACCAGACGTACACCCCCACTCCAATGCACTTGAAAAAATAAATAACTCTGGACCCTACACATATCATCCAATATTTAATAGTTAGAATATTTTTTATTGTATTATACTTTAAAGCGGGGGTTTCCAACCTTTTATCTCCAGTAAGCTACTTTTACCAAACAAAAATGCTACTAAATGGTACTAAAAGAGCTAGTCATTTTAGTGTTTGTAAGAAATCTTGTACACATAAAAGCCGCGGCGAGCCTTAGATGGGGTAGAGTTAGACAACTATAAACCATAAAACATTATGCATTTATTAGTATACAAAGTTAGGCATCAAAATTATACAGTTACAGTGGTAATGGATAATATTTTAGCTATTCGAAACAATACATATAATTCAGAAATCTCTTGGACAGCTAATTTGAAGAGGATGGGAGCTCCAGGTTGGAGACCCCTACTGTTAATGTATGTAAAGTACATCACACTTAAAACTAGCCTGCGAGATTGTATCAAATAAAGAAAATCTAGCAATTGAATTTTTGGTTTTTTTTTTTTTTTAAACTATCCTCAAGTCCCCCTCCAGGTCACTCTGCATATGCCTTGGGACACCGAAAAAACAGTTTAGGATCCACCGATTTATGCAACCCGCTATAATTAATGCAATTTGGCAGCAGAAATGCTCAGAACAAGTTTGACAATTTAAGAACATAATTTTTTTTTTATCTTGATGTCACAATTTGGGGAAATTTGAAACAGTGATTTCTGAGACTCAGTACAAAACAACCTCGTAAACAGGATCAATGACACAAGCTTGAATGAAATAAAAGACGACTCCAGGTATGTTTTTGATGAGGTAACAACATTAAAATTAAAAGCTCAAAAAAGTCGATTTAGCGTGAGTATCCTTAAAGCCTGAGATCCAGAAACGCTAACCTCTCCACCAGTCCACCTCGACGTACGTTTGACCCATCTCCTTTGTTGGTCAGGGAGCAGACAAATTACAAACCCGCCCTCATTAGGAACAGAGGAGGGAGAGTCAAATATTTACGTAGGTGTAATCTCGAGGTGGTATCCGTTTCAGATCTGTGCGCAGCAGATGTGGCACGCCGCATGTTTGGGAGCGGGCCCGAGCTTTGGTCTGATAGTTGTTGAGACGGGTTGTCAAACAGCGAGTAAATGAGAACGTTACAGGAGAGGTTAGCTTCTACAACGTGTCCAAGATCGCTCATCACCTCGGCGCGTGTTTGGAGTGAGATGTGCGTTGCTCAAGGGCTTCCTGAAAACCACCCAGGTTCAAAGAGACACAGACAGAAAGAAGGAGAAGAAAGTAATTACTGCATGGGGGCTATTAGGTGAGTGGATACTGTAGCAAAGTTTATCACTCGATATTTTTTCTGAAATTATTGTAATTCCGCCAAGGACTCGACAAGGCTTCTGAAATTCATTTAAAGAGCGAGTAGTTAAATTCTTTGTGGTATTAATGGCTAACACATCACAGTTTTAGATCACTCGCCCTTCAGAGCGCTATTACGTAACAATCTAAGTGTGTTTCTGATGAAACTACTACACATTGCATCAGGTTTGTGAAGTTGTAGTGTATAGTTTTGTATCCTGCTTTTGTATATTTTTCGAGGATTGTCATTGTGAGCACTGGACAGGTTTAAATCGAGTTTAAACGGTTTAAATAGGGCCCAGGAGAGATCATCAGATTACTCAAACATGTATGAATGACATCTAAAACCACTTCAGACAATGAATGAACATGGTTAAAAAAAAGTTCCAAAAACACGATTTTGCATAATAGCTCCTTTAAACATTTGGGAAATTTTAACCTGATATATTGAAGTTAGTGGTAATGGTAATGTTTTTATTTATTAATTCATTTATTTTGGTTTTAATCGACTTATGAAAATGTATCTTTGCATTTGTCCATGTCCAGTTGTAGCTCTTGAGCGACATCTTGAGCTGCATGACACCAAACCTGGCACAGTGAGACCCAAGTTGTTGTTTCGCAAGTCTCAAGTAAGTCTCAAGTTTTTGACCTCAAGTCCGAGTCAAGTCCCCAGGTCAGATACAGGCAAGTCCAAGTCGAGTCTTGAGTCACTGGTCCATAAGTCCAAGTCAAGTCCAAGTCGTCCGTTTTAAGCTTCAAGTCATTTCAAGTCTTTAAACCAAAGTACCAAATATATCTTAGATTTTTGCAATTTATATGAATTTTAAGATAAATTGCACTTAAAAAGTCATAGTATATTTATATATGAGTATTTATAGAATAGAGTTGCAGAAAATAATTTAGTTAATTTTTCATTTTTACATGTCTTGACAAGATCTTAGAGTGAATCATTACAGTCAGAACAGAAAGAATTCAGATTTAAAAGTGCTTCTCAAGTCACAGGCCTAAAGTCCGAGTCAAGTCCCAAATCATTAACCCTCAAGTCCAAGTCGAGTCCCAAGTCCTAAAAATAGTGACTTAAGTCTGACTGGAGTCTAAGTCACAACTTGCAAGTCCCCACCTCTGCAGTGAGAACACGTGAACTCCACTCCAATTTGCAACCTTCTTGAGTAGTCAGTAATTTTCAGTGGCCACCTTTCTTTAAGAGGGGGTAGTATGCTAAATCTACTTTTTAGCAATTGAGAATTAAACTTAAATATGATAATACAGTGTTTTTAGCCAATATAACATTTTCAAAACAATAAAAGATAACATGGTGATCTAATAAGTCATATATGAGCAGTTAGTACTAGGGATGTAACAAGAACTGAAATATCGTGATATCGTATCGTCAAAAGTCTCACAATAATATCGTGGGCTGTCACAATATATCGAATTATAAGTTCTTTTACTTAAATGCATTGTATTATAGTAACAACAGCTTATGAACATTGGGAACTACATATCCCATGATTCATTTCAGTGCAAACAACGTGAAGAAATATGTTTTTTACTTGAATTCTTGGGATTATGATGGAAATAATTCACACCAAAATCTTGTCAAGGTATTTTAAAAGCAAAAAGGTGTCCCATCTACAATTATATTAGTCTCTTCAAAATATCGCAATAAATATCGTACCTTGAGATGCATATCATGATAATATCGTACCAAGAGATTTGGATATCGTTACATCTTTAGTTAATGCCCCTTAGAAGTAAAATACTTAAGGTGGTGAACTTTGACCCCTTGACTTTGACTCTCTTCTTGAGTATTTTATGGTCAGATATCGTAAAAGATCCCAGAATATGTAAGTGCTAAAAGGTGAGTTCAGATACAAACAACCCTGAGTAATGGATGTGAGAATGGACTTTCCCTCTGTCACATCTTCTCAGCTTGGACCTGAACAGAGGAGGAGTGACAGGAGATTTACCGACGTGTCGCCTACCATCACGCCTGGCTTCGGGACCTAAGGGTTATCCTGGAGGTCGGGTGTACCTGAACAGATGGACATGCCGGTCTGGAGGTTACGTCGCTTTCGAAACTGAAGATCTGGCGAGACAGGGCCTTCTGAGCTGCAACCACCTTTTGGACCTTCTTGCCCAGACATTTTAAAGACCATCCCAACCTAATCATCTTCATACAATTTATATAAACCACCATTTTGAAAACTGGCTTTAAAAATCTAACATTCACATGGGTCTTTTAAACCTTCTTACCGTTATTGCCTCATCAAAAATAAACCTGGAGTTGTGTTTTGTTCAGTAGAGATGGGCAAATCCAGGGTTGAAAGTACCATCCAAATTATTCTAATGAAGGTGTATATCGTTAAAAACACAATGGAGCACTTCCTGTATTACCACATGACATCACAAAGAGAGTGTAAATGAAACAAAACACAACTCCAGTCTGTTTTTGATGCGGAAACAACATTATGACGATCAAACAACAATGTTATCTTTAAAAAATGGCTTGAAAAACACGTGTTTTTACTGTGAGTGGGGTCGCCTTTCCATAGATTTAACTTTAAATTTACAGACTTGCATTGTAACCAGAAGAGAAAACAGAATTATCCATATATGACATAAAAGACCAAATTAATTAACATTAAAATTGTACCTCATGTGACTGTATAACCTGGCTCTGCTCCTCTGTGTACTCCGTTAAGGATATTACATTTGGGACATCAAATTAAACCATATTTTCTCTGATACCTTTAAAATGTAGTAATTAGCGTTCAAAGAAACCGCCTGTACTTAGTGAACCTTTTTCTTTCTAGTTAAAGGTAAAGGGGAAGGCTCTTAAGCAGCATTAGGATCACCAGGGGACAGAGGAGAGCCCGGTAACAGCTGAAGGCAGGTTCCACACGCAGATCTGAGAGTACGGCGCACTTCTTATCTGCTTTAAAGGGGCTCATTGAAACAAGCTGCTCAAATTAATATGACGAGACCTCCTTTAAACTGTGATGTTAAAGGTGCACCGTGTAACCTTTCTGCCCGTAAGCTGGTCTCTGTGGATTGTGAGTGCTTTTATTGCTACAGAAATACCTTAAAAACATACATTTTTATTGTCTGTGGGGGTGCCTCTCCACAGATCTGACCTTAGCTGAAATTTCATCTCCATAGCAACAAGCAGGCCACAAACCCTCTACCAGAAAAATTACATAGTGCCCTTTAATAGTTAATGTACCATGATTTAATAACAAATCGACTATAACGCTTCACTTATTATTATTTACGTATTATTGAAAACTGTAAAACCATGACAACCAAAAAAAAAAGTATAATTTTTTGGGGAAATTTTTTACATAGTGTGGCTATAATTAATGTATATTTATTTTTTATATTAATTGTTGAAAAATGTTACAGTTTTTAACAAAATTTTGTGCATCACCAAATGCGTTAACTCCTAAGTAGGTACAGATAAAGTGAGTAGAATCCGTATATCATTCATTCATTAGTTTTTCAAAATAAAACCAAAAATAAGAAAACAAAAAACAACTCTTTTCTTCATTATTTATCTCAAAAACCAAAATGAAGAAACACGAATAACAATTCGTTTTTTCAGTTTTCAATTTTGTGTTTAAATGAATAATGGAAAAAAAAACGTATAACGGAATGTTTCCCGTTTCTGTGACATAAACTGAGATACTGGAATTTTGCACCGCATACGGACTGAACCAGGACTAAACCAGGTCTGGGACCAGACTGGGACTGAGACCAGGACTTAGACCGGGACCAGACCAGGACTGAGTCTGGGACCAGGATCATGACTGAGACCAGGACTGAGACTGAGAACAGGACCAAGAGCAAGACCAGGACTGAGACCGGGACCAGACCGGGATCAGACCAGGACTGAGACCAGGACTGTAACCAGGACTGAGACCAGGACTGAGACTGGAACCAGACCGGGATCAGACCAGGACTGAGACCAGGACTGAGACCAGGACTGAGACTGGGACCAGACCAGGACTGAAGATGGTTTAGTCCTGATTTAGTCTTGTTTAGTCTTCAGTCCTAGTTCAGTCCTGGATCAGTCCTGGATCAGTCCATGTGCGGCGCAAAAGTTCAGCATTGCAGTTTAAATCATGGAAACGGGAAACAGCCATTATCCATTTTCTCCATTATTCAATTAAACACAAAATCGAAAACTGAAAAAAACAAATCATTATCTGTTTTTTCATTTTGGTTTTGGAGACAAATAATGAAGAAAACTGTTTTTCATTTTCTTATTTTTGGTTTTATATTGAAAAACAAATGAACGAATGATACATGGATTGGGCAGGGGTGGGAGCAAAGTGCAAATTGAAATTTTCTGAACACGCAAGCCTTAAATATAAATCAACACAGGGTTACTTAAACATGAATGAATGAATCATAATACAACTCTGAGTAAGATAATTGTGGGAAAAAACATTAAAACAGTCAATTTTGTGTAATATATTTCCTTTAAAATATATATATATATCTACACAAATCTCTTCTTGAATCTTGGTCTCTCTCTACGTTACATTCAGCAGCATCATAAGTCTCCAGCCCTTGTAGCGTAGTGGGGAGCAGGTGATGCGCAGCTGGAGCTATGGCCATAAATATGCGGCCTATATTACGGCGCGGAGGTTGAAGAGGGCCCCGGTCTGTGCGTGGCGTGGCTGAGAGCGTGTACCGACACCTGGGGCGGACAGCTGATGGCTCCTGCATAAGTCATGAGCCCCGGATCACTCCACTGTTTATGAACGTACATCAATAATACACAACGTGAGCGGAGCAGTGGTGAGATGTGATTCTAATGAAGTGCAGGTCGGACAAGAGAGAGTCAAGTCAACATGTATGGTATAGTATTCTGATTCTAATCTTTTATATATAATTCTTTTATGGTGGTAAAGTAAATAGGTGGTAAGTTTAGATTAGTTTATTAAACCTATACTGCCAATTAGCACAAAATATTTAAATCAAAAACTAAAAAAGGCATCCCATATTTTAAGTGATCTTTGACCATTTACAAATCAGTGCGTCCTTACTGTGAGTGGGCTTGCATCTCCACAAACCTGACTCTTATTTGCGTGGCATAAATCATATCTATCTCCATGGAGAATGTTGTTTACACAGTGTTTCTTTATGTCACACTTCATTGTTCAAAGGAAAACTTGACCTCTGCATTTGACCCATCCTTCAATGCCATTGGAAGGGGCATGGAAAGCATGGAAACCGGAACTATTTAGAACTTATGTTGGGGCTCAGGTCGGACTTGGACACTACAGTCTGTAGTAAACAACTCACTTTGAGACTCTTAAAGGGACCTCATTTTCTAGTGAGCCAGAGTGTTGGAGACATGTGGAGACACTTTTTAAATATTCCATTCCAGTCCTTGTATTTGCAGAAGTCACTTGTGCTAGGCTAGTGCATGTCAATGGCCATAGTTAGCCTGCCATTAAAAACAGTCTTACCCACTCCACAAAACACCCGAAACAAATCTGTTATTACACCAGACTGTTGATGTAAATGTCTGTGTTGATAGAATAATTTTAGAAGTAAAACCAACCTCGGATTTGAAGGATTTATGTCTGAGCAGCAGCACTGAGTTGTACTTTCTGATAGAAAGCTTGGCAGCGGCGGACTGATATCACCTAGCACCTATCTTACCAGCAAAGTAAAATTCCGCTGCTGCTGAGAAAATAGTCCCTTTATTTCAAACATTATTCAGTCAACACAGACATTTACATTGATCATCTGGCGTAATAATAACTAACTAGGAAATGAGGTCCTATGTCCAAAATTCCAGACTGTCCCTTTAACCTATCAGGGACACACATGAGCTGTTTATATCAAGGGGGGAAAAAAAGGGGAAAAAATATCACAAGGGACTGAAAAGCATTCCAGATTTCTGCAGAAGCACTAAACTCTGTTAGTCTGAGGTGACAGACGTTTGATTTGACGCTACAGAGGGAGTGGTGACCAGACTGATATCACTCTGTATCTAAGGCTATGTTCAGACTGCAGCCTGAAGTGACCCAAATCTCTTTATTTTTTTATCGCCCCCTATGCTCTGATCTTTTATTGACAGTCTGATCGACACAGATCTGATTTTTTCAAATGCGACCCAGGCCACTTGGATATGTGCTCCTAAAACAGATACATATCCGATCTTTTGACATGTGACTTCAGTCTGAACGGCCAGGTCACATTCATCCCACCTACACGTCAGGGTTGGAGCCTTTTCAATGGAGGGAAAGCGAGGTTAGTGCGTTTTTTAAATATTCGGGGGGATCACTGTATTCAGGCCAAATTGGAGGGGTTTTATCGGAACCAGGCGGTTTTTGAAATATCCAAGCAAAGCTACAGGCGGTCCTGGTTCCAATGTCAACAAAAAATAAAGAGTCTCTGAGCCAAACACAAGAAGACTAAAGACTCAAACAAACAAAGCAGCGGTGGACGTGTAACCTGTCCATTTTACGAAGAACTGGACCGTGTTTTCGGAAACAAGCCCAGCGTTTAGGCGAATTCTGTACTTCGTCATGTCCTCTAATGCGCATGCAGGACACTTTTGGGACGTTTAAAGTTCACACTGGAGATCACATACAAATCGCATTTAATTGGAAATGTGAACGACCTCACAAAAAAATCGGATTTCACAAAAAATTGCGCATTAACCCTTGCAGACTGAACATAGCCTAAAACACAAGAGGTATCAATATGGAAGGATTTACCTACTGTATATATCCTTTTCATGTATTCTCTTTCTCTCTATATCTCTTCTGCAATTGAAAAAAAAAAAAACAGATAACTAACTAACTAACCGGTCTCATTTCACAGCACAGATGGCTGGAGCAGACAGGTACAAGCCCGCCACACAATATGTCCCTCCCCATTGTCCCTGCCTCTCTGTCAGGGTGCTACACTAACACGCTAACACACATTCATCTATAAATCAGCAGTAGCAGTGCGCTCGGTGGACCCAGGTCTCTCCCACCGCGCCCCTCTCCTCTCCCACGCCAGCCCTCCCCATTACCAACCATCGTCGCTAACCAAATATGAAACCGAGTGCACTTTGTGTCACACGTCCTTACATTCAACAGCGTTCGCGTGGAAGCCGAGGGGGTTTGAACCTTTTCTGGGCCATCTGTGCGCTAAAAAGGTGGGCGAGTCTCACGGGGAGGGCGGAGGAGCGAGGGGGGGGAGTGAGGATGTCAGCCATTATAACAGCTGAGCGCTCCAGATCAAATATTTACTGCTTACCTGTGTAACTGCAAATGCCAGATCGCACGGAGACGAATCGGATCTGATGTTTGTGATGAGAAGAGGGAGTCTGTGAGGTCAGGAGAAGAGGAGGGTAAAACAAGGTGACAGGGACAGACAGGGAGTTTTTGGAGCTTCGTCGTGATTGATTCATGACTGTGGAAAATGTGAAATATTATGAACTCCGCTGTGTTTTAAGCACCATACACTTTCACTAGAATCATTTGGATGATTTCAACCCTGGAATTTCCAATCTCCCCTGAAATAAACATAAAAGGAAGCTAGAAAACTACCACCTCATGACATCACTACGTGGAACTGGGAGATGTACACAGACTAATAATAAATTTGCGTAAGATAGGACTTTTTAAGGGACAGTCCAGAATTTTGAGCATAGGACGTCATTTCCTAGTGAGCCAGAGTGTTGGAGATGTGTGAAGAAACTTTTTGAAATATTCCATCCAGTCCTTGTATTAGCAGAGGTCGCTGGTGCTAGGCTAGTGCATGTCAATGGCCATAGTTAGCCTGCCACTAAAAACAGTCTTACCCACTTCACAAAACACCCAACGCAAAACTATTATTACACCAGACTGTTGATGTGAATATCTGTGTCAATAGAATAATTTTAGAAGTAAAACCAACCTATGCATTTGAAGGAGAAGCAGCAGTGAGTTGTACTTCCTGACAGAAAACTTAGCAACTGATATATTAGAAAATAGTTCCTCAACATGCGACGATTCATGTGATGCAAGATTAGTTTTATTTCAAACATTATTCTATCAATACAAACATTTAAATCGACAGTTTGGCGTAATAATTTTTTTGCTTCGGGTGTTTTGTGGAGTGGGTAAGACTGTTTTTAGCGGCAGGCTAACTATGGCCATTGACATGCACTAGCCTAGCACCAAGCGACCTCTGCAAATACAAGGATTGGAAGGGATATTTCAAAAAGTTTCTCCACATGTCTCCAACACTCTGGCTCACTAGGAAATGAGGCCCTATGTCCGAAATTCTGGACTATCCCTTCGATCGGGGACACATCCAAGTTCGTCCCATCCTCAGTTTATGGACAGGCCTCATGTGAAAGCTCAGAACCTCCAGAGGCTGCACTTGCACTGAGTCATGATTGGCTGCAAAGGCTAGGTTGTAGGTAGTGATCATTCTGAGCAGAGAGAGACATTTTACGTTTAAACCACCTAGATTTCAGTGTCGAAACTGGTGACCCAAATAAGAGACTCGTGAGGCTTATTCTGCTTTCTGATTGGGCTTTAGAACTGAAACACTAAATTATAACAATACAAAAACAGTGGACAAGTAGTTTAAGAATAAATCTGTATTAGAATTGCTATTAGTAAAAGCTAAATTTGGTCTTAAGTCATGTTTATGGAATTTTATGCATGGTCTTGAAATCGTGTCAATTAACTTGAAAACAGAATAACATGATGTTGCTAATTTACACACCTTGAACTTAAAAAAAAAAAAAAAAAAAACCCAGCCACTTCATCTCCTTGTCTGTCTTGGTAGAGATATTTTATTCCGCCTTTAACAAATTCCTATATGCACTAATTTTCAATACAGAGTCCACAGTAGTCATGCTGTTTAACCAGAACACTGTTGAATTTATGCGAGAATGTAAATGTTTTCCTGTGGCTGGCGCTCCTCTTCAATAATGCATGGGCCTGTATGTGCATAGTGTCAGGCTGATGTAGGCTACGTGGAAAAACAAACCAAAGAAACCAGTGCGTATCTGTATTCATAAATTCTTCTTTAAGTGTTTGTCTGGCCCACAGCGATCGGCCGGGCAGGTTCAAAGACGGCCCACTTTGGGATAAGAGTCATGAGAGTCTAGTGAACTGAATATGTGATCAAATGTGGGCAGGAGCAGACAGGAGCAGGCAGGAGCAGACAGGAGAAGAGCTAATGAACCGGTAGAGTTTAAGCCACATGCAGTGTTTGATTTGCGTGTCATCATGACGCAAAACAGACAAACTGTGCCACACATCCAGAGGGTTCAAGAATATTTGTACTTCATATTATAAGGTCTAATAATAATAATGCCTTTTATGACTTCTACTACACCATCAGCCAGCACCAAATGTTTACACACACCCCACATTCATACTAGTGTCTTGCCTAAGGACACAATGACAGAACTTGGTCTGAGCAGGAATCAAGTTTGGGGAACCATTGCTCCATGCAGATAGATAAGATTAATGGCATACTGTGGAACATTCATCTACACCAGACCTGGGTACAGTTCCCGGGCCACATATGGCCCTTTGGTTGACTCTGACCGGCCCGTTTAAGCTCATTTGGAATTACAAAATAAACATATTTTATAGTTGTAGCTCATGCATGGACTAAAGCTGCATTGCTTTTATTTTAGAGGTGTTTTTTTTGTAAGGCAACCTCACTATTTCATTACTTAGTCATAACATACACTCTTATGCCGGACATACACTGTGCGATATTTTTCATTGTTTCACTCAGCCCCAGCTCAAACTGTACGACCAAATCGCAGGATTTAAAAGTTCACAGCTCATGGAACTACTTCAAGAGTGTGAAACCCTCACAAGAGGCGATTTCAAACAGATTTGATATTCTTGCAATCTACGATTGTCGATCAGGAGTTTGTCGTGAGATATTAAATAGTTCTCGTTTCCCCGTGTTTAGTACACGAAGCACGACACACGATAAACCATTTGGATTTCAGCATCGAAACCCAAATGAAAGACTCATATGAGGCTCATTGTGCTTCTGATTGGACTTTAAAACCAAAACACCAAATTATAATTTATAACACAAAAACATTGGACATGATGGCAAAGGAGAAATTCAATTTGTCAATTTTTTGTTTCAGTTCTGAACTGAAGAAGCAGCTTGGATGAGCTGCGAAACGTATTCGACCAAATAAACTTTTGTCCATTTGACAAATTGAATTTCTCCTTTGCCATGGATTCTACCTGGATGACTGAGGGATTTTTCAGACAATTGGACATGATGGCCAAGTAGTTTAATAATAAATCAGCATTAGAATTGCTATTAGTAAAAGTTGGTCGTGAGGTATTAATTGGTTCTAGTTACTCCATGTTTACTACACGAAGCACAACTAAGCCAAAACTTGGTCCCATCCCAAAAACAGTCGCATGAGTGAAAAATCGGCTCAAAAAGGGCCAAAAATCTCACATTGTACGCTCATCTTTATCAGTCTTACCAGCTCCTGAAAACAATGTGATTTACTGTTTTTTATTTAAAAAAATACAATTAATATTATGCAGAATTGAGTTAAGCATTTTGACCCGGCCCTCCACAATATTTTCTGTTTCTCAAAAAAAAAAAAGCTACACAGAGTAAATGACCTGATCTCCACTAGGAAAGTTCCTCAGTGCACCTTTTAATAACTTGTTTTCACTAGTTGACTTTAACATTGCTTCTACCCATTCTGCGTCGCGCGTGTCTGTAATGCAGTGTGACAGAGACAGAGTGGTGCTTCTGGCCGCCTCTCTCATGCGTCTGTGAGCTGCACAAGGACGGCCAGGTTCTGTGTGCTCCTGTGGGACCAGCGCGCATGATGTGAACGCGCTCTGAGCATGTGCCATTATTTAGAGCGCTCCTGTTCGCTAATAAGCATTGGGCATCACGCCTCAGTCTGTCTCCCCCTCAGCTCTCCGCTCCGTCTATAAGCTCATGAACGCTGGAACTCTCTCAAATGGGGAAACGTTTAAATACAATCTCGCGCCGTAAAGAAAGAAAAGGTTGATAAGACGGTAGGTTATGTGGTTTTGTTCTTATGTAAATTTTTCTGGCAAATCAAATTAACTTTACAAACCGATAATACGTGAGATACACCACTGATCAAGTAAAAAAAAAAAAAAAACACAAATTTAAGTAAGTTACTCAAGTTTACGATAATGATTCTTTTCATTAATTCCCAAAGCGACATTATTACTTTGTCAGGAATGTTCCTCCAGGCCAAATTATGGTTGAGATCTATGGAGAGGCGACCCCGTTTGTATTTTTCACGGCATTTCTTTAGCAACGATGAGTTTAATGCTACAACGTGGAGCAAAGCAACAACACCTTCATGGAGAACTTCAACTAGGAAAGTTCCTCAGAGCTGCTTTGCAACCTTAAATTGCAAACGCCAACACCCTTCAAAGTCAAATGCTTCTTGACTTTTCACAAAAACAGGTTCTAAGCTCTTTCACATCAGGTTACGCAAAGAAGAACGCAACAAAAAAATCAAAAACGTACAGATAAAGGTTTCTGATTGGTCGGTACAGAAGTTAAACTTGGTCAGTCACAGCTCCAATCCTTCATCCTACATAGTATTTAGATAACGTCCAATTGTTTACCGTTACGTCACACTAACTGGATCTCAGGGTGGTAATATATCGGGAGCTATTGCTATTCCAGACCTCTCACAGTGCATTATGAGCTCTATTTACTCGGGACAGTCCCAGTTTTGAGCCCCGTGTCCCCCGTCCCAGTAGATTTATCCAAAACCAGTGATTTTTCCCACTTTTATACAAGAAATGTCCCAGGCGTCCCTATTCTGGACCAATCTGATCCTCATCAACCGCAAACGGAGCAACATATGGTCATTTGTTTAGCTAAAATCGAGAAAAACATGCTTGAAAATGACCATAAGAACATAAAAACGTCCACTGACAGAAGTGCCTCAGATTATATAGGCTATGATTCGCAGTGAGTCGAGAATGGACAACATCATGTGCTCTTTTCACAATCATCAACCAACCATCCAGACTTGAGATGCAGCAAACCGATATTGGTGTTGGATATGTGTGCCAATACCGAAATATCTACTAGACTGGATATCGACTTCCAAATATTAGTTCAGCCGATATCCTGGTTGGACGTATAAATCGATTTACCGGTTGTAGTTTGCCTAGAAAGTCTCATAATGTTTTTAATTGTACAAACTCATTTTAGAGATAAATAACAGTTCCATAACGCGTTTCAATCAGTTATGTCTTGTTTTATTTTTGGCAAAAAGAGAAAATCAATTTCGTCATACTGGAAAAAAATATCTAGGTAAGTTAAAATTACTTAAATTAATAACATTTTACTTTAAATGAGTAGATTCAACTTGACAAGTGAAATCGTTTATCAATGGAATAAGTCTGTTTCTCTTAATTTAGGCAACATTTGATTTTGTTTCTTATTTTAAGAGCAAAAAGTTGTTGTTTTTCTTATTTTAAGTGTAACAAGATGTATTTTCATGTTAAGCCAAAGATGTTCATTTCACCTTTTTATGTACTTTAACTTCTTGGGTTCTTTTTAGGTTTCTCAAGATGTGTGAAAAATCCCTCAGTTGTCCAGGTATTTCTCCAGATATTTCTTCTTTGCCATGTATTTACTTCGTTGACAATGTTTTAGTACCAAAACATCAACGAGGTCCTGTATTGTCTTTAAAAAGAACCGAAAAAGTTATGTATTTTCATATGTAAGTACAAAAAGTCTTATTCCACTGGTAGATAATTTTACTTGAAATAGACTCAAATCATGACAAAACTTAACTTAATCTTAATTCAAGTCATCTTAACTTTACAAGATTTTGTTTTTTGCAGTGCAACTGGACAAAAGTTTATTTATTTATTTATTTATTATTTTTTCCACCAAAATAAACTTTTAAAATAAACTTGAATTTCTCTTTTTGTCCCTTTTCTACCTGGATGACTGAGGGATTTTACACACATCTTGTTTTATTTTTGTTGATAGGAATGAAATAATTTTCAGTCTAAGCACCAGTATCGGCCGATATCGACAGATTCTTGAAGCTACAGTATCGAAATCAGTATCAGAACTGAAAAAACTGGATCTGTGCAGCATGTCCCAGTTTTGAGTTTAGAAAATCTGGTCCCCCGTCCCTCCAAACCGAATCACATTACCCAACACGTCTCTCTTCTTTTACACTTCAAGATGGTCACTGTAGCTAGGATTTAGTGAAAACTTACTGAAAATCCACAAAAGAAACCGGTAGAACCTACAGATAACTAGCTCCTGTCTCTGTGACGTAGAGCTGTTGGTTCAGGCATGATTCAGGCCAACAGCTCGGCGCTCTCATCTGCCTAATGCGTCCAACACAAACGTACCTGCGCTCCATCCGTTAAACCTCCATCGCTAGCCCATTTAGCCGCCGCGCTCATAAATACAGCATTAAGCTAGCAGCAGGGTGTTATATGCGCTCCCTATGGCCCGGCTTTTGTTTTAATGAAGCCATTTGCAACTTATGAGCGAAAAAAAGTGGCGTATTAGACCAGGCCAGATCAGTCAGAGCTATTCCCTCTCGGTGTTTAATACATGTGCGGAATAAAATGAGGCTGCGGCGCGGTCCGGGCGGGAGCGGGAGTGCAGGGCGCGCGCGGTGAGCGGGCTGTGCTGATTTAACGCGGCGAGGAGCGGGAGGGGGGGCGCGTCGTTGACTTAATCGCGTTGTTCGGCGGTGTCACGGAGATGTCTGTGAGCTTACATTACAGAGCAAACAGGTCCAGAGCCGACGTGACAAACCTGCAGATTCTTTTTTTTTTTTTAACATAGAATAAATCCATGCAGGGTTAGTTAAAAGGTGTGGAATGGGTGAAAAATTAAGAAAAGCAGAATCAAAATACATTACAAAACTATTCATTTTATTATAGGGAGAGGTTTGTGAAAAATAATAGCAGCAATAAACTCATGTGTATGAACTGGAGCAGACGTTTAAAGGTCCTATAGTACACAAAATTAACTCTTGTGAGCTTTAAGTTATGTTAGAATACTGTTAACTTTTCGAAAACATACCTGGAGTTGTGTTTTGTTTCCTTCACATGTTTGAGTAATAAAGTTTTATTAGTCTGTCTACATCTCTAAAGCACTAAGTCCACCTTGTGATGTCATCAAGTAGCAGTTTTCAAATTAACAGCAACTTTTTACGTTTAGTTCAGTAGAGATTAGCAATTCCAAGTCTGAAATGATCTATTGAAGTTGAAATGATTGTAGTGGAGGTGTCTAAAAACTCAGTGGAGCACTTTCTGTATCACTACATGGCATCACAAGGTGGAACAGCGTGTTTTCTGTTTGAGAGAAGAACTCTTAATAGCCTAATATGCAGGTTTGTGTGTTAAATGTGTGAATGATTCATGTTTGTGATGAGGAAACAGCATTATAACAAAGATCAGAAAATAGGGTAATATAGGCTTTTAACTGTTGTTAGTCTAATAGCATAGTTGCATAAGTCATATTTGAACATTTTCAGAAAACAAGAAAAAATACATTTTTAGCAAGCACATTGGTTTTTTTTTATTGAAATTGTATAGAGATGACTAAGGCAGACAGTGATTCTGATAGGCTGAGGACATAGGCAATAAAGCAGGGTGATGCAGCAGTGGCAGGAGAGTACAGTTAGGCAGATTTCACAATTTGGCCAAAAAAAAAACAAAACACTTATGCAATTATGCTACAAATAAGTCTAATAACGCTATAAATAATGCTATAAACCTATTACAAAGGCCTATGCAGTATTGGCCTAAAATAACATTTTACTGCTCGCAAAAGTACAAAATACATTTCTGAAAGATGATTTTACACATCTTGGTCAAATAGAAAGCCTATTGCTACATTAAATGTAATAAGTACTTGTCAAGAAAGTGAAAAGGCCATGACTCGGGAGCTCAGGGTAGAGCTACTGCTTCTTCACAAGGGAAAAGATGCACTACCCGTGACTCAAAACCACTGGTGGAGGAGTTTCAAAACACAGTGGAGCACTTCTGTATTACCACATGAAATGGCAAGTTAGAACAGAGTGTTTTCTGTTTGAGAGACTATGAAGAATTCAGCCTAAATATGCAGGTTAGTGTGTTAAATATGAGTGAATGATTAATGTTTGTGATGAAGAAACAACATTAGAACATAGATCAGAAAACAGCATAATATAGGCTTTTAACTATCAACCTTTTACAACCGAGGCCTACTCAATTTTGGCCTAAAATAACATTTTACTGCTCACAAATGTACAAAATACATTTTTGAAAGATGATTTTACACATCTTGTTCAAATAGAAAGCCTATTGCTACATTAAGTGGAAGAAAGCGAAATGGCCATGACTCGTGAGCTCAGGGTAGAGCCACTGCTCCTTTACAAGGGAAAATTTGCTGACTCAAAACCATTGGTGAAGGAGTTTAAAAACACAATGGAAGACTTCTGTATTAACACATGACATCATAAGTTAGAACAGAGTGTTTTCTGTTTGAGAGACAAATTCAGCCTAAATATACAGGTTTGTGTGTTGAACATGTGAATGATTAATGTTTGTGATGAGGAAACAACATTATAACATAGATCAGAAAATAGCATAATATAGGCTTATGACTATAAACCTGTTACAAAGGCCTACTCAGTACTGGCCTAAAATATAATAGCTATAATATATATATAAATATATATAAATATATTAACTATTTACTCCTTCGCAAATGTTCAAAATACATTTTTGAAAGATGATTTTACACATCTTGTTCAACTAGAAAGCCTATTGCTACATTAACTGGAAGAAAGTGAAAAAGCCAAGACTTGTGAGCTCAGGGTAGAGCCACTGCTCCTTCACAAGGGAAAACGTGCACTATCCCCGACTCAAAACCATTGGTGGAGGAGTTTAAAAACACAATGGAGCACGTCTGTATTACCACATGACATCACAAGTTAGAAGAGAGTGTTTTTCTGCTTGAGAGAATATGAAGAATTCAGCCTAAATCTGCAGGGTTTGTGTGTTAAACATGTGAATGAAACTAATCTCCAGTTATATTTGTGATAAAAACAACATTATAACGTAGATCAAATAGCTAAATCTAGGCCCTTTAACCTTAAAAATAGCATCTGCACATTTATTTTATTATTGTTTATTTGATTTTTTTTTTCACAGTACAATAGTGATGGGTCAGCCAATCTAATTTCAAATAGCAACTTTAACTTAGTTGATATTTACCAGGAAAGTCTTCGCAGTGGACTTCATGGACGGTCTCTGGACATTCTCAGTTAGTGGTCATCCTCATTACCTCCTGGCCAATAAACTGCGCAGGGCAATGCCAGCCAAAACAATTTAGTTAACATTTTATTTATGGACTTTGAATTTCTTTTGAATTCAACTTTTTGTCTTATACAGTGACAAACCACCACTCCACCCCAGAACAACAAACAGATCAAAGCAAAAGAAGCCAGCGGAGTCGGGGTCAGTTGCGAACGACTCCTGCCTCAGACTAACTGTAAGTGTGTGTGTGTATGTGCATGTGTGTGTATGTGTTTAGTAGCGTGGCGTGTGCTGTGAAACTTCTCTGTATCAGTGTCGGCGTGACAAATGCAGCCCATATTTCTGTTCAGACGACACTTTTACGACCGCACTGATCGACATCAAAGTGCAAGAAGAAACAAAAGTGCTTTCAAAGTGTAATGGCAGCTCAAACTTCTTCTCTTTTCCCCGTCTTTGTGGAGCGCGCCTTATCACGGCAAACACGCCACGTCCACACTTTCAGATCTGCACATCTTAAGGGCTTTTTCTTATTATGTATTATGCTAAGGACGCCCATAACACATGCAAATTTATGGAGCAGCCGAGTGTCACCTCACTTTAAGGAAGGCGTCCAAATAGTGGCGTCGCTCATCAAAGTTGTGGCGCAGATCTTAACGGCGGGATGCTAAGATGTACCAGCTTTTGTTTCCCGCTAATATCCCTAGAAAATCTGGTTAGAATGGGCCCACGGAGCACGGAGCAGCCGAGCGAAGATTCCACACTGTTTTCACAGCTGTCTGTCGCAGGACGCTGGTGAAGGTGGTACGTATGTGTGCGCAGGGAAGTGTGTGCGCGTGTGTGTAAAAGATGAGAAACGGGGAGCATAAAGGATAAACCAATAGAGTGAGCTCGCTGACAGTGTTTGAAAAGTAATAGAGTATTATCTGTCGTAACAGCTGGGAGCACTTTCCGCGTCTTCAGAGCGCCTCTTCTCTTTGTGATACCAAAACTGTAAAGTAGTCACGGGCTACGCCAGAGCTAATACTCCGACATGTGACAGCGGCTCTAAGAATAATGGCGTTCTGATAAATGTAGCGCAATTACAGCCATATTCAGGGTAGAGTCATAGTCGTCGTAGTCGTCACATGTGGATCGTGGGGTCATGGTCATGAGACAGTACCTGAAAATACCGCAAAGATACTCTAAAAGAAGTACAATTTGAAGCGGATTTTGTTATCAGATCTTTCAACTTTTCTACTTGTTTCCATGGTTATGTTATTACTTTCCCTGGAATGTTTCACAGATAGACTTAAGCTATACTTTGGAACATTCTAGACAAGCACGTGACGTACCCTCCGCGAGAAACGTTACGCCGTGCACCATTACTATGATAGTCTTACTGTACAATGTTACTTTCTTTGCATAGTGTGGCCTTCGGTATCTGATACTTCTAATTATTTCAACCACAGCAGACAAAGAAATCTCTGAGAAATGGTTGAATGGATAAACGTTGGTGCGACACACTGACAAAGTTTGGGAACATCTTGAAGCGTACATGGAAAAGAAAAAGACAGCGAGACTGAGGAGGCAGAAGATGAAGCAGAAGTGTAGAACAAGTCCAATTTCTACTTCACTTCACTCCTATTTGGAATGGTTTCAGAATTTAAAGGTGCACTATGTTACTTTTTGATGAGGGTTTGTCAGTTGCTTGTTTCTATTTATATACTACAGGGGTGGACAAATTACGGCCCTTTAAGCTTTTTAGTCCGGCGCGTTGAACTTGAAGAACAATAATAATAATAATTTTCAGTGTTTTTCAAAGTCATTTCAATAAACAGTAAAAACCGTGGGACTTGAAAGATAAGATGTTGATATTTTGTTGTAATGATTTTCAATTATGGGATATTTCAAAAACATGGGACATATTTTCTACTTATCCCATGTTATTTTTTTCTTTTCTAAGGTGGATCCTACCTGGTCCTGGTCCGGTCCTTTCGTCAAATGTTAGAACCCTTTGTGGCCCACGAGTCAAAAAGTTTGCCCACCCCTGATATACTATATCACTGTCTTGCTTGCAATGTTCCATAGTATGACATTAAACAGCTCTACCTTATATTTATTCAATTACAGTTTGTTTTATAGCCAAAGGTACCTAGAAAAACATACATTCTGACTGTGAGCGGGGTTAGCCTCTCCACAGATCTGACCTTTAACTTGGTCTGGCTTGGTCTCCATGGAGATAGAAAGATTTAATGCCATACTGTGAAATATTCTAGACAAAGCAATAACATCTCCAGAAAAAGCACTTGACGGACCCTCCACCAGAAAAGTTGCACGATCCACCTTTAAAAGAAGGACTAAGTTAATCGCATATGAATAAAATGTTTTTGAAGTAGACTTTTGAAGGATTTGGGATATTTTTGGATAATAATATTAATTGACAACACACTACTCTTGTAAACAGATGTATTTGCCTGGTACTCAAGTTTGAGCAGACCTATGCATTGCCCAGCTCCAGGGCCACATACGGCTCTTTGGTCGACTCTGATCGTCCCGTTTAAGCAAATTTGGAATTCCAAAATAAACATATTTTATCATTTTACCCCATGCATGGACTAAAGCTGCATTGCTTTAATTTTAGAGGTCTTTTTTATTACATTTTTTATAAGGCAACCTCACTTTTCATAACATAAACTCTTACCAGTCTGACCACCTTGTCAACACAGTGCTATTTACAGCTTTTTATAAAGAAATACAATAAATATGATGCAGAATTGAGTTAAGAATTTTGGTCCAGCCTTCCACAATATTTTCTGTTTCTCATGTGGCCTCATGGAAAAAAGAATTGCCCGTCCCTGATCTAGACAAAGCGATGACATCTCCAGAAAAAGCATTTGATGGACACTCCACCAGAAAAGTGACACAATCCATGTTTAAAAGTAGGACAAAGTTAATAGCATTTGAATAAAATGTGCGTTTGAAGTAGACTTTTGAAGGATTGTGTTGATTTTTGGATAAATTAATTGACAACATACTAGTATTGTGAACAGAAAAAAAAGCTTGTCCTAAACCACTATGAAAACAGAGCAGAGGAGGGCTGCATTGAAGGAGGGATATGGGAAAATCTCAGATGATGATTGGTCAAAAGGCAAAAGCGGCGGACTGTGATTGGTCAACAGTTACGGAAAGGTGACCAAATTCCCGCTTCACTGTTTACTGCTGCAGACCTCAACCTTGACCCTCCCTTGCCTCCCTCCTCACCCCCGCGACGAGCCCACTCCAACGTGGCCGCCGCTCAGATGAATATTAGTGAGTCCATTCGGCGCGGGGCAGTTACGGTCGGGCGCAGAGGCACACAGATGCTCCCAGGTAATGTCCCTCTCACGCGGGCGCGATTACGGCCTGGGCAGGAGCCAAACCCAGCAGCTGTCCTTCCAACAACAGCCGATAAAGTGTCCGCTCATCCGCCATCATAAACCATCATCAACAATCATAAAGTCTCGTATTGTCAATGAGGGCAACGCCAGAGCGGCCGCAGCACCGAGCCCAAGGTCAATGGGAGCACCGTAAAAGGCAAAATGGGTCGGTACAGAGAGAGAAATGCAAAGTTACAAGTACAGTGACAAATTTTGGGTTTGGTTTCCAGACTGCAGCGGACTTTTGTGTGTGTGCCTGACCAGCTAGTTCTTTCTGTGTTTTGATCGAATCCAAAAAGGACTGAAACTGGACAATAGAGGGTGAAAAATCTCCGTCCAAACTTGAGACAGTCCAACCACAACTGCTAATTTGTATCATGTGTCTCTCAGGGTCTGTTTACACAAGAATGCTTGCGGGTAAAAATTACAAAATATTTTATCGGAAGTGCTGTTCGTTTAGATGTGACGGCATTTTTGGAGCTTAAAAACGCAAAAATCTGAAATCACCCTCCAGAGAGGAAAAGTTGAATACGCTCCGCCATAGCATTTCCGTCTACACTGCCCAAGACGCAAAACTCTGGTCAAATCTGCTCACGTCGCGTACACATTTACATCACATACAAACACGTTGAATCATTTCCATGCATCAAGCTCTGGCAAATGTACAGAATATGCAGAGATATTATAAGTGAACAGAGAAGGATCTGCAATCACCTTTGTCAAATTCTGGATGCACCAGTTCGTCACAGGCGAGCCAGATGGTGATGGATGAGACCTGGAGAACCAATTGATGGTGGGACAACTTTGTGGAAGGAGAAGCTGATGAAAATGCATGGCGTGAAAATTTCTGTATGTCCAAAGATGCGAATTCCACACACTTTTGCGTCACCATATGCACACAGATTTCCTCCTGAAAACACTTGTCTAAATGTGGAATAAAAAGTGAAGAAGCGACACCACTTTTGCGTCTTCTGTTCAGACCGTCATTATATAAACATAGCCTTAAATACGTAAGACTTGCCTCAACTATTCTTGTAGCATTCAGAACAAAACATATAACTTCTTTTACATGAGATAAGTAATAGTTTGGTGCTTTTGATTGATTCTGTAACCATCTGTTGTCACTGTTTCTCAGTCCTCTGTGTTGTTGTTTTTTTTCCCCTTTTTTTTTTTACACGTAAACCTCCATGTTTGTTTTTGTGCCAACCACACCCCCTGAAATCAGAAAAATAAAGCTCCAGATCTACTCGTTTTTGTAAAGTTTTGTCCAAGCGTGTGGTTCTGACTTAGCCTGATTCATCAACCGGTTTCATTTCGTGGAAACCATCTGACCTCACAGCATTAGGATTCGTAGGTGGGTATTTTTTTTTTTTTATTTAAAAATCACTGCTAGTGGACATGACGTATGTAATGCGCCAAATCCCGTAGGAAGAATATCTTCACCAACAGAATTCAGCATTCTGTTTGTTCCGGCTTTAAGTCCTTGATCTCGTGAATTGTTGCCAAAACAGAATGTCTGTCTTCATCTACATCCATCTCGACCACTTTGTTTACTGTTGTGCTGTACCACAAAAGGGACCCAGACAGACGCTTGAGTTCGACGTCATGGCTTCACAGCCTTTCGCTGATTGGCCGGTGCGGAGTCTACAACTTCCAGGGTTCTTGCAAACCATCTAGTGTATTCCAATTCCTGACCTCGTCGCTGGAGAGAAATGAAATTGAGCTGAGGCACTAGATGGCACCAGCCTGACTTAAGCAACAAATTCAACAGCACTTGAAATAAGAAGAAGAAAAAAAATACTTGTTAAATTTTAATAACTGTTGTCTTAATCCCAGTGTTTTTACATTTAATAAAGGGTGGAAAAAGACAACTCTTATTTCAAGAATTTTCTAAATCAGTCAAATCTAGTCAAAATTTACCAAAATCACAATGAAAGATTTCTCGCAATATGGACTTTTTTAAAGGTGCATTGCCTAACTTTTCTTGTGGAAAGTCCACCAAGTGTTTTCTCCATGGAGTTGTTATTGCTTTGTCTGGAATGTTTCACAGTATGGCATTAAACCTATCGTTATGGAGACCAAACCAGGGCAAGTTATAGGTCAGATCTGTGGAAAGGCGACCCTGCTCACAGTCAGAATGCCTGTTTTTCTCCATATTTTTGAGCTATAAAACCAGCTGTAATTTAATAAATGTAATGTGTGGAACATTCCAGGCAGAGCAATGACATCTCAATGAAACAAGCAGGTGATGGACCTCCAACCAAAAGGTGCACAGTGCACTTTTAAGACTGCATATCACTGCTTCTGACCAGTTGCAAGGATGGGTCAAATGAGTACAAATTTTCCTTTTCGGGAAAAAAAGTCACCCTAACCTTTAATTTTAAACTTTGGAAAAACCCTGATTGGTTAATTATTCTTTTGATTTCGAGAACATTTCACGTCAGTTCCGAATCTCTTGGCAGGTTGGTTGTTTTGCCTGTCCTCACCGGTCCAGCCAGTGTCCCTGTCATGTCCCATTGTGTTTGGACGGCCCTCAGAAATACAGAAATATGGAACAACATATGCGGCGCTCTTCACTGCCATCTCTCTAATTCTTTCCTGGCTCCGACCTGAGTCACAGCAGCTGCCCGCACCAGAGCCACGAGGGCAGGTCAGTACCTCACACTTTAGTCACAGTCACAGTCTTTATGGTCACTTTTGATTTAGTTTAGTTTGAAAAAAAATTACAATGACAAAAACTATTACAAAATATGTTAAAGCAACAAAGTTAACTCTGGTCGTAGGACATGTTTTCATGTCCGGAACTGGTCATAACAATCTGTCTCTTTTCTAGATGAGTTCAGGATGTCAAAGAGAGGAACTTTCTTAGAGAGTAGTGGAGGATATGTCATTTTAGGACTGTAAAGGTAAAGTGCTTCAGCTGACATTCAGATTGTATCACAAATTTGCATAGATCAGAGATCAGGAGTGAGCATTTATCTTTTTCCATGGGGCCACATGAGAAACAGAAAATATTGTGGAGGGCTGGGCCAAAATGCTCAATGCTCAAAAAACTCAATTCTGCATAATATTGATTGTATTTTTTTTATAAAAAGCAGTAAATATTATTGTTTTGACAACCTGGTAAGACTGGTAAGAGTTTATGTTATGACTAAGCAATGAAAAAGTGAGGCTGTTTTACAAAAAAATTTAATAAAACACCTCTAAAATAAAAGCAATGCTGTAAAATGATAAAATATGTTTATTCTGTAATTCCAAATGATCTGGTCTGGATTTGATGGAAGGTGTAAGGTTGCCTGGCATGCCCAGACTCAGCTCTCTCTGTAAATTTTATACAGAGTGATACCAGTCTGGTCACCACGCCCTCTCTCATCTTAAATTAACAGAGTTTAGTGCATCACTCATTGATTCTGATTTTATCTGTTTTGATATGAACAGACAATGCACAATGTCAATCACGCCGATCTTGGAGAAATATAGTAGGTAATTTGCTTCCGGAATTTTTCTTTTACAAATTACAGGTATGGAGCATTTGTATGGGATTAAGATCTCAGGCATCCTCCGCAAATATTACAAATCAGCAAAGGTCCACTGGTAATACTAATCCCATGTGAATAGGGCTTTAGAATGATCATTGCTTTGTATGAAATGTTCTACAGTATAGTATTAGGGCCTGTTTACACAAGAACACTTGCAGATAAAAATGACAAAATATTTTTATATGAAGTGCCTTTCATTTAGACGGTGATGACGTTTTTGGGGTTAAAAAACGCAAAAATCTGAAACCACCCTCCAGAGTGGAAAAGTTGAATATGCTCCGTTGTAGCGTTTCCGTCTACACTGCCCAAGACGCAAAACTCTGGTCAGATCTGCTCATGTTCCATATATGTTTACGTCACATACATCACCATCTAGCGTCACCAACTAGCCGCCTGGCATGCATACCCAACCGAATTCTACATACTTTTGTGTCACCGTATGCACGCACATTTCCTCCTGAAAATGCTCATCTAAACGCGGAATAAAAAGTGTAGACGCGACGCCACTTTTGCGTCTTCTGTTCAGACCGTCATCATATAAACGTAACCTTAAACATACAGTATTTATCCTGGAATCCATTAAACGCACTTGTTTTAACTCCACATTTTGCAACCCTCAGAAAACAAAGCATATACTCCCCCATAAATGTTACATAGTATTGTTATATTATGAGTTCAATTCTCCACAGATCTGACTTGTAACATGGCCTCAAGCTGCAACCTGCTTGTCTCCATGAAGATAGAAAAGTTTAATACCATCCTGCAACTTTCAAGGCGCTGCAATAACATCCCCATAGAGACAGAAAAGAAAAGTTACATAGTGCAGCTTTAACCACTGTTCAGTCCTGGTCTTGACTCTGTCCCCGTCTGCGTCTCTGCTCGTCCCAGGACCTGTCTCCGTCCTGCTTGGGGGACACGGGCCTAACGCGAAGCGACATCCGAAGCGGTCGTCTCTTCATAATTTATTTAAACGGTTACCCCGGAGACGCACCTTAATGCCATCTCTCCGACAGCCGCTGAAATCATGCCCCAGATCGAGCTCCGTCCTCTGGGGTGCGGACAAATGGACAGGCCCCTGCTCCCCCCCCCTGGCCCCCGGGTTTCCATTATCCCGGGCCCCGTAATGAAGCGGTGTCAGGATGCGGAGTGCCACAGAGCTGTCCGGATTGTAGAGCGTAGGTACAGCAAGCGTCCTCCAGGGGGCTAATGCGAGTTTAATGACGGGCGCGGGATGATGACACGTACAGGAGGTGAAGGTGACACCCCGTGATGTCTGGCTCGGCTCCCCTGTTTGATAAACGCCACTCATGTTCCACCCTCTGTGCCCTTTAAAATTTTATCTGGGCTTCAAATATTAACCCAAACCTTTGCTGTCAGCGGGAAAAATGTTATTGTAGCGCATCTCAGTTTTGGATGAATAAAAAATACTGGATAAAAGGTCATGTGTAGTAAAGATAGCAACAAGCAACCATGTCAACAGACTTGGATTTTATATTTTTTATCAATAATTTGCAAGTAAATGTGGTAAAAGTTTGTGTTAATCAGTTATTTTTCTCTTTTCTTCATCTTTAAAGGTTTAATATTTCGCAAAATTTATGTTATTATGTTGTTCCTTTCTCAAAAACATACCTAGAATTTGAGTAATCCCTTATTATCATATGTCTGTTGTTAGTCTGTCTACATCTCCAAAGCTCAAAATGCTCCGTCCCACCTTGTGATGTCATGAGGTAGTTTTCAAGTTAATAGCCTTTTGTTTTTTATCTTTTGTTCAGTGTTTATTTTGGTTTGGCAATTCCAGAGCTGAAATTATCCAAAAGATTCTAGTGAAGGGAACAGCGGGGTATCATTAAGAAGCTGCCGATACGATACATAGGCCACGATACGATACATATCTTGATACAGTGCACTTTCCATTCGATCGATGTACACTAAGGGTCAAAAGTTTGCAAAGACCACATTTTTTCAATTTTTTTTATGGTTTACTGTTGACCAAAACATATTCTAAAGTTTTGATTGATGAAAGTGTCCACCTTTGGCAGATATAACAGCTGAACACACTCGTGGCTCGTTCTTTTTACAACAGAAATCAAATATTCTTCAGAAAGTTCTTCCCAAGTCTGTTGCAGAAGTTCCTATAAAAGTGTGGCACCTGTTGGTTGTTTGGCTTTTACTCTTCTGTCCAGTTCATCCCAAACCAGCTCGATGGGGTTTAAATCTGGACACTTTGCTGGACACTCCAGGTTTTCAAACTTTACCATCTTCTTCTTTTTTCTTGAGGTAGTTTTGGCAGAGCTTGGACTTGTGTTTTGTATCTTTATTCTTTTTTTTTAACCTCTGGCTGTTCAGTTTTTACCTTTGTAGCATTTGGACTAACACGACTTGAATTGCAATAAATAACTGGAAAAATGAGTGTGTTCTAAAACTTTTGACCGGTAGTGTATTTCAAATTGATTCGATATAGTTCAATAAAAAGTAAAGGTTAAATCATGGCTGTGATACTAAAAGTTTTAAACCACTTCTTGTGCAAAGTTCATATGAAACACAAACATTTTAATCATCAAAACAGTGAAAATGTCAAATGTGTTGCATAAACGAGTTTCCTTCCTCTAAACAAGCAACAAAACTGTAGCGCTGTAACAAAATAACTCAGTAAAATACACCAAAAAATCCCATGATATATCGATACAGCATTCCCTGATATCGATACTGTATCATCACATTAAACAATACAATCCATGGATTTTTTGCTATTTTTTCACACCCCTTGTGAAGGGTATGCAGTTTAAAAACACAGTGGAGCACTCACTGTTTTACCACATCACGTCACAAGATGGAACAGAAAAGAACTCAGTCTAATATGCAGGGTTTGTGTGTTGAAAACGTGCTATGCTAAGTATGTTTTTGATGAAGAAGCAACATTACAACTTCAAATCAGATCAGAAAATGGTGTAATATGGGCCTTTTAAAAATACAAACAGTGATTACACCCAAAAATGTTGTCATTTTCACAAGAAGTTTTTACTCATTCCACATGAAAAAGTCAGTTTAACAATTGTAGCTTATAAAACTGTTGTTTTTGCAATAAATATGCTTTGAATCATTCTGGAAAAATCCCCAAGCATTATGACAAGTCTTTGTAATAGCTCCAATAAAAACTACAACATAACAAACGTACGAAGAACTAACCATTCCTCAATAAAAGTAAGAAGTATGAGCCACAGTTGATATTTCTGATTCGCATTAGCAACGCGGCTTCACCCGTCAGTTACTCAATGTCGTCGTACTTCCCCTGCGCATTCTTTCAGATTACTCAACAAACAATACGTCAATAGATGCCAATAGAATCAAGACAACTTACGAGGTGGACGGTGAAATCCCCTTCAGACATGTCTTTACCGTCCAATCCGCGATACACGACGCTAAGTGCATATTTGCTCATTGTATGCCAGTGTCTTCTCGACGGCGTAATGGTCTCCGGATGCCCCAAACGCATTAATTTCAGACAAAAGTCCCTTCTTAGTCGCGAGGGGGGGTAGATTTGACGTTCGCAACAACACTTTACCGCAAATCTGATTATTGCGTAAACCGATTACAACTTCCCCCAATTAGAGGCCATTACCAGGTTAAGAGCTCCAATTCGTCTTGCTGATTCAACCTCTTCATGAAGTATCTATGGACGTTTTGCGGTACGAGTATCGATCGCAATTTTAGGTCGGAAAGATGCGTGCCGGCGAACACCCCAAGATGAAAATGTTGCCCGCTCGTGGCCGACGTCGCGATCTGAAGTTAGTAATAAGGAATGAAGAGGTAGCCATCTTCCCCGAACCATAATGCCTTAACGTCGTAATTACCATGATGTAGAATAACAGCATTAGAACGAACCAAGACATGCATTCATAGAGTTGTAATCCAATCAAACGAAGCTTAAGGATAAAGGGACACTCATGCAGACGGATAGGGGCCAAGGGGACACTTAAGGGCTAGAGTGCAGAGGTCAGTGTCATAACTAACACGTTTCAGTGCAATTTCATTTTAGCTTTGTTTACCAAAATATAAGATGAACTACAGCAGAATGGCTTCCAGAATGTTCATTATTAAGCTGTTTTAAAATATATTGTTCCTTTAACGTAGAGCAAGAAAAGAAAAAGTTAAGAAATGTGTCTTGCTAGGACATATACAACATACAGGTTGGGACAAAGACATGATAAAAAAATATGCATTTTCACAGTTTTTTTGGGTTTTTATGTAAGTGATATTTGAGAACTTTTGCCATAAGATCATAAGATTTAATTTTGTTTTGCATAGTTAATTGCGATGGCAACAATGCTAGATTTCTATCACTATAAATATATGCAATCTAATTATTTCTCATTATTTTACATATTAGCAAAAACTCTAAAAACACGCACAAAAAACCCCCCCCCCACCTACTGTTTTCAGTGTTTCAGATTTTGTTAAATGTTTCTACAATACAATATTCAAAACATTAAAACAAAACTACATATGAGTAAATGTCAACCATACAGGGTGTCCAAAGTGTGGCAAAGGAGCCACATTCGGGGCCTTCCTTTTCAATCCGAAAAACAAAAAAGTTTTCGATACACAATTTAGTTTTTTTTTACATGTATTTTTGTATTAACATTATATATGAAGTGAGTCATTTATTGACACGAGAAAAGCAGGGCTCTTCAACTTTTCTTGAAGGCCATGTTCTCTGGGCCAAAAAAGCGTCATCACTTTTAACACGTTTGGGGTCGTACAAAAAAAGATGCCCCAACCCTAGATCTGTTTCAATAATGATATTATATTATTAATACATACACATTAATATTGCTCTGCGACATTTCCAATGCAGTACTCGACTAGTATCAAACTAGGACTAGACTAATAACAACCAAATCTGAACCAGGACTAAACCAGGGTCAAACCAGAACTATCTCAGAATGAAACCAGATCAAACTCAGAATTAAACCAGGACTAAAGACTCAAACCAGAACTATCTCAGAATTAAACCAGGATTAAACTAGGCTCAAACCTGAATTAAATCAGAATTAACCTAGGACTAAACTAGGATCAAATCAGAACTAATTCAGAATTAATCCAGGACTAAACCAGGGTCAAACCTGAACTACATCAGAATTAAACCACGACTAAGGGCTAGAATCAAAACTAACTCAGAATTAAACCAGGTCTACAGCAAAATAAAACAAGGACTGAACCAGTAATCAAGAGAAATACCATCTTATCTTAAGCTGAATAGGCCTGGTCTGGCATTTTGCACAAACTCTGCACAAACTGGTGAGCTAATTCCTAGTCATGTAAAAACACTTAACTAAATTCTAATCTCAACTACTTCAGCTAGTACTTCCAGAGCTCCCCGACTCGCCTCACTGACCCCCGCGCAGTAGTGACCAGAGCGGCGGACACAAACACACTCCGTAAACACTCCATCAGACTGGACCGTGAGCGCATCTCCAACCGCCTCCCATCCATCACCGCGGCAACACCCACCATTTGTTTCGCCGAACCAGCGGGGCACGGGGGTCAGGGGTCACGGGGGTCGCTCGGGGGTCACTTCGGAGGCCCCGCGCTACGATGCCATCTACCTGCGTGTGTCGCCGTTACCCGCGGCGTGGTGTACTGATGGTAATGGTCTGGCGCAGCAGTCCGGCCCGCATTGGTTATTTTGGTCTTAATTCGTCCATTAGCGTTTCATTAAATGGTGGTGTGGAGCTGGGGCCTCCGCGCTCCACCGGCTGCTGGGGCTGATGGATGCTGCCTGCACCGTGGGCCAGAGGGGCAGAGGGCCAGAGGATACAGGCTCATGTACACAAGCAAATGTGCCGCTTTGAATTTTGGTTTAGAAAAGGCAAATTCATACCCTTAAAGTGGATATTAAGCGCCAAATCATCTCTTATGTGGTTTTAGCCTACTAGTAATGACCTTCCTTTTACTGTTTCTAAAAATTGTGCTCAGATTGATTCATACTTGTTTGAATTTGAAGCTTTAGTTCTCATAAAATTCCTGTTTTCACCTACCCCGTATCCACTATATCCACTATTTGTGTTTAAAAAGAGAAAAAAAAAAGACATTAAGGGTTGTTAGATTGTAGATTCTCGCACTTTTGAGTAATCCTGCGTTGTGTATTGTCGTACATTCAAAGAGAATTTCAGTTAAAATGACAGTTTTCACCTACCCCCTATCTCCACCCACTTCCCTAATGTGAATATGTAGTGTTGTTTTTATTAAGATGATACTCCAGGTCATATGTTTAGCATTTTTTGATTTTGGTTAGATTTTTTTCTGGTTCTTGAGTCCTGAGGAAAAGCCCTGTTTTCACCTACCCCCTATCTCCACCCACTTCCATGTCTTAACTTGTGTTTAAAAAAAAATATAGACTCAGGGTTATACATTCACAATTCAAAAATGTTGTGTAGCCATTTCTCACAACAAAAAAAAAAAAGAAAAAAAAAAAAAAATCATAAATGAAAATCTGCTAATTGCTAAAATTGGTAAAATTCGACTATGTACAGGCGGGGCTCTTCAATTCTGAAGCCAGTGAGTTTTTATTTATTTATTTATTTATTTTTGGTTTAAAACTAACAAAAGGTAAAATGTTGATGTATATATGTTACAAAAAAATATTGTATTTTTCAGACTATAGGGCGCACTTATAATCTTTTAATTTTCTCAAAAATTATAATCCGGTGCCCCTTATGTATTAATTCTGGTTGCGCTTACTGACCTCGAACTGATTTTATGTGGAACGCAGCACTCAAAAATCTGTCAAAATGTTTTCGTACAACTTTGGTAAGCTACGAAGCCTATGAAGCACTTATAGTTTATGCAAATTAGCCATGTAGTTTTAAGTTTTGTTTCTGTAAAATGTAAACAAATGTGCGCAAAGCTGCATTAAACACATTATTACTCAATGTATATTTGAGTTCTCTTCATACAAATAAAAAACAAATGATCCACCCGCAATCACATTCATAATACACATTCACCAATACATGGAGGCAATGCTGGGCAAGTTACGCCACGATCTGCCAATGGATTGTGGATGTCTGGGTTAAGGGATCAGTCTCAAGTATCGTCCATTTGTTTTGCTTAATGCGCCTTATAATTTGTGCACCTTATGTGTAAAAATTGACAAGAGAATTCAACATTATTGATATTGCGCCTTATAATCTGGTGCACCTTATAGTCCAAAAAATACGGTACAAACAGTTACAGAGTGAAACCTTTAATTTAAGCACTAGGCCTATACTGTTTGCCAAAGCTTTTCATTGGAATAGGGTAAAAAAAGAAAATTGTAATAATGCAAATTCTCTGGTTCTGTGCAATAATGAACCTTGTCACTAATACAACCACATTCAACATGAGTGAACTTTACTTTTTGATAATTAATAAAAAAAAATAATCAAATCTACAAAAGAGATTCCGACTGATCCAAGTGAACAACATCGACACGTTCTCCAATCTTAAAAAAAACAACTTACCAGCTCGAGCTAAATCACCGTTTCCAACCACACCTTCTCCTTTCTACTTCCCATACACAAACACACACGTACACGTCCACGCACACCCACCGCTACAGCTAGCTTGCGCGCGTGTATGCTAATCTTTTATCACTGCCGCTGCCGAGGTACGCGGGTCTGGTAATGAACAGGCAGCCTCCAACAAGTCCAACACAATATTCTAATTAGACATGTATGTTTATTTAATGCGTCCTGGGCAAATTAGTTGTATAAAATTATGACTAATTAAGAGTAGCGGTATTAGCGTAGCGCGGTTTTAGCCTCCACAAAGACAGGCATAGGTAATCACGCTATCTATGTCACTCATTAAGGTTTTGATCATCTTGACATGACATATGATAATGCGTTGGCTAATTTACATGCTAGGGTTGTTGCATATTTTACAGTGATTTGGAAGCAGGAGTTAATCATATTTGGAATACATATTTATCCGGCGTAGCACAGATGCAGGCGTCAAAACTGTCCGCATTAAATTACTCCATTTTTAAAACAAATGCAGATTTTCGCAGATGAATTTTGGATGGCGTTTTTGACTTTGGGAGTTTGGTTTTGACATGTTGTGCGAGCTGTGTTTACACGGCTGGAGAAATCAGATAAGACTGTAACGTTAAAATGTATCTGTTTACATGAACTTGAGAAATATGATGATTTAAAATAGTTTCTAAGAAGTATTTGTTTTGTTGTTCTTCGTTGGATGCGCAAAGCTTGCCAGATGTTCCAAATTTGAATTCTAAATGTTGTCTGTTTTGTAGTTGTTTCATATTTTTAACTGTACAAATTGATGAAATGCCAGAAATGTGTTCCATAAATCTGGAAGTAATGTAATTCCCTGGAGTTTTCTGCAAAGGAATTGACGATTGTGGATAAGGTGAAGCAGAGGTTGTCTGTAAAAATGTTGTTTAATCTCAGCTCAGTTCGTGCTTACTATTGTTGTGTTTTTCGGCAAGACAATTCATCCACCGTGGCTGTGTGAGTGTAGCATGTAAGTAATTCCAGGTTGTCATAAAGGCCATTGGTGCAGATTTTCAAACATATTTCAGTTAGTCAGTCTCAGGGCAGCTGTGACTTCAGAAGTAACCTACCAAGTGAATACTAATCTACTGTAATCCTTTGAGAAAGCAGTTTAGTTGCTATAGGCCCCGTTTACACGTACACAGGTATTTTTTTTTTTAAACTGAGACATTTCCCTTCGCCTCTGAAAACCAATCTTTCTAAAGTGGAGTGGAGTGGAGATTCTGGAAAACTACGGTTTGGCGTTTGCGAGTAAAGTGAGATAACAGGGTTTTAGGCAGCTGACGCATCGAAAAGAGCAAAAGTGTTTGATGATGATTCTTCTGGTGCAAACACTTTTCATATGTTTGCATTTTCACACATAGCTGATGTTTCATATCGATGACCAGAGACCAACGAGGCTCAGAGCTCAGCAATGTTGCCACTTCTTTAACAGATCTGTGGAGAGGCGAGCCCGCTCAGTAATGCATGTTTTTCAAGGTATTTTTGAGTCATACTTACAACTGTAATGAAATAAATGCTACAGGTTTGAATCTAATCCAGGTGCCGCTCATAGGCTTGGCGCAGTTATGACGGAGCTCAATGCCGTATTTATGTGGGTTGATGTAAACGAAAACTTTTTTGAAAACGATGCTATGTGCACGATGTTACTTTGGAAAACAGAGGGAGGGAAATATTCATTTCTCAACATACCCAGCTATGTGTAAACGTAGCCATAGTATCATATAAGGAACTTTTCTGGTGGATGGTGTTTCACCTGCTTGACTTGAGTTTATTTGCCTAGAATGTTCCACAATATGGCATTAACATCTGACTCCATAGAGTGAAGAATGTGCCCAAGTTAAAGGTCTAATGATTAGACTCTAATCTATGACGAAACAATACTACTCTACATAAGAATGAATACATTTCTGGCAATAAAAACATCTGTAATTGAAGAAAAATTGATAAGATTAATGACATACTGCAGAACATTCGAGGCAATGCAATACCATCACCATGGAGACAAGCAGGTGGCAGACCCTTCACCAGAAAAGTTACATCTCCCTTTGAAGTGCGTATGGCAGGTTTTGGCGATTCTCAAATTTTTACTTTATTTGGTGGGATAAAGTGATAAAGTTGTAAATATAAATTAGAGTTTAGGACTAATTAAGAAGAAATTTGCCAAGAAAATTTTAAAAATGTGTTGAAAATTATAGGAAGTAGAGAGTTCTGTTTTAGAGAGCTCCATATTGATAACATTACGCTAGGGAAATTTTTTTAAATGTTGGTGCAATTTAAATGCAAGAAACATTTTTTACCAAAATCTTAAATATAATGATCTTAACTGTGTTTTAGTAAAATGAGCTGTCTAACCTGTCGTAGGCTTTTTAAATCAAGATTCTGTGTCAGGTTACTGCTCCCTTTATCCAAGCAAGTTTCAAGTTTCATCTAAGCTTGTACCATTTGTGTATCAATGACAAAAAGACGTATTGTTGGCATGGGCGTGGGACACATTTGGATTGGACTATCCTGGTGTTCGGGATGTGGGAATGATGTATGAGAGCTGTGGATAATCGCCGTTTAGCTGTGCCATATGGTTCACGCGACTGCCAAGGTACAAGGACTCAAAACACGGAGGTAAGCTCAGGGGACGGGCCCGCGCAGATGAGTAAACGGGCCCTGGAGTGGAGTAACAGGCTCGGGGAAGTGCTTTTCAATGACGATTAGATAGGGTTAATAAAGGAGAAAGGATGCAACAATTGGAAGCAGGTCGAAATGCGGAAACATCAAACACTTTCTAACCCTTTTCTACAGTTTGTTTTTTGCGAAACACTCCAAAAACAAATTACAGTACATACCTGACCAGCCAGAACCACATGCTTTGACAAAAATTTACAAAAACGAGTGGATGTGGAGCTGCATCAGGGCATGATTGACAGCCAGATTAACCAATTTACACATTAAAAATGGGGAATAACAACAGAAAGGACTGAGAAACAGAGTCAGTTTTTTACAGGATCAACAACTGAAGCACCAAACTATTAGCCTGATTCATCCGGTTTCACTTTGTGGAAACCGCCTGACCTTGCAGCATTAGAATTCGTTCGCTCAACGATAACCAATCACAGCTATTTGGTCGTGACGTATGTAATGCACAGCTAACGGGGCTAACTTGTATATTAAGCTTTTCCCAAATCCCATAGGAAGAAGGACAATAACATCTTTCCCCTTGTTAAAATTCACCAAACATTCTCTTTGTTCCTGCTTTAAATCCTTGATCTCGGGAATCGTTGCCAACAGAGAATGTATGGCTCTTCGCTGATTGGCTGGTGCCCGGACTCGCACTTCCAGGGTTCTTGCAAACCCTCTAGTGTATTCTGATTTCTGACCTCGTCGCTGGAGAGAAATGAAACTGAGCGGAGGCACTAGGTGGCGCCAGCCTGGCTATCAAACTATTACTTATCTCAGGTAAAAGAAGTTATATCTTTTGTTCTGAATGTTACAAGAATAGTATGCTCCAGATTGGCTCTTTGGTTATTATGATACTCGTGGTCGGAATTTCAAATATGGAACTTGGCTCCAAAATCGCCCTATAACTGATGAGCCTCAATGAGCTTCATTTGACTGGTGCTGAATGCTATGGGTGGTGTCACACTCAGTCCACTTCTTTATATAGACTACGGACAGAATTCTACGGTGGAATTTGCTGTGTAACGGTCAAAATGTAGATGTTTTGTCCTGGTTTATGGTTTATATCTCTGTAATCACCAGGCCTATCCACATCAAACAAAAACCCTACCATTACTGTTTGTTTGGGATCAACTCCACAGACTTGTCATATTAATCTTATAACCTAAAGTCCTTTCAACCGACAACAGTCACATCTTTGGGGTTGAATCTATTGCCAAACATAATTAAAATTTTGTGATGACAGAGAAGATATTCAACTTTGTGCCAGTTTTTTTGTTTCATGTGGATAGGCCTAGTAATTACAGAGGTACAAACCATAACGTGTCCTCCAGCACAGTCTTAAACGATATGCGCTGGAGAATAGAACTTCTCGCTTTCTTAAATAGAGAGTGAAAGCAACCTGCTAATATATGGTGACACATTGCATACTTTAGCAGACAAAGACAATAACTCAAGAAAAAATGCAAAATAGATTCAAACAGAACATTTTCAGGAGATCAAGACGGGCGTTCATGGTTCTGTTTAGGAGTTTGTGACTGTAATTAAATCAGCTCTTTCTGGTCAGACTGTGGTAAAATAAAAGTTCAGATTGAAGTCTAATTTGAGTAACAAAGCTTCTAACAAAGTAGTTCTTACAGTTAGCATCACACTCCCAGGGAATGTTGATGATCAGTTGCAAAGTATCAGTTAAAATTTAATGTACTCCATAGCAAAAACTGGACAGTTAAAACTTCAGGGTAAAATAATTCAGAGCCATTTTTAACAGAAAAAGTTGTTATTTTATCTATTTGGCAAATAACCCCAACTCAAACCTCCATTTAACTTCCAGAGTTGATATGATTGAGGTTAATTCAACTTCCTCCAGTGTTAATTCAACTTCTCATAGTGTTAATTCAGCTTCTTATAGTGTTCATTCCACTTCCTCTTGTGTTAATTCAGCTTCCCCCTAGTGTTCCAAGACCAGTTTGATCCAGTTCTGTAAATAATTAAATCTTAAATTAACTAAAATAAAGTGTAAAAATAAAATGCCTCGGTGTGTTGTTTAGCCAAATCAAGATAACCCTACAAAGTGTTATGCATTTACTCCTAAAATATTAATAAAACTCTTGATTTTGGGGTTAAAGAGGAACTTGGTCCAGTGTTATTTAATTAACATTTCCAAAAATGTTAAATTAACTCTAGAACAAATTGGACTCTAAAAAAAAAACCCTGAGAAAATGTTCAAATTGATTCTGTGAGAGTCAATTTGAACACTTTTAACACTTTTTGCTGTGTGTATCATAACAACTGATTTTAAACAATGTAAACCACAGCTGCCCTGAGACAAACTGGATGAAAACATGGCTGCCAAAACTATCTTAGTGAACTATCTTGCCCATGGACACAACAGTGGTATCAAAAAGTTATATCAGAGATTCGAATCACAATATTTGCCAGTATAGTTGTAGGTTATAGGTCAACCACCGTACCCCCTGAGCCAGAGGGAACGTCAAAAGGAAGCCCACCTCAAAGATCTCCAAGCTGGAACGTTTGAGATTCTATTTATGCTTTTAGCTCCGTCGGATTTCCTGCCTCTGGATGACCTCAGCTCCAGCAGTGGTACAGGAAGCCTTCATCTCGCTGCGATTATTATTCCAATCATTACCAACGTCCAACACGGGCCAGAAAACAGTCCATCAGCGGAGCGGAGGCGTCCAGGAGAAACAGAAAAGGTAGCGTCTCGTCACCGTGAGCAGATGATCGGCTCAATGGGTTTCAGATGGAGGAGATGTGAGGGCTTTGTTCTTCCAGGTGGTCAGACCTTGAGAATGACGCGAGCTAACATGAGGAATACAGGTGGAGCAAGCAAACACACCAAATGAGGAATTTAATGATTGCTAGCTGCTAGAAGTAGTATTTGGTTTGTATACTTTGAATATTTAGATAACTTTATGACTGATAATATTAACAATAAATGAAGCTAGTAAATGTGTGGTAGCCTAAAAGAAAACGTCTTTCAGGAACTAAATTTGAACCTGCTTGTCTCCATGGAAATATTCTTGTCATGTTTTACAGTATGGCATTGGTAAACTTGTTTATCTCCACGGAAACAGGTAAAGTTACTGGTCAGATCTGTGGATTGGCAACCTTTTCAAGTTGTTGTTTTGAATGTTTTTGGAATAAAAAGAGCCCAACAAGATGTAGGATGAAGTTTAAAGTCATACTCTGGATCATTCACTAGAAAAGTAACAACATCTCCATGTAAAAACAATGGGCAGACCCTTCACCGGAAAAGTTACATAGTGCAACTTTAATATCATACAAACATCAAGCAACATCCGTGCAATGATGTTTGTGAAAATGTCTAAAATGTTGGTCATGTTTCAATGAATGCAATTTGTTATAAGTAGAAAACTTGCATTTTTTTTTCAATATTTAAGTCAAAATCTACAGGATAGTTGTGAAATCTTGAAGTCTTTTTAGAAAGACAAGGGCTGGATAAAGAAAAGAAGGATGGAGAGCACATGTTCTTCTTCCACTGCAGAGGGAGGGCTGCACCGCAGAGGCACGGCAAAGGTGGAACACTTTACAGAATACAGCGCTTTGATCGACCGGCCAAGTCTTTGATAAGATTTCAAACAGGAAATCATGAGCAAACCCAGGTGGTCCTAATGGTCTGTATACAGAACGTGTGTGTGCTCAGGAGGGGCCGCTGCCATGGACTACATTTCCAAATTTCTGAACTTTGACTTTGTAGTGTAGTGGGAATTCAAATGTGTAATAATTATCAGAACTATAAACTAAACCAAAATCAATGCTATGTAAAATATATTTAGCGTTAAAGCAGACCTATTCTGCAAAATCAACTACAGTATTTAGAGCTTTTATCAATGTTATAGTTGTTTCCATTCTCATTTACACACTCAAAGTTGTATCTGGAGTGATTCAAACATGTTACACACCCACTGCTCTGTACTTACTTCATTCTCCAATTTTGTTTTCTTAATAGGTGATACACATAGGGTAGTCATTTTGGTACAAATGAAAAAAATCTACTCGTCGCTAGTGTGATGTGCAGCTTATCGGAGGTGCTTGATCTTTGGTGTTACGGTTTGATTAATGTTTGACTTACAATGACGTCAGCTCCAATCGGCACCAGTTTTCTAACGCATAAGTCAGCGAACTTGTTTCTTTTATTAAGTCATTATAGAATAAAATGATCCACAGGTGTCGTTCACTATAACTGTATAGCAGACAAAAGGGGTCCGGTCAAGCAGAAGTAAACATAAAGGCCAAAAATTCAAGTTAATGCATCTGATATAAAAATGTATTGAACAGATACATATGTACTCTAGTTTATGAAACTGTTGACCTTTTTTCTGTACCATTTTTAGTTGTAAAGTTCCATACGTTTTAAACAGACCATGTATGAAACATGGAACAAACATTATTTCCCAAATTTCAAAGATCTGCAAATCATGTCAATAAATGGATGTATTTCATCATATCTTGTGTTATTCCATCTTTGAACTGTTGATGAAGGTACATGATTAAAAAAAAAAAAAAGTATTTAAAATGATAAAAATTTGCTTGGAAGGACTGACATATTTTATAGAAATAGTTTCCTTTCATTTTGAAGTAATATTAAAGTATTCAGAAGAAAAAAAGCAACAAATGATGTAAAATCCTGCACCTTCTACTTGTTTGCACAATTTTCCCTCCGTTACTTTTCCCTCCGTTACCATGACTTTTCTTAATAAAAAAATCTCATTAGTCAAAAAGTCAGAGGTTTTTCAACCTAATCTTGTACCATATGGTAGAAAACTATATGAAGCAAATATTCAAACCAGTTTGTTAAGGATATGTAAGTGAGAACCAAGAGTTATCACTGTTTGGATTTATTGCCCAAAAAGTGCTGCATATTTCATTCCCTCCGTTACCGACATGAGTTTTTCAATTTTTTGTCAACAACTTGACAGAATATCACAGGTTTAACTTGACCCTGTTGGAGTGTAACTCTTTCCTACATTCTGATACTTTACTTATTTCAATAGTCCCTCTAGTTTCTGAATAAGAGACATTTGAATGTCAAAAATCTGCCCCTGTTTCCCTCCGTTACCACTTGACCAGACCCAAAAGCCATAAATGGTGAGTGGAATCACCTCTCCACAGAGTTTACCTGTACCTTGGTGTCATCACATGCCTGTCTCCATGAATACGTTTTATGCCCTACTGTGGAACATTCTCGGGAGGGGAACAACTCCAGGGTTATTATTAATTATTATTAATGAATCATTGCATTTATATGGAGCCTTTCAAGACACCTAAAGCGCTTTACAGTTCATTGTTCATTCTCTCCATACTCAACACTATTGTAGCCACAGCTGCCCTGGGATAGAGTGACGAAAGGGAGGCTGCCAATCTGCGCCCTAGGACCCTCCGACCACCACCAACACTCACACGCACTCCGACTTGCCTAAGGACACAACGACAGTTTTTACCACTGGCTCCCCAACTGTGGCACCTGTTTTTCCCAGTGGTCTCCCATCCAAGTATCTATCTAGGCCTTGCTGAGCTTCTGAGATTTGACACTTCACCAGAAAAGTTACATAGAGTACCTTTAATTCAAATTTCTCCAAACCAATACTGTATAAATATGGTCTTCTCTTTCAAAACTGTAAAAGTATAGGATTCTCCATTTTGAATTATGCAAACACAACTTAAAGAACCTTATATATACATACGCCCTGACTGTAACTAGCCTCGTGTTGTCTCAGAAGTGTGGGACTATCTCCGCAAATGAGGTTAAGGAGAAACAGCCCTCCACATTATCTGAACCAGCGCTGCCGTAATCAGACCGTGTTCTTGGGTCCGCTTTATTTCATCTTATAAGTTTGTTTGAAGCCCATCTTCTGTTGTATTTTTAATGGACGATGGTTTTAAGGCCGAGATTTCCCCGTGGGCACAATACGCCAAGTCGAGCTCTCAAAAGGTACTTAGTTAGTTAGTCCAATCCGGTTTGCAAATTCCGATCTCTGGAACTCATTTGCATAGAACCGGGAACTATTTTTACCGAGCAGTCACGCTTAAACGTCACTGTCACCACAAATTAGCGAAGACGTGTCAATGCTGAGGAACGCCGAAGATCTGACATGAATTATGGATCGGAACAGCTTCAAAGAATGTTCAAGAAAATTTGTTCGAGGCAACACAAAAGTGAAATATTAATGTCGGAGGAGAAAAAATATGTTTGTAGGTTCATCTGTGTGTGTTTGATGTCACTGAAGTCATATTTCATAACCACTGAGTCCCGTTTAAAAAGTCTTAGAAAGATACGAGCGGTGAGGGGTAGAAGATGGAGGGGCTGAGGGGGTTGATGGTTCTGCTGCTGTGTTGAAATAGCAGGAAAAGGAGGGGAGAGAGAGTGCACTTACTGTACTTGAGTTGATTAGTTTGGAAGTAAATGTAGCTGGCTGTGATTGGCTTTCTAGTAAAATAAACACCAGCTCTTACATTTTGTTTTAAACATATATTTATTTAATTCATAAATTAATCAATAAAACTTACAGATTAACTATGACAATCAATTATACGACGTGCCTGTGCATGAGCATTTATGAATACTAACGTGTACATGGATCTGTGTGTGTGTGTATATATATGAACATCGACGTGTATTGGATTGTGCGTATGTGTTGTGTATGTGTGTATACCAATAGAATTAAGTAGGTATTCTTTCCTGCACTCGGTCTGTAGAATAAGTTTAGTGTTATGCAAAATGTCTGTGTTAAATCGTTATAATATGATTCATTATTATGTAAATTGACCAAAGAAAAAATTAACCAACTAACTAATTAGATTTTAAACAATTTCCATTGATGTTGCTGCTCTAGTATAGCCTGATTCATCAGCCGGTTTCACTTCATAGAAACTGTCTGAACTTGCAGCGTTAGAATTCGTTCACTCGACAGTAGGCAAGTACTTTTTTTATTTAACCAATCGCTGCTATTTGTTCGTGACGTATGTAATCCACCAAATCCCGTAGGAAGAAGGGTAATAACGTCTTTTCCCCTTGATAAAATTCACCAAACATTCTCTTTGTTCCAGCTTTAAATCCTCGATCTCGGGATTGTTGCCAACACAGAATGTATGGCTTTGTCTACATCAGAGGTGTTCAAACTTTTTTCATCAAGGGCCACATGTCTAAACACTGACGAAACAGAGGGCCGATCGAGGGCCGTAGACTGGTGCTCATTACAGTAAATAATTCAAATATGTTCATGTTTATCACGTTACAATCAGCCATCAGTCTTTATTCACGCTAAGATCCTTAAAACCACACACTAAATATTAAATATTCACTTTATCAAGGTAGATTTTCAAAACACTTGAAGTAAAAAGTGAATTTTTAATTGATGCAAGGCAATCTGGGCCAATTCACCTGGAAGCCTTAGGGCCAAGAAAAAATTGTCTAAGGGCCGCATTTGGCCCACGGGTCATAGTTTAGACACGCCTGGTCTACATCTATCTTGACCTGTTTGTTTACTGTTGTGCTGTACCACAAAAGGGACCCAGACAGGCGCATGAGTTTGACGTCATGGCTTCACAGCTCTTCGCTGATTGATCGCTTGATTCCTGACCTAGTCGCTGCAGAGAAATTAAATTGAGCAGAGGCACTATGTGGGTGCCAGCCTGTCTAGCTCTGGTATGTATTCTAGTTGGCTTAGAGTAGTATAGAATAGAAAGCCTTTAATGTCATTTGACAATAGTATAATGAAATTCAGAAAGGTCCTATATCGTGTTAGAATGTTGTCACCTCATCAAAAACATCCCTGGAGTTGTCAGATGAAGAAAAGAGGTAGTGCACTTCACTGAGTCATAAAAGAGTTAAAAAATAGCAGTACAGGTGCTCTACAAGGGTTAAACTAGTAATCGTGCCTCGGGTTGGTACCTTGCTCACTTTTACATTTTCCAGTAAAGGCATTTTTCTGTTTAAGACATCCCTGGAGTTGTTTTATTTCATTCACACATGTTTGAGTAACTCTTTATTATTAGCTTATCTACATTTCCAAAGCTCAAACTGCTCTGTTCCACCTTGTGATGTCATATGGTAAGACAGGAAGTGCTCCACGGTGTTTTGAAACTCCATACCCCTTCACTACAATCATTTGGATAATTTCAGGCCTGGAATTGCCAATCTCTGCTGAACAAAAGGTAAAAAGTAGTTGTTAACTTGAAAACTACAGCTTTTAGAACTTTGGAGACATAGACAGACTAATAATAGGCCTAAAGGATTACTGAAACATGTGCGAATGAAACAAAACACAACTCCAGGTATGGCTTTGAGGACGTAACAACATTCTAACATGTCTTAAAGCTCACAGGAGTCAGTTTTACGTAATACAGAACCTTCAAACATGGACAGCTATTGTCTACACTGGATGTTCTGCTGTGGACAACTTTTCTCTTGTACTCAGCTATGTTCCGTTGACGTCTCTTTGACATCTCTGAGCCCCCCCCTTCCAAAAAGCCTTTAAAGCTTGCGTGTGATCGGCGCTCAACTCCGTCCTAATGGTTCTATGGGAGACAAGAGTGTAACTTATTCCATCGACACTTGTGTCACACGTCGACTGGGGCTTTGAAGTGCCAAATTAGCAAGCAGCGAGAACAGTGGCCATTCCGCAGACAATGACCTCTTTTCTAATGGCAAAGAGAGCGTCGTCTGTCGGCCCCATCTAATTACCAAGATCCAGCCGTTTGAAAAGTGTCTTAAGGCTGTTTAGGAATAAAAGGGACATTTAAATGCAGAGAAAATTACCGATCTTTCAAAATACTTTCGGCGGACATATTGCCGCCGCCTCCTCGCCGCACGCAGAGACATTTTTTCTTCGTGTCGTTAATTTTTTGCTTGGAGAGGGCAGATTGCGTTCCGTTGAAGGATCTCCTCTCTTTCGGTGGTCTCTGGTGGTAAACAGAATTCGGATCAGCTTTAACCCCCACCGCAGTGACAAAGTGCCAGTCCAGACGTGTGGATGTTGTTTGGTTGGCACTGCTCACTGGTTTTAATACCGTTTTCTTTTTGCCTGTTTACAGCAAACTTGTTCAGGAGAAAAAATGTCCAAGTTTAAAATAATATGAGTAGAAATGAGAAGAAAAAAATCTGTCAAAATTAGCCGGAAAGTCAAATTCTAGTTGTTAAGAAACAGCTTAAAGTGTGCCTCATTTGTTTCCGTAGAGATGCTATTGTATGTATGGCCCTCAACTTATCTATCGCCATGGAAACAAGCAGTCGACTACACCAAGCCAAGTTAAAAGTATCTTGTTATGATTATGTATTAATTAGATAATACGCTGTAACATCATGTTTGGTCAAAATCATTTCTGTTTGTATTTGAGAGCTCCTTTATCGTGTGAATAAATATTGTGAAAAATACTGAGCTCAAAATTGACCTTTGACCCTCATTTGTCAGTTCCTGTATCATGAGCCATAAATAAGGAGTCGTGCAAAGGCAAAAGGCAGTAACAGTGTATGTTTTGTTTGTGATGTAGTTCATAAATATATTTTATTTTCAAATCCAACCTCTCGTCTTGTTCTTTTTGTTGCGGCCTTGGCACCGGCGACTACACCAACACATTCAATAAATAAACCTTTGTATTCAGTTATACTTAAATGATCTTTAATGTGAAAGTATTTGATGTACTTATTCTGTACACACTATACCGTAAAGTCACTTGTGTGTCAAACTGTTTAACTGTGTTTAAAGTGTTGCCGCACGATTCTGATCAGCACTAAACAGGAAATCCAAAGCTCTTCTACATCTTTTAAAACAAACATATGATGACTGGACCTTGGTGAGGTGTTCTTATGATGGATGGAAGTCTGGACAAAATCAAGAAAATAATGATCATGTCAGTTTCTGCCTTTTGCCTTTGCACGACTCTTTATTTTTGGTACATGATACAAAGGCAGAGTACAGGAACTGACAATTAAGAGTCAAAGGTCAGTTATGAGTTCAATATTTTCACATGCAAATATTTCTTCATTAGAGCAACAGAGGCGGCGCTACCATCAGGCAAAAGTAGGCAGCTGTGTGGGCCCCCAAACCTGGAGGGGCCCCCAAACAATTGCCCCTCAGTGCTACACATGTCCAAGGCCTCAGAGCAGTTTGATTTTCTCTTAATATGACATTAAATGAGAGTAATTTAGTTTTAAACAATAATCATAAGAAACATAATAATAATCATATGTAATGGATGTAAACAAAAATTGTAACTGTACTAGCAAAAAAATAAAACTTGTCTCAGTTCTGGCTCAGAACTGAGACAAGTTTCCAATCCGCCATAATTCAAATAAATAGAGATGAAAAACGGTGCATTATAGTGAGGGCCCCAAATTTAAGTTCACCTAAGGCCCCCAAATTGCTAACTCCGCCACTGATCGCAATAGTTGACAAGTTTTGGAAGCCCGACCTTTTATACTTTAGTCTGGACAAAACAGAAACTCTGAAGTCATTTTTCTCAGTTTCACATTTTGGCGAGTTAAGCTCTTTTGTCTTTGTACGGCAGAACAGTGGAACATTCCACTCAAGGATTATATGTTTCCATGGAGACAAGCTGGTGACATACCCCCATCAGAAAAGTTTAACTAGGGATGCGCCGATCCAGCTTTTTCAGTCCCAATACCGATATCGATAGACACTAATGTACCAGTTAACTTATTATAAAATGGATAAACATGCGGTATGTTCTTGTTATTTATGCTGCAACTAACTAATAACAGCTTTGCATGAATTAAAGTTCAAATATTATCAGTATTATCAAACCACAGAGGCTGTTGGTTGAACTCTTGCTGTTCATTATGTTATTATGTTATTACAAAGATCCAGACGTTTGAAAAGTGTCTTAGGAATAAAAGGTCCATTTAAATGCAGAGAAAATTACCAATCTTTCAAAATACTTTCAGTGGACATATTGCTTCTTTCTCCAGTGTTGTTAATTTTTTTGCTTGGAGAGCCCAGATTGCGTTCGGTTGAAGAATCTGCTCTCTTTGGGTCTCTCTGGTGGTAAACAGAATCCAAGTTGGAGTGAAAAAGTGCCATTCAGACCAGACAATGTGCATGTTGTTACTGACCCTATCGGCGTCAGATCCCCTGCGTGTGAATATTACATTACTGTGCTGCGAGGACATCCATTTCTGTGTTCATTTACATAATAATGCGAGGGGAAAAGGAGGAAACGCTAACTTAAAATATGTTAGCAATATCGCACATAACAGCTGATGATTTTGAATTTTTGAAGTCTGGCAGATTCTAGGTTCAAGCAGTGAGCGCAGTTTGGGAGAATTTTGTAATGGAATTTCCGATTTTTTTATGTTTATATTTCAGCTAATTTGAGAACTGTCCCTGGAATTGTACACAGAGTTCATTTAAATTTATTGTATTTATTTATGGTTATTTATGGTTCACTTACAATATTTACCTCCATAGTTTTTTTTTGTTTTTTTTTAATGACCAAAATATGATGCACTGACTGACCCCACTTTCCTATCCTTCGATCCCCTGATCTCCTTCCATCCACCTGTTGTGCAATATTTAATACAGTGCAATATCTTAACTCAGTGCAATATTTAATACAGTGCAATATTTAAATACAGTGCAATATCTTAACTGAGTGCAATATTTAAATACAGTGCAATATATTAACTGAGTGCAATATTTAATACAGTGCAATATCTTAATCAGTGCAATATTTAATACAGTGCAATATTTAATACAGCAATATATTAACTGAGTGCAATATTTAATACAGTGCAATATATTAACTGAGTGCAATATTTAATACAGTGCAATATTTAATACAGTGCAATATCTTAACTCAGTGCAATATTTAATACAGTGCAATATTTAATGCAGCGCAATATCTTAACTGAGTGCAATTTTTTATACAATGCAATATTTTTGGTTGAGTGCAATGTTTAAATACAGTGCAGTATTTTTTGATTGACTGCAATATTCAATACAGTGCAATATTCAATACAGTGCAATATTTAATACAGTGCAGTGAGTTTTGCAGTTTTGGGCGTCCCAGCCTTTTTTATGTCTTGTACCAGAACAGTACCTATTTATTTACTCTATCTTTTATTTGTTCTTTTTTTGTACTTTGTTGTAAGTTTCCCACGTGGAGGAGGGTGAGTTGCTTTTAATCTTTTTGTGTGTATAATGTGGATTGTACATATCTATATATACAGTAACAATAAAAGGCATTCTTTTCTATTCTATACAGACGGAGCATGCACTTCTTTGATTGGCCAATCCATCAATCAATCTGAAGACTGGAGGTCAGACAACACATCCTTTTATAATGTATGAAAATCTTGTTTTTTTAGGCAAGTCATAACTTATTCCATAACCATAATGTAAGGTCCATCAATGTCCATCTTGTTTCCATGGAGATGATGGTGCCTTTGGTAAAATGTTTGACACAATAGCATTAAAACTGTCTATATGTAAGATCAAGAAAACTCACGGAGCAATAAAATCCGTATTTGAACAGTCACAAGATTGATAAATTAATATGATCCTGTTGAACATTTCACGCAAAATCATCTCCATGGAGACAAGCAGGCGGATCCCACATCAGAAAAGTTACACATTACCCCTTTAAGTGCTCAAAGTTCCCTCTAAATTAAACGGATGTATTGTTGTCTAAAGTCTTGTCTCATTTGTTCAACTTTTGGGCGAGTTTCCAGACAGAGGTTAACCTGAACATATTGTATCGGGAGCCGAGCCCATTTTTCTCAACTTTGCTTTTCCTAATTATTATTTGATTGCTCATTAGGCCGCGTTCAGCGCACATGCATCTGCTCCACAAACCAGCGGCGCTTTTTAATTACAACGCGGTGCCCGGGTTCACTTCACTGCAGTCGGGAGCGAGGCTGGGAGAGGAGAGGCCAAGCTATGGACGGGGAGGCGGGGGGGTGGTGGTGGTGGTGGGGGGGGGGGGGTATCTCACACAAAAGAGCAAGTGGTACTACGCAGGTCCAGTCTTGGTGCAGGACTTGAGTGGTTTTAATGGCTTTTATATGATAATTCTAAGCAAAGTTATTAGTAAGTGGAGAAAAAAAAAAGTTGAAGTTGAAATAAAAAAAAAAAAACAATTATTTGCCCAGAGATGAATAACTTGAAGGTGAACTATGTAACTTTTCAGATGGATGGTGCGACACCTGTTTGCTTTACCTGGAATGTTCCACAATATGGCATTGAAACTTATCTATCTCCATGGAGACCAGTTGGTGATGCAACCAGGCCAAGTTACAAGTCAGATCAGTTTCAAGGCATTTTTTTAGCAATAAAAACATCTGTAATTCAGTGCAGCGTCGGCAGTCATGCTGTTGCTGGATTGGACCATTGTGGTGAAGAGGGAGCTGAGTCGAAAGGCAAAGCTCTTGATTTATCATCAGTCTTCATTCCTACCCTCACCTATGGTCATGAGCTCTGGGTAATGACCAAAAGGACAAGATCACAGATACAAACAACCAAAATGAGTTTCCACCACAGAGTGGCTAGGCGCTCCCTTAGAGATAGGGTGAGGAGCTCACTCACATGGGAGGAGCACAGAGTAGAGCCGCTGCTCCTCCACGTTGAGAGGAGCCAGCTGAGGTGGCTCGCGCATCTGTTCCAGGGCATGTCCCACCAAATGGAGACCCTGAGGAAGACCCAGGACACGCTGGAGGGAGTATGTATCTCGGCTGGCCTGGGAGCGCCTTGGGGTCCCCCTGAGGAGCTGGAGAAAGTGTCCGGGATGAAGAAAGGCTGGGAGCTTTAACTGCTGCCCCTGCGACCTGTATAAGCAGATGAAAATGGATGGACATCTGTAATTGACTAAATATAGATAGAGCAGTAATATATCTCCATGGTAACAGGGAGTGGGCGGACCCTCCACCCGAAGTCATATGGTGCACTTAATTCTGAATAATATTTAGAATTCTCTAATAGAAATAGCTTAGTTGAAAAATATATTTAAACACTACTAAAGAACTTGTTGGTTGAATTCACAGAACGGCAGCCATGTTCCATCAAACTGTCTCTGGGCACTTGTGGAGACAGATAGAACATAATTACTGAGTGATCCTGATTGCAGTGTCAAGAACTTTCTGTACCTTGAACCCCTCACTGAGCTTTGGACCAGGTCAAGACCAGCTCAAAGCCTTTAGTCCTCTAGTTCAGTCCTAGTTCAGTCCCTGTTCCCTCTCACCGGACCACATTTAAATCCCTGTGAAACCTCTTTATATGAATAATTAACATTCATTAGTCTTCTGTGCGTATGCTCCGTACATACGCATCGGAAACACATTGATTAACACTGAGGCATCATTATGGCAGGGCCTTGATGTGAAGTTAGCTGGGCGCAGTGAGCTCGGCGCGGGCGGGGGGTGCGGGCTGGTGGGCGGAGGGGGGGGTGTACTCTGGGTGCCGTGGGTGCCGTGTTTGATTGGAGCCGCTGCGGGCGTGTCCCTGGTGGATCCCGGGCCTCTGTATGATGTGCGGATGAAGGCTGGTTCCCCTCCCGTCGTAATGACTCTCCACAGCGCGGCGTTTTCGAGGGCCGCTCATGACAATCCCATTTTCTCTGTAATTTCATGCTTGTCTTCTTGAATGAAGATATTGGCTGCTCTGAAGCACGGGGTCAGAGTCGCGCGCTCCGGTTCTAGATTGTTCCGGAGTATGTTTCCCTTCACTTGATGAAAAGTAATTCATCATTTACAGCGTCGACTTCTGCCACCGCCGCACCGCCGCCCCCTCCCTCTTTCCATCCCTCCTTCTCACTCCTCCACTCCCTTCACCTCGGTGGTAGGGGTCCCCAGCGAGATCCGATAGGTTGAGCGCGATGCCAGGTCAGGCGCGGCGAGCACAGGTTAGCCCCCGCTAGGCTAACGCGGTGATGGATTTTGTCACCTCGCGTACCTCTGGAAGCCACGTCCTGTCAAAGTCTCCCGGTTCTTCAAGATGGCCGCGCCGACTCTGGTACCCATTGGGGCATGTGAGCTTTCAAATTGATTTCTGGCCTCGGCGGTGTTTTGCTCCTTGCTCGCCGTTCCTCCGCTCGCCAGGTTCCTTCGGGGAGGACTTTTGACAGCAGCCCTCGGCCAATCAGAACCATTCGCCGTGGTACGGAGAAATACCTATAGGGGGAGCCGGGCGTCTTGAGGGGGCTGGAGGGGGCGGAGGGGTTGACGTGTGGGAGACGAGGGGAGGGAAAGGGGTCAGGGTGGTGGTGTGGGGGGGGGTGGTGAGGAGAGGTGGGTGGAAGGGGGGGGGGCGGTTGCCAGGAGACATGAAGGCTTTTTACACCTTTTCTCTCACCACGTTCACAAAGTCCAAGGATTACTTCGGCAAGTCTATATATGTGTGTTTTCAAGGTCTTTATTTATGAACAATGAACAAGGCAGGGCTATCGAAGCTTTTAGTCGACAAATCAAACTTTCATAGGTCGTAGCGTTGCCAATTTCACTTGATTTCAATACTAAGGAAAAGACTTGACACTCAATACTGATTCCAATATCACAATGATAAATAAAACTTTCTTTAAACAACAGAATGCAATTTTCAACATTAAATTGTTGTACTTTCTTTTATTTTACCATGTGGTCTTATATCTGTAAAAATGCCTCAGTTTTCTAAGTATGGTTCATGGGCATATGTGGTCTTCTGATACAGCTGAAGACCATTTAAAGGTTCAATTCTGTCCTGTGAATGTGACATTTTTAGTATCGATTAAGGATGTAACAATAACATGATATCATATCATAAAAAGTCTCACAATAATATCATGGGCAATGAAAATGTTCTAGCAGATTTTATTGCTTTGTACTGAAAGTGAATACAGTTGGTCTTTTACGGTCTCAGTCCCAGCCCTTCATTTTGTTTTGTTATAGTACTTAGAGGTGAGCACAGTTACATTAACTGTACCTTTTCTATAGAAACAGTAGTAGTGACAGCAGCTCAATTGGTAAGAGCTAGAGATGTAACAATAACCAAAATATCGTGATACTGTATTAAGTCTCTTAATAATATCGTGGGGTGTCACAATATATTGAATTACAAGTTCCTTTGCTTAAATGTATGGTTTTACAGTAGTAACAGCTGATAAACATCAGAAACTACATATCCCATGATTCATTTCAGTGCAACCAACATGAAGAAATATGTTTTTTACTTGAATTCTTGGGACTATGACGGAACTAATTCACACCAAAATTTCGTCAAGGTATTTTAAAAGCAAAATATTGTCCTATCTACAATTATATTAACCTCAAATCAACATCACAATAAATATCGTACCGTGAGATTTATATTGTGATAATATCGTACCGAGAGATTTGGATATCATTACATCAATACTTGCTCAAATGAGTATCTAGTTTCGATACCAGTTTTAGTATCGATTAGGCTTTTTTTTCCCCCAGCCATAATAGATAGAACCACATCGTCATTTTTAGAATCTTGAAAGTACAGATGTCTTCCTTTCAGATTTGAGACCAGACCAGTTTTAACAATTTAAATAAAAAGAATAAAAATAAATAAAAATTCACAAATGTTGAATGTTAAGATGATATCTTTCTACGTCTACTGAGCTTTACATCAAGAAATCCTGCACTTATCGAAACGCAAAAATTCATACTGAAGTGTGCCAAGATCCTACCTACTTTATGTGTCTTGCCCAACGACTACGAATGTAACAATAAGGTATTTTCATGATGTGCATCTCACGGTACGATATTTATTTTGATATTTTGTCGAAGCTAAATAAATTGTGAATATGCTACGTTCTGTCATAATCCAAATAATTAAAACCTAAAAGTGCTTAATAACAATTATATCATCATGTAGATTGGACTGAATTTGAGTAAAAGGACCATGGTATATGTAGTTCTCTCCATTTTTTTGCACCATAACAATGAATTTAAGCAACGAAACTAATTGTAATTTGATATATTGCGATGGCCCACGGTGTTGAGATTTTTGACGATACGATATCACGATATTTCGGTTATTGTTATATTCCTACCAAGGACACAACAAAATAAGCGCTGGTGGGAGCAGGGATCGAATTACAGGCAAATCTTTGGTTGAGTCTGAGTCCTGTTATTTTTGTTTTTGTCAGTGTCCTTTATCATAAGACGTGTTCAGTTATATTACAAAATCGTCACATTCATTATCTTCCTACCGCTTTTTCTTAGCAAAACACTGCGACCGTTCTTTGTCGTCATTCTTGGATACTTTTCTGTTAAAGAAATAATCCCTTTGAATTTTGGGTCTACAGTTGACAGCGAGTCCTTGCCCCGGAGCCAGCAGAGCCCAGGTGGCAGCAGAGAGGAGAGCTGTGAGGGCTGAACATTGGTCACAGCTCAACCAACCAAGCACGGACCGGAGAGGGACTTCAGGGTGCAAAAGACCTCGACTTAAAAACACTCTACCTGATTTTACTGTGAAAAAACATGCTGTACTACTTCACTTTAAACTGTTTGCAGTTTCTCGCGATGTAATGTGTCTCTGTTATAGCTTTGTTAGTTTTATTTTAACACAATCTGACCAGAAAGATACTACTTTGATTTTTACTGTTAAACAAGTCCCTTTCACATCAGGTTAACGCTCCTGAATCTGTGTATCATTCGTTCATTTGTTTTTCAAAATAAAACCAAAAATAAGAAACAAAAAAATAACTATTTTTTTCATTATTTGTCTCCAAAACCAAAATGAAAAGACGGATAATGATTCAATTTTTCAGTTTTTGATTTTGTGTTTAAATGAATAATGGAAAAAACGGATAATGGTTGTTTCCCTTTTCTGTGACTGTGACTGCAATGCCGGACTTTTGTGCCGCATACGGACTGAACCAGGACTAAACCAGGACTGAGTGTCGGGACGGGCCCAGAGGTGTGCCCGTGTAGACTGTCGAGTGATCAGGACTGAGACAAGGACCAAACCAGGGCCAAACCAGGGCCAGACCGGGACTGAGACCTGGACCAGACCAGGACTGAACCAGGACTAATCCCAGGACCAAAACAGGACTACACCAGGACTAAACCAGGTCTAAACCCGGACTAAACCAGGACTAAACCAGTCAGTCCTGGTCTCAGTCCCAGTCTTAGTCCTGGTCTGGTCTCAGTCTCAGTCCTGGTTCTGGTCCCTGTCTGGTCCCGGTCTTAGTCCTGGTCTGGTCATGGTCTCAGTCCTTCAGTCACTCAGTCCTGGTTTAGTCCTGGTATACTCCTGGTTCAGTCCGTATGAGGGGTAAAAGTCCGGCATTGCAGTTTAAGAAATGAAAACGGGAAACAGACGTTTTATTTTGAAAAACAAATGAGCGAATGATACACGGATTCTCCTGGACATTTTTCAAATAAGCATTGTGAACTGAGAAGCATTTCCACATAAATTCCTAAAATTGCAAATCAACTGAAACGCTATTAATGGAAATAGCTATTTTTCCAAAATTTTCCATCGTTACTCATCGTTACTCATTACAATTTCAACTTTTTCTTTGCGTTGCCATGTTCTCACGCTTGAAACATCATATCTTTCTTTCTCCAACATCACACCAATAGACTTATGCGTAACTAAATGTGCAAGTACCTGGACTGTGCAGTGTTGAATGAGATACTGCAGCCACTAATACTGTGAAATCATCCGTCCCTTCACCCCACCGCCACAACCGCCACAACCCAACCGCCCAGACCTGTCCGACATGGCACCGTGGCGGGTCACATTTCCGAGCGGCCATTTTGACACGCTCCACCTTTACCTCGAACCGACGCGATTACTGTAAGAACCTTTCCCACTTTGGAATCGGATCACGGTTAAATTATGGTGAAATTGGTTCCGCTCTGAATGCTGGAATCTGCAGGAACCTTGCAGGTGTTCAGGACAAACCTGTGTCTATCTGTTTGCTAAGGATTTGACAGCAGAGCTGTGAAGGGGGTGGCTTATCTTAACCCAGGTCCTCCTCGCTACAGTTTTTAGGAAATAGAAAAATAAATATGTGCTGTAATGCAAGAATAAAATATGGTTTGAAATTTGAAGATTAATACTGTTCACAAATTAAAAGTGAACTATGTAACTTTGATTGCTTTGTGTGAAATGTTCTACAGTATGGCATTAAAGAAGCTGTACTAAATTTTCTTCCTTAAAAAAGTATCTTAAAAACATGAATATCTGAACTTGGTAACTCTAAACTGTTTGTATTGGTCTAAATTTATTCCTCACTTATCTTATTCTTTCTGAGCATCCTAATTATTCACCTTGACAAGTTTATGAGCAAATTTCACAACGGAGGCTAGAGCGGCGTTTCAGAGTACCGTATTGTAAGTCACTCTAGACTATAAGTCACACTAGCTAAAAAATGCGAATAAGAAAAAAACAAATAAGTCGCACTTTTTTGGTGGAAATTTATTTTATAAAATCAGAGACCAGGAACAGACATTTCATCTTGAAAGTCAAGTTCTAGTAATAACAATAGAAGAGAGAACAACATACTGTTAACGTCACATATGAACAGTTCTTCAGATAAACTATAGCATAATCAACAGAACAGAACAAGTTTATCAAACTCTCCATCTCACTCCAAATCACTAAATCAACTGAATTCTTTATCCTCGGTGGAGGTAAACAGAGCACCACTTCCTCTTCTGCGTAGCTGTCATCAGACTCGGCATCAGTTCCAGAATGATTCTGGCCTTTCTGAATCCTGACTGGATGGTTTCTGACTGGTTTCTGTTGTCACTGAAGTCACTTAAATTAAAATTTTCAGTGGTACAGAAGTAATGGTGCAATCGACCGACATGATAATAGACAGGGCAACAGCTCTTTCTGCAGGAGACATGCACAGTAGAGTGAAGTGACAGTGGTACCTGAGTAATAGGAGTAGCAAATACTGGCACACAAGCCTAGAGTGCCCTTTAGCGATTGTCAGTGTGAAAATTTTAATGTGTCTGAAAAATACAGTAGTTTTAGTGTAGTTAGCTCCTCCCTGCACAGATATAAGGAAGTGTCCACCAGCGTCTGCCCAGAACTGAAGCTTTGATGAGCTGCAAAACATTTTCGACTTAAATAAATGTTTGTCCAGTTGACAAACTGAATTTCCCCTTTGCCACGTCTCACAGTAATGCTGACAACGACTAGCAGGCCAACACTTCCTGTTATTTGGACAGTAAAATTGGATGCAGACAGTATTTTTGACTTTGCTTACACAATCTATCAGTGTTGTTTCTATTTTTCTTCTCTTAAATTGTTCAGAATTAGTGTCTGCTAACAATTTCAGGTTTTGATTTTTGTTCATGTGCTCTCAAGCTTGAATTAGAAAAATTATGGCAATGGACTCATGTGTAACTAACTGTGCAAATACCTGGACTGAGCAGTGCTGTGAAGGGGGCGGCTTATCTCCAGCCCAGGTCCTCCTCGCCCAGAAATGCACGCTGTAATGTGTGGAGGGAGGTCAGGGGAGTGATGGGGGTCAGGTGAAGTCTGCCTCTTCATGCTGTTAGAGCCAGAGCCGTGTCCGAAAGCTCTGTAAGCCTCAGACTGAAGTGACAGCAGAAGCAAGGTATTTAGGAGGTGGTCTAATCTCATATGGTGTGAGGTGGGGAGAGAGAGAGGAGAGTTCAACCCGTGCAACCTGACAGACTGTGCACTCGCTATTTAGACAAACTGCATGCCTTGTTAAAACAGAAGATATGAAATAGTCCTCTCCTTCATAATTGTAAAAAAGAAAAAAAAAAAGAAAGAATATAATTGTTAATTTTCAATGGTTATCCATATATTTGCCAACCATAAAAATACTACCTAATTAAAATTGTGGAAAGAGTAAGGATAATTTCTACTCAAGTAAAAGTACAGTTTTATGCCAAAATATGTAGTCAATTAGAAGTCATATTGCAGCAAAAAATTTGACAAGAAAAATTCTACTTGAAATGCCACTGTACTAGTTAATTGATAGCTAGATAGAACTTAATTGATAAAACCATTTAAAGCTAAGTATTCCACATATTTTCCATGATCTGGCCAGCCAGAGCAGTTTATGCAGTACTATTTTGAGTTTTGTAGGTATAGAGAGAAACAAATACATCTGTGAGACAACTCAGTACTTACTATACTCCGTAACCTCTATGATTTTAAATATAATGAAGTACAATTACCATATTTTTCAGACAATGAGTAGCACTTTTTTTCATGGTTTGGGTGTTTCATGTGACTTATACTCCGGTGTGACTTATATATTAATCCTGTACCACTGTCACTTGACTTTACTGCGCATGTCTCCTGCAGAAAGAGCCTTTGTCCTGTCTGTATCATGCCAGTCGATCGCACCATTACTTACTACTACTGTACCACTGAAAATGTAATATTTAAACAAACTTATAAAGACGACTGAGAAGACTGAACACAAATGCCCCCAAAAAGAAAATCCTATTTTGTGGCTTACGAGCTGCAAGAAGCAAAATATGCAGCCGAAAATTGAGTAGCAGAAGGTAAGTTTGGAGTGAGCGAGAAATTTGAGACAACCGGGAGGGTGCACCATGCAACTTTCCTGGAAGTCACTGGATGGATTGACAAAGCATGGACTGGAAAAAAGTCTGGTGTGACTTGTTTTTTTCAGCACATGGATTTACACTCAGGTTCTCAAGTAAACAGCAGTTATCCAAAACCAGCAGGATCAGCACTTGTCAAAACAATTAACCACAACTCAGTCATAACCATAGACTGTACATATAAATGAACATAGCTGACCTGCAAGCCGTCACGTTCCAAATAGGATGTGTTCATGGAGACGCTTCTGGCTCCATCGACTCCAGTTTATTTTACACTGAAAAATAGTTACCCCACTCTCATCTCACTCCCACCTCGTCATATAGGTCTTAAAATGTTCATATTAATCCACTCTACATGATCCTGGTGTTTTTATTTCACTATTTACTCCATAGATAAATAGTTCCAAATTCACTCCTATAATCGCCGGTCTCGATGAGCTTCATTTGACTGGAGCTGTACGCTATGGGTAACGTCACACTCCCTTAGTCAACTTCTTCATACATTCTGCGGTCATAACCCTAAACCACCATTCTTAAAGCTATACTCAACCGTTTTACTCGTGCCAGAACTCCTCGTATTGTGGGAGAAAACGGGGGGTGTTGGGGGGGCGGGCGCTGGCGAGGAGGGAGGGAAGGGGAGGGGGGGGCGTATGGATGGCAAGACGGCGGCCACGATAAGCCAAGTCTCGTGGGACGACACCGAACTTGTTGGCAGCCTACCCCAGAGCCGGTGATGAAGCCTGATAGCATTAATTGGGGTGGTCCATTTCTTCCTTAGTCGCCTCCAACCACCCCCACCTCCCCGCACCCTTCTGTACACACCCCGGCACCCACTACCCCCGACTGCGGGCGGGGGGGCGGGGTGGCACGGAAAGAACAAGATCTCCCCGCCAAACGCAGATAACGGAAAAAATGTAATAGTTCCACATTTTCCGACGCTCCTTTCATCAGTATTCAAAAATGAGTTTTTAATGCAATGAGTAGCTCCAATCATGTTAAGGTCTGCATGATCCCGATACTATCATAATTACAATTAGATTACATTACCGCAATCAGAAAAAGGGGGTCGTTAAGAGAAGGAATATAAATTGCTTTAGTTTTACAAGTACTGAGCAAGCAGAAATGGGAATTAATCTCCACTTGAACATCTTGGCCCCTCGGAACTGCAGTGCTAGCCGCTTTCTTCCAGTCCATCAATACATATTAAGAGAAAAAAGTATGATTTTTCCCGAACATTTGAAGTTTGGGAGCGCACTCGGCAGTTTTCGCGCTATGAAGACTATATTGCTACTGGAGACGTTTGAAAACAAGATATCGCGGAGTTGGGGGGGAGTGGGCGATCACAGCGGTCGTATCTGTAATTGAATGGCGTTTTGAAACTGGAGTGACCTCGGGGTGGCTGCAGGGTGTCGCCCCCAACCGGCAGGGGTGTGAAGTGCGCCACAGATAGCCCAATTCTACAATATATTAAAACTGATGTTAGAGTACTGAGAATGTGACTGCTCTGACACATCTGGAGTAAAGATGGTCAGTTTCCATTCACTGATTTCTGTACTTTGAAATACTAACAGTTGGGGATTAAAGAAATTATTGATAGTTTTTGTAATTACACTATTTTTTGATCTGTTATAATGTTGTTTCCTCATCAAAATCACATCCCAAGTTGTGTTTTGCTTCATTCACACATGTTTAACTCACAAAACCTAAAAAAATTTGGTGGAGTTCTCACAAATAGAAAACACTCCACCTTATGATGTCATGTGGTGATATAAGAAGTGCTGCACTGTGTTTTTAAACCCCATACACCTTCATTAGAATAATTTCAGCCCTGGAATTGCCAATCTCTAGTAAACTAAATGAACAGAGCGTTTTGAACTTTGCAGAAAACCGTCTTTACTGCAAACGCATAAGGCAGATCAGGCTGCACTAACATTATCAGTACGCTAACATCAGTTGTAAAATATTGCAGTATTAGGATATCTGTAAAGTCTTTGTGGCATACTTCACACCACTGCCGGTTGGGGGCGACACCCTGCAGTCACCCTGAGGTCACTCCAGTTTCAAAACCCCATTCAATTACAGATACGACCGCTGTCATCGCCCACATTCGAACGTGGCTTTAAGTTCACAAGAGACAATTCTGCATGTCGGAGATTCTATTCTATTCTGAATGTTGAAGACTTCAAATTGGTGTATGAAATTGTGTTGTCACAGAATTCAGTTTTGCAAAAGAAGAAAGAGATCCACACTGCAGCTCTTTGAAACTCCCAGATTTTTATTTCAATGACACCACAATGTGACCCTTCTTCCGACAGGGCTTGAACCGAAACGTCACATTGTGGTGTCATTGAAATAAACATTTGGGAGCTTCAGAGAACTGCAGTGCAGATCTCTTTCTTCTTTGGCACAATTTTGCACACAGTCACAATTTTTGTTGGATGTGCATGTCTCTATATACCAGTACAGAATACAATTTTAACATACAATAATTTTGTTTCTCTTACTTCACCATGCAGTGACAAAGGAGAAATTCAATGACAACTGGACAAAAAACAAATACAAAAACAAAACTTTTGTCCAATTGACAAATTGAATTTCTCCTTTGCCAAGGACTTTTTTTCTGTTAAATTTGTGGTGTTACCTGCCTAGGGACAAGGGATGGAAATTTGCATTTTTGGTAGAATCTGGCATATTTACACTGCTGTAAATATGTTGTAGATGTTCATTAATATGCACCATCCCTATTAAATATATATATTAAAAAAAGACCTGGAAAACCGGATTTTTCATTCACCATGTAGTGACAATACTTCTGGAAAAGTTTAAAAGCATCGATATCAAGTCTAGACTAGTCCATGACTAGTTTTAGTACTGGATAGTGTCTAGCCATTTCTGTCAACCTTATAACCTAGCCAACATCCAAGATTCTGAAAGAAAATTGGAGTTTACTTCTCCATTTTCTCACAAAACTGTCGAGAGCTCATTTTAAAAGAGCACTAAATTCATAAGACGACTTAACAACAAACAAATTTTTCTAAAAAGTCTTCCAATCTTTGTAAATGTTGCCCTTTAAACCCATCGCTCATAAACAAGTTCAACAAAGCAAATTCACGTCCTTCAACGGCGTCCTCCGTGTCCTCTACTGTCCCCCAGTGTCTTAAAGTGGGATTATCTCGGACTGCACACCACTCAAGACCACTACTCCGCCGCTGCTCTCTTTGAATGTTCTGAAGTCCCCAAATCCGTCCGCTAATGAATTAAGTCCTACGGTAGCATTTCTGATGACAATCCACAAAAGCCGTGTTTATGTCTGGTCCTACTCGCGCGACGCTTAAACCGCTCCCCCCTCGCTCATAACTGCACTTTTTTTAAGACCGCCGCCCATTCGCCAAATATCAATTACCTCTTTTTCCTCCCCTATTTATTGCGTTCTTAGGGTGCCGAGATTAATGCTCACTTCTAAATTACCACGCGCACGGCAATCTATCAACGGCCAGAACAATCCGGCAGATTCCCCAGCGCTAAGTGGCGGAATATTCATGAAACGCGAGTCATTTGGATGATAAAAATTTTAAAAAAGGGGATCTCTCACTTGCGTTCATTTACTTTGCTGGCTGTTTTTGTCATTGGGGACACTCACGGGAGGACAGGCTTCATTGTGGCTTCAAATCCTTCTTAATTTAGCTGAAACGTAAGACTTGAATTCATACGCGTGAACTAGAGCGATATACTACAACGGTACAATGCGATGAATTGATAGCGTTTGGGCATTGTCTGTTGTTTGTGAAGACGCGCATTCAGGGCCCGACTTCAGTAATGAGCTAGTAAACAGTGCTTTGAAAGGGGGACTATTTTTTTCTTTTTCTTTTTTTTGAACCGGGTGCGCGAGGGCCTGCCGGAGCTTGCGGTTATGCGGACACAATGGCACAATGCATGAAGGATCAATGTAATTAAAGTTGCAATCACTCACCTTCCTGTGGGCCGCTGGGATGGGGTTGGCGGAGACACGGGTCGGAAGCGTCGGACATATTTTAATAATAATAATAATAATATGTAGTGCTTCATAAGTTCAGGCTCCAGTGATCACAGACAGATGAGAAGAGATAGGACAGGCCAGTCACTCATATAGCCTATTGAACTGGTTGGAGGAAGCAAAAACTCTACTACTGTTGCTTAAGTAAAAGCGAAAAAAGGAAGTTATGATAGGGTTGTCAAAAGTACGGAAAATCTGATTCTAATCGGTAATCAAACTAGTCAAAACTAGATTCTTATTTGAAAAAGTATTGAGACTAAAAAGTGCAATCAACAGTACCTCTCCCTGAATACCTCTAGAATGATCTCGAGCTGTTTATAGTCCGGATCACTATACACTTCTGTGGGAATTTTTGGGGGATTTGCTAAACTATATATTTTTGGAAAGGGTATAGTATATGGAGTCAGAAAATCAATGTTTGCATTTGCCCAGATGTCTATAAAAATTCCCACTAAGGTTAAAAAATGAATATAAGGAACCGGACTATTAAAAGCACATAGACTAGTATTTGCCCTTGGACCTTTATGGAACCTACCTGGACCACTGAAGGATTACACAGATATAAGATCCTATGATAATGATAATTAAAGAAAGTACTACGATTTAATGTTGAAAATCGCCAAATATCAATTACCTCTTTTTCTTCCCTTATTTATTCCGATTTAATGTTGAAAATCGCAATCTACGTCTGAATAGCCAGGTTTCATTCACGTGACCCTGATGACATGCGAAACTCAGATGGGGGGCAGGAAGTGTTTTGCTCCACTTCAAAACACAGTACAATGGGTGACGAGTACGCAAAAAGTTTGAACAGGCCGGCACTGACCACTATAATGAAAAAAATAAATCTAAATATGGAAAAGTTGGACTTTTCATACAATTTGGAGGGTTTCCCCGGCGTTGAGGCAATGGATATAATAAATTATCTGGTGCTGCAGACCTCGTATTATACTGAGCCAAATGAAAGCCTTTAAACAACTAATTTGTATCTGGTTGGGTATAAGCTACAACTATACGTTGGACCAGCTCCTCCACAGCAGCAGAACCATCAGCCACCTCAACCACTCCATCTCCTCCTCCGACTGTCAATGTATTGCCAATATTTTGCGGTTTCAGAGTCTGCAGTGACAAGTAGTGTGGCCAATTATTCAAGGTGCACTATGTAACTTTTCTAGAGTAGGGTCTGCCACCTGCTTGCCTCTGTAAGGATGTTATTGCTTTACCTGGACTATTCCACAGTATGGCATTAAATGTATCTATTTTGCATATATTCAATTACTCATTTTTTTCTTGCTCATATACACTTAAAAAACATGCATTCTTACTGTGAGTGGGGTCACCTCTTCAGAGATCTGACCTGTAACTTGACCACTACTAGCTTTTTGTCCGAGGAGCTAGATAAAATTTAGAAAGGCTGGTGCCACCTAGTGCCAATTTAATTTCTCTCCAGCGACTAGGTCAAGAATCGGAATACTCTAGACGGTTTGCAAGAACCCCGGAAGTTGTAGACCGCACACCAGCCAATCAGCGAAGAGCAGTGAAGCCATGACGTCAAACTCAAGCAACTGTCTGGGTCCCTTTTGCGGTACAGCTCAACAGTAAACAAAGTGTCGAGATGGATGTAGATGAAAACAGACATTCTGTGTTGGCAACAATTCTCGAGATCGAGGATTTAAAGCTGAACCAAAGAGAATGTTTGATGAATTTTATCAAGGGGAAAGACATTATTGTCCTTCTTCCTACCGGATTTGGCGCATTACATACATCACTACCAAACAGCAGCAATTGGTTAAATAAAAAATGTATCCATCTACTGTTGAGCAAACGAATCCTAATCCTGTGAGGTCAGATGGTTTCCACGAAGTGAAACCGGCTGATGAATCAGGCTGGATAAAGTTTACTATAGAGTGGGGAAAAAAAAGAGGAGGTGGCAGATGCATCACTAGAGAAGTTAACGTTCCCCTTTAAACTGTCTGTGGGCCTCACTTATTTCATTGGAGATTATCAACCTGCGAGCCAACTACGATCCCGGATTTGTATTTTTTTGTTCCGAAAATATAGAAATTTTGTTAAATGACTGTTCACCTCCACCTCGTAACCCTTTAAAATGGTTTAGGTGGCTCATTTTGGTTCTAAAATGTGAGCGGATTGGCTGCGATTACCGTGCTATGTCTGGGCCTGGATTGACGCGAATCAGGCGGCTCCCTACTTTGCCTTCCTCTTCCTTCAAACTCCCAAGTTTAGCGTTCCCTCCTCTGCTCCGTAATTCCTCACAATAATACGTCTTTGTCAATGCGTTCTAGAACAGGTCTACATCTAACCCCCCCAATCCTTCTTTCTTTCCCTCTTCTCTTCCTCTCTCTCCCTGACGAAACTTAAACGGTGCCAGTATTCCTGTTCGGAGAAGTGATTAGCTTGTCGCGCTATAAAACTGCCGTAGTAATAATCCCATCCTTCAGGCTTTACTTCCTCTCCAGGTATTAACTTCGATGCAAAGTAATCCCGGGCGTTTTTGAGACGTTGAATATTGCATGCGTTTGGCTGGTGCTGCTAGGTGCGTCTTTGCCGTCAGCGCCGCGCCAGGTTCGGGCTAATCCGCGAATCCCTCCGCGCGCGCTAGCTCCGTCGCCGGATCCGTACAGATGCAGACATGGCTGACAGCCGGGTGCGCGTCCTGATAGAGACGGGAACATGTGTTAGCGGGAGTAAACGGTGGCACTGTGGCAAAGTGGGTTGATCTTACAGGGAACGTCTTACGATAAGGTCTCGAGTTTGAGTCCTTGGTCAGTGTTTGCATGTTTTTTTTTTTAGTTTGACTGCTTTTGTTCTTGCCTACCAACCAAAAATATACAAAATAGATTCTAACTAGGTACTTCTGACCATGAATGTAGTGTAAAACTGTATCCCTGCTACACTGTGATTGCCTACTGCTCACGACAATTTTCTCCAGAGGCATTGATAGATGGGTCAAATGCAGTGGACATTTGGGGACAATACTTTACCTTAACCACAGAGCATGAAAAACCTCAGTCCTAACTTCGGAACTAACTAACTAACTTGCTCTTGAAAATTCTCATATCTTTCAGAACAAAATATATAACTTCTTTTACCTGAGATATGCAATTTTTGGTACTTTGATTGTTGTTCTGAGCAGAAATCTTTTTACGTGGTTTGCGTAACTCTTAAACTCTTGACTTGGAACTTCAAATGAACTGTTTGAAGTTAATTTGTATGTACAGTGAGTGTGCCAGTGTTATGTACTTTTTTGTGATTGTTACTGTACTTTTCCCTGTCCTCTAGATGATTTCACATCAACTTGCCGAGGGACTGAAGATGGAAATTTGCCACGCTGGCTATCATTTTTACATTAATATGTGCTGTCCCTTTACAAATAAATACATAAGAAAATAAGTGTAAGCCGTCTTTTTTTTTTTTTTTTGTATGAACAGACCATGTGTTTCCCATGTGTCTCTGATTGGTTAATCATGCCCTCTGAAATTGTGGAGACAGGATATTGTTCCAGACCTACTTATCTTTGTAAGCAATGTACTGTATCGGAGTGTGAAAGACACACTCAAGACACACTCATTCCATAAAAAAAATAAATAAATAAATAAATTACAAAATCCCTGTCGTCCAGGTAGAATCCATGGCAAAAGAAGAAATTAAATGTGTCAACTGGACAAAAGTTTATTTTGGACGAATACATTTCGCAGCTCATCTCCTGCTTCTTCAGTCCTGGTCAGATGCTGGTGGACACTGCTTACTGTCTACTGAACTTGCTCTGAGTATGAATATGTCCCCACACTCAGTGCAAGTTCAAAAGGCCTAGCTAACTAACAGAAACTGTAAACAAATAGGTGTGTTACTTGTTCCTCAGAGTAAGTTTCAGATCACATATCACGTTTGTTAGCTCCTGGGCCCATATTGTTGACAGTAAATGAACTTCTCCTGCGTAAGACATCCAGTTGGTCTCCAGCCTTTTACTTCCACCCTTTCTTGAACAAGCTGAAAACTTCAACAACACACTTAAATTCAATTTTTTCTTTTGCCATTCTACCTGGATGACTGAGGGATTTTACATGCTTTTCATAACAAAAAGCATTCAAAGACATGACTTGCACCTGATTGGGCCAATGGAACCACCTTCTAAGACAGTCATTCTAAACCATAAGGCCATGAGCGCCACCTTGAGGGTCACACGAGTATAATACAGTTCATTTGTGAATGTGTCCCAGGTTACTTTGTTCTTTTTTTTTTCACCTTTTGGCTCAGTCAGATGCTCTTCCCTTTGAAACAGCAAACGAGGCAATAAAAGTGACTTAAAACATGCACTTTGATGAGGTTCGAACCAGGTTACCTTCCATCAGCGGGTGACTGCTTAATCCACCGTGCCACTGCTACCCTCAAATGTTCTTTTCAATGCACAGAAAGCATTCACTTATTTATTATTACACTATCTTTGCGATCTGTAGCCATAAATATGATAGAAAATAAGAGCTGTTGTGCGCGGAGAATCCCACCATCACATAAAGCGTTGCCCCGGGTTACGAACGTTCAAATGCAAAAACTATCTTCCAGCTCCTCTGTATTATTTTTCAATTTTCCGTATTGAAATGACATGTTTGATAGCATCGCGGGTTCTTGTTCCTGACGTTATCGTTCTAAACTGCTTGTGCCGAGGGGGAGATGGCAGCCGCGATAGGGTCAGAGTTCATGTGACTTCACGAATCACAATCGTATCCATAGTAATTACAAATATTTCATTACACAACGCGGATCAAACGGGAACATCGTCTCTTTATCTCGTGGCCCGGGGGGAGACGTGGCAGGAAAAGTCGAACGAATGCATAAAGTGTTACAATAGTTGTCTTTCAGTGACATTTGGATTGAATTTTGATTTGGGGGAGAGAAGTTTGGTGTACTTTGTTCATTTGAGTTCAAATCTAAATCATTTTAATATATTTTGACTGTTTCTGTGTGAAAGTTTTCCATGTAAAGCATAAACTCTCAGGATTAATAACACATTTGATAGTTAATTGCGATGAATGTCAAGACTCAATGCAATATTTTGAACAAAAATTTTAAAGAATTTGAAGTTGAATTTGAAAATAATTTTAGTTTACTCAATCAACGTACTATTTAAAAATTATACTAGATAAAACTACATTTTCAAATAAAAAAGGTTTGATAGTTGTGTAAATGTGTGAATAAAAAGCTATTTAACACCTTCAGCTATTGTTCAAGCCTCATTTAAACTGCTTCACTCTTAAATGCATGGGGTTTCTGAGATCGTAAAACTGAACTATGCAACTTTTCTGTTTGTTTTCATGGAGATGTTATTGCATTGCTTGAAATGTTCCACACTATGGCATTAAACGCATATCTACAGAGACAAGCAGGTGACATCACCGGGCCAGGTTACAGGTCAGATCTGTGAAGAGGTGACCCAGCTCACAGTGAGGATGCAGGTTTTTCAAGGTAGTTTTAGCAGTAAAAACACATGGAATTAAATAAAGGTATGATCAATCTGTGTATCATTTGTTCAACTGTTTTTTTTTTTCAAAATAAAACTAAAAATAAGAAGAAAAAAAAAAAAAAAACACCTAATGTTTTCATTACTTGTCTCTAAAACCAAAATGAATAATAATATGATGATAACGTCCATTTCTCGTTTTCCATGACTTAAACTGCGATGCCGGACTTTTGTGCTGCAGACAGACTAAACAGGACTAAACCAGGACTAAACCAGGACTAAACCAGGACTATGCCAGAACCAAAACAGGACTGAACCAGGACTATGCCAGAGCCAAAACAGGACTGAACTAGGACTAAAACAGGTCTAAACCGGGACTGAACCAGAACTACACCAGGACTAAATCAGGCCTACACCAGGTCTAAATCAGGACTTAAACCAGGACTGAACTAAGACTAAACTAGGACTACACCATGTCTAAACCGGGTCTAAATCAGGTCTAAACCAGGACTAAACCAGAACTGAATCCGGTCTAATCTTGACCTAATCTTGGACTTGAAAGATGAATAGATAAATAATGGAGAAAATTGTTTTTCTATTTTCTTATTTTTGGCTTCATTTTGAAAAATGAATGAATGATACACAGATTAAGATCGATTCCAGGCAAAGAAATATCACCTCCATGAAGACAAGTATTTGACAGGCCATCCACCTAAAAAGTTACACAGCACATCTTTACGTTTTTTACACTTCACTAAGACAAAATATAGGACTTTTAAAGACTTCTATTCATGGTTTAAAAATGGAAACACAAGTTAAATCATAATTCTTCATCTCACTAAAAGCGTAACACAAAATGTGACATCGCGACATTGCTGTTGGGGTCAGAGACAGAAATAGACTCAACTATACATACTATTCATATCACACCATAAAACATGCAATAGTTTCTCAATGAGCCTATGGCATGAGTATGTGTTTGCTAGTTCTACAGACAAAGCCCCTCTGTAGACTCTGACCGGTCTGGTGTCTTGCTCAGAGGTCACTGCCCCGCGGCGTTGGACCGATAATTAGCCCGGTGCTAGTGGGTCACGCTCGTCACTCCTCTGGTCACATGGCTGGGGTTTTGTATAGGCGTTTACAATGGGCCTTCAGTGCTCTACGGGGGGAACTGCTCGGCTCCCCCCGCTGGTGGAGCATCAGCCACGCGGTCGCAAGCAGCCCGCCGCTTTCAGACGTGTACGGGGCCGCGACCTCCTCCCTGATTCATGTGCTGTTTACGTGGCTATTTTAAAGGTCCTAGATTACACAAAATGGACTCCTGTGAGCTTTTAATCACGTTTAATGCTGTTACCTCCTCAAAAACATACCATAGTTTTCAGACTATAAGTTGCAACAGCCAAAAAATGCGTAATGAAGAAGTCGCACTGGACAATAAGTTGCATTTTTTGGGGAACATTTAACATCACATATGAACAGTTCTTCAGATAACTATAACATAAACAACAGAACAAGTTTACCAAACTCTCCATCTCACTTCAAATCACTAAATCCATTCAATTCTTCATCCTCAGTGTCACTTCTGAGCAACTCGGCGACCTCCAGAGGTAAACAGAGCGCTGCTTCCTCTTCAGTGTAGCTGTCGTCAGACTCAGCATCAGTCCAAATTAGAATTATTCCGGTCTTTCTGAATCCCGACAGGATGTTTTCGGTGTCACTGAAGTCCAGGTTTTGTCGATCCATCCAATGACTTCCAGGAACTTTGCATGGCATCCTCCCGATTGTCACAAGTTTCTCACTCACTCCAAACTTTCTTTCTGCTGCTCAATTATCGTTTTCAGTTGCAGATTTCATGACTTGCAGCTTGTAGTCGGCAAAATATGATTTTTTTTTTTGGGCGCATTTGTGTTCAGTCTTCTCACTTGTCTTAATAAGTTTGTTTAAATGTAAAATTTTCAGTGGAACAGAAGTAATGGTGCGATCGCCTGACATGATACAGACAGGACAGAGGCTCTTTCTGCAGGAGACATGCGCAGTAGAGTGAAGTGACAGTGATACAGGAGTAATAGGAGTAGCAGATACTCACACACAAGCCTAGAGTGCCCTCTCGTGGCTGTCAGTGTGAAAATTTTAATATATAAGTCGCACCGGAGTTTAAGTTGCCGGTAAAGCCAAACCATGAAAAAAAGTGCAAGTCCAAAAAATACAGAATCTGGAGCTGTATTTTGTTTCATTCACACATGTTTAAGTAATCCTGGTTTATGAGTCTGTCTGTATCTCCAAAGCTCAAAATGCTCTGGTCCACCTTTTCTTTTTTAGAGACTCCAGGTTTGAAATTATCCAAATGATCCTAATGAAGATGTATGGACTTTAAAAACACAGTGGATTTAAAGTTGCACTGTGTAGCTTTTCTTACAGAGGGTCCTTCACCTGCGTCTCTTTGTGTTTGAGCTTTTATTTCATTACAGGTGTATTTGTAGCTCCAAAATCTCTTGAAAAACATGCATCTTTACTATTAGAGCAGTTTCCTCTCCATAGATCTGACCTGTAACTTGTTCTGATGCCACGTCTCCATCATTTACCCAGGCACGGGACCAGCACAAGGAACCACCTTTGACGCTCCAAAACCATGATGAAAAGAGTTCTCATCGTCGTCAGACAAGTAGAATGTAGTGCCAGGTGGTGTACGATGCTGCGGGTGAAGTGAATGCATGTTTCACATCAGTGAGCAATGTCCAACCATTCAATCTATTCCCCCAAGAAAAACAGTCTCTCCTGGTTCATTTATCCTTTTTTACGGTCTTCAAAAATGTGGAAAACTGTTCAATGTTTTGCTGGTTTTCCTCACTTACCTTGTTCTGTGCATCCTAATTATTCACCGTGAAGAGTTTCTAAGCTTTTTTCACAACTTTCAGAGGCCAGACCCGGTAATGATAACAACTAGCATGTTAACCACACACTTTCTGATTCTTGGATAATGAAATGCTTTAAAATTAGATGCACAGAGCACACCGCAGACTTGTTTTGACCTCAAGAGCTGCTTATAAAGATGAGGAAGACAGGTTTTGCTCAAATAAATGGAAGTACAGGGCCTTTAAGCTCAAGTTCAAATATTGTCTTCTTTTTGTAAGCACTTTCTCAGCTGATGTTTCTAAAAATGCTGTTACAAAAGTGGAGGAAAGAGGAAATTATGCCGCCAATTGATCCTTGACAATACACGGTTGGATTATGCCCAGAAACCATGAGTTATTCAATTTGCACCTGGAGAGGCTTAGCTCGGCACGCCGCTCGTCATATTAGTGTGTGTGCAGAGAGGAGGGGGCTTACACCTGCTGCAGCTCTTAATAAAGCTCTAAACCCGTCTGACAAATGAGATAAACGCATCAGGAGCCTCTGCTCCGACTCCGCCTTAACACCATGTGACACCGCCCACATGTCATACCTGTGACATTGTCAAGGTGTGCCTCTAGTGTCAGCAAGCAGAGGAGGCCCTGCTCCACGCCACGTCAGGTCTGGTCTCAGTCAGGTCTGTGGAGATGCAAGCCCGCTCACAGTAAGTACGTATGTTTTTCAGTGTCATAAAAACAATCAAAATGAAAAAAAAGATAACATGCTTTTTTCGTTTTTTTTTTTTTTTTTTAGTGTTGCATAGTGGAGCTTTGAGCACTGATAAATGCACTTGTAAATGTACTTTTATATTTTCTTCTCCCACCTCAGGAGGTAATGATATACTGAGGTACACTTGCCCTGGGGCAGATGAGTTAAAGACATGTCGACCAGAGTGTGCCTGTAGGGCTCCAGCTCTCACTGTCATAACTGATGGTGTTTAAATGAAGTAAGTTACAAGTTTTCCCTTTAGTTTGATCTCCCTGTGAAAGCCTTAATTAGAAGAGCCTGAGGATTCAGTAAAAGCAGGTGAGCGGCAGACTACACAATAACCATAAGTCATCTCATATTGTGCGAGCAGCTCCGGCGGAGCAGGGGGAGGGGTCGGGGGCTGCTGCAGAGACGCTCACTTCCCACTGAGAGAATTTCTCCAGGTCCAATGCAAAACGCTCCCGACTAATCACCCGCGCCGTGGAGGCAGCAGCTGCGGCCCGCGCTCCGATTATCATTCTCATAGACCTCTTACGGAGCTTTTAGCTAAATGAAAAATCTGCTCTATAGCCTAGGGAGCCGGCAGCGCACACAAGAACACAGTGTTTACCGAGAGCAGCGCCGGTGCAAAGTGAACAGGTTTTTTCTTCTTCAAATGCGCGGAAACAAATCATTATGCTACGATGTGCGCAAAAAATAGACCAGAGACGTGAGAAGATCAATGCGTTTACACGACTCATTTGTGACAAAGTTCTTGTGGGCTCATTAATTTAATGTTCCTCCACCTTCTGTCCTGAGGGCAGCTCCCAATGTGCTCTGCTATTGTTCCTGCTCCTCCTCAGAGGCTCTGCACAAAGACACACACTCACACTCACAGTGTTACAGAGAGAGAGGAGCGGCTCACACTCACAGTGTTACACAGAGAGAGGAGCGGCTCACACTCACAGTGTTACACAGAGAGAGAGCGGCTCACACTCACAGTGTTACACAGAGAGAGGAGCGGCTCACACTCACAGTGTTACACAGAGAGAGCGGCTCACACTCACAGTGTTACACAGAGAGAGCGGCTCACACTCACAGTGTTACACAGAGAGAGGAGCGGCTCACACTCACAGTGTTACACAGAGAGAGGAGCGGCTCACACTCACAGTGTTACAGAGAGAGGAGCGGCTCACACTCACAGTGTTACAGAGAGAGAGGAGCGGCTCACACTCACAGTGTTACACAGAGAGAGCGGCTCACACTCACAGTGTTACACAGAGAGGAGCGGCTCACACTCACAGTGTTACAGAGAGAGGAGCGGCTCACACTCACAGTGTTACAGAGAGAGAGGAGCGGCTCACACTCACAGTGTTACACAGAGAGAGCGGCTCACACTCAGTGTTACACAGAGAGAGCGGCTCACACTCACAGTGTTACAGAGAGAGGAGCGGCTCACACTCACGGTGTTACAGAGAGAGCGGCTCACACTCACAGTGTTACAGAGGAGCGGCTCACACTCACAGTGTTACAGAGGAGCGGCTCACACTCACAGTGTTACACAGAGAGAGGAGCGGCTCACACTCACAGTGTTACAGAGGAGCAGCTCACACTCACAGTGTTACAGAGGAGCGGCTCACACTCACCGTGTTACAGAGAGAGAGGAGCGGCTCACACTCACCGTGTTACAGAGAGAGAGGAGCGGCTCACACTCACCGTGTTACAGAGAGGAGCGGCTCACACTCACCGTGTTACACAGAGGAGCGGCTCACACTCACCGTGTTACACAGAGAGAAGCGGCTCACACTCACAGTGTTACAGAGAGAGAGCGGCTCACACTCACAGTGTTACAGAGAGAGAGCGGCTCACACTCACCGTGTTACAGAGAGAGAGGAGCGGCTCACACTCACAGTGTTAGAGAGAAGAGTAGCTCACACTCACAGTGTTACAGAGGAGCGGCTCACACTCACAGTGTTACAGAGGAGCGGCTCACACAGTGTTACAGAGGAGCGGCTCACACTCACAGTGTTACAGAGAGAGGAGTGGCTCACACTCACAGTGTTACAGAGAGGGGAGTGGCTCACACTCACAGTGTTACAGAGGAGCGGCTCACATTCACAGTATTACAGAGAGAGGAGTGGCTCACACTCACAGTGTTACAGAGGAGTGGCTCACACTCACAGTGTTAGAGGAGCAGCTCTGTGGTTCATGAGGGTTGAGACAGTGATCAGAGCTGAGAGGAGAGGGAACACTGTGGAGGGTTTAGGTAAAGGAATTTCTAAGATAATCCTTATATGAAAATGAGAAGACTAAATGTTCAGTGAGAGAAGGGGGTGGACATCTCACATCTTCAGTAGAAATATAGACTCCAGCCTCGGCTGAGTGCGCTGAAATTGTACCTGTAATAGATAAGAGCTTGTCTTAATGCTCTGAATGTCCTGTATGGATAATGTAATCCTCCTGTACAAAGCAGCTCCACCTTTGGGCTGGACTCAGTGAAATAATGAGTGTTGAACAGGCAGAGGTCAGACCCGCGTGTGGTAATCTTCAGTGCCCCCCTCACACCCCCTCCCCAGCCCAACCTGAGGGTAATGGATCTCTATTAGCGCTCTATTATGGACATCTGTAACCACGGAGCAGAGCGCCAAAGCTCGCTAACAAGGGCAGTGAATTTGGAAGTCACCGGGCCGCTCCCCCCGGACCCCCCTCATTACAGAGTGATCAGGACCAGTGTTACCCCGGACTGAAGAGGAGGGGTGTGTGTGTGTGTGTGTGTGTGTGTGTGTGTGTGTGTGTGTGTGTGTGTGTGTGTGTGTGTGTGTGTGTGTGTGTGTGTGTGTGTGGGTGTGTGTGTGGGTGTATGTATATGTGGGTGTATGGGGAGGTCTGCAGTCTCTGACCGCCCCTGATCGCACCGTGCCCTGGCAGCAGATGACTTTACTCTAAATGTGAGACAACAGCAGTGATTTACGGGGCTGGTAGAGGCGGAGGATCACCACTGCAGGAATGCTGGTTGCTTCGCTCCAGTCTTAATCAAATAAACCTTAAAGGAGAGCTAACCCGTGGAGCGCCAGTAAAGAAAGGGTCTTTCTGTGAGCCAGTTCAAAGTGATTAGTGTGAGGCATTAGATAGGCCTGTGTCAGGGTGAGTTTGATCCTGACACGGGGATGTGCCCGGGGCAGGAGGAGAGGGGCCTATCTGAGCCTAACGCCTCACTCCAAACACCACACTCTGCTCAATCTGCAGCAGCGCTCACATTCTGTTTGGATAAACACAAATAGTAGCTTTAGTTTAAGTCTGCCCCTGACGCTGACCGTATGAAGACTGTCAGACAATGTGCCGTTCCCAGGGCATCAGGGCTAATCCAGCTGGCATCGCAGCCCCTCTTGTAAACTAATCTGTGCATTAGCGTCTGGCTGTGCGGCGCTCTCGACCTGTCGGTGGCAGAGATAACAGCAGAGAGCTGAGCTCTATTCTTCTGCCTTATCACTGTACCTGTCTGAGACCGCGGGCAGATTAAGGCCAGCAGGAGTCTGTGGATCACACACACCAGTCAAGAGGCTTAGGCTTTCTCTGCACAATCTTACAACAATGCCAATATTTATGTAAGAATAGCTGACAGCAGATTCCTCTGCTGCTCTATTTGGACCCATCAAAGTCAAAGCAGAGAGTCGGAGTGTGACAAGCCCCCAGACGCTCCTCTGTGACTGACACAAATCCCAACCAATCACACGCCAGATTCAGAGGTGCTCTCTCTCTCAGGGGGAGGGAAGATATCACACAGACTCATCCTCTACTCACCACACACACACTCATGCACACACACACGCAGAAGTTTGGGGAAAGATCTTATGGATTTGGATAAGTGTCCCTGATTTCAATCTGTCAAATTTCACTCTGGCATTTTTATGACGCACAGTGAAATGTTCCTTCTCACATGGATAAGATTTACATACAGTTAGCAGGATGGTCACTAAACAGAATACTAAAATGTTGCCTTTAAGAGAAGTGACTGGGGTGCAGCGCCCACACATCACTCTGTAATAATCCATACTGCTGTCCATATCTTAAACACAAACCTCCAAGCTCCCCCAGCACCCCCCAGCAGACCCAGCCCGGCGCAGCCCACCGAGGAGCCGTGCCTGCCAGGGTTGGCCCGCTGCCACCAGCCGCTCAGCTGGAGGTGAAGAAAAGAACACGTTTAGCTCCTCAAAGCCAGGGGACTGCTTTTGGACCAGCCTCAAATTCTCTCCACAACTGCGAGTGGTGGACGGTGTGTGCGCAGGGTCACGGCGCTCTGAGCACAGACCACACAGAGCTGTACATGTGTTCGGCTGGTGGACAAATCGCATTGAATTACAACTACATGGTCATATCTGTAAGGCTCCAGCCACAGTGTTTGTGGTTTGGTGAGCGCAATTTCACTTGATATGTCAAAAATGTTGCTCGAGGCCAATTTAAAATAATTCTCCATATTTGATTAGATTTTTTTATTACATTTTATTTGTTTTAATTCTTCTTATTTAATTTAAAAAAAAATATTATTATAGTTTTTTACCACTTTTTTTTTTTTTTTGAGTGCTGTAACTATTCATGTTTCAGGTATGAAAAGAAAGAAGAAAAGGGAGAGAGAGTGCATTTATAAGACCGACTAGCGAAATGATCCATTGAGAGTCAACGTATTTTTGGGATTCCAGCCACATGTGACATTTTGAGGGCTTTTTCCCATTCAAAACGCACATTTTGCTTTAAATTGTTAATCACCGTGTCAACCGTTGTCATTTTTCACCATTCTGAAACCGATAGCAGGTTTTGATAACACCATCTTCCAAGCTGAATTCACGCCTCATCTTCTTCACTGTATCTCAATGTCATGAACGCCACTTCAATTAGCACAACCGCTCTACGTCTCCAATTGAAACGCTCACCGCAAAATGGCTGATAGTCCGTGGCGAGCTGGAATGGAGCACTGCATAACAAAACAAAACGTAATGTACAGTAAGTAACGAAACCTTGACTTTTTGGAGTTTTCTACTATGTTATAATGTTGTTTCCACATCAAAAACCTGCCTGAAGAGGTTTTCTAAGTCTAAGTAATCTTGTAATCTCTCTTGGGCACTATTTGAGCTCCCTGTATGGTTAGAAGTACAAACTTGTCCAAGACTGGCCATTTTCCATAAATATACAGAATACTAATGCACTACAACTTCACAAACCTGATGCGATGTGCAGTAGTTTCTTTGTCAGAATGTATGTGATAGGGGTGTAACTGTACATGTATTCGTGCCAAACTGTTTTGGTACAAGACATTCAGTTCGGTGCAGGGCTGTGCATGAGTGAGTTCGCACAATTTGTGTGTGTTTATATTCCGCCGCTACATGTGCAGCTACACAGAAGACTCAGCTCTTTAATATTCAAACTCGTCTGTGATTGGGGTGACAGTGTTTGCTTTATAGTTAGGGCAGCTGCATTGACAACAGTTGCCCCCCGACTTGACTACGTCCCTCCAAACCACCTAAATCCTCGCAAAACTATGGTCGTCGCTAGCCTGATTCATCAGCCGGTTTCACATTGTGGAAACCATCTGACCTCGCAGCAATAGGATTCGTTCGCTCAACAGTAGGCAGGTACCTTTTTTATTTAACCAATCGCTGCTATTTGGTCGTAATGCATGTAAATGCTCCAAATTCCATAGGAAGAAGGGCAATAATGTCTTTTCCTTTGATAAAATTCACCAAACATTCTTTTTGTTCCGGCTTTAAATCCTCAATCTCGGGAATCGTTGCCAACACAGAATGTATGGCATCCATCTCGACAAATAAAACAAAGATTTCGTAAAACTTCATGCTGGAACTGTTAGTTCTGTTGCATTTATTTTATTGTTCCGTTTGTATAATGTTAAAACTAATTGCTGGTTTAATAAACGCACAAATATACAACAAGCAAATAGTTTTCCAGTTTGTTCCCATACTGTACCAAAAATGAACCAAACCGTGACCTCAAAACCAAGGTACATACTGAACTATGATTTTTGTGTACCATTACACCCCTAGTATGTGATCATGTAATGTGATAGTGTTCTAAAAGGGGGCCTTGGCACAGAGAAGCAAAGGGAGTAGGGATTCAAAGCATCAAAAAAGAAACTGAAACTTATCAAACTTCTTAATACACTGTTTTCAGCCAATAAAGCATTTTTAAAATAATAAAAGGTAACTTGGTGATCTAAATATGTTACATGTTAACAATTAATACCCCATAGAAGTGTAAGTTCCCGTCTTTAACTCCACCTGGAGGCATCGACAAATCCATCATCAACTCTTAACTCTCCTCGATCTTCTTCTCGTCTTTCTTCTTTAACTGCTTTAATCAAACGAAACAAGGGCCAGTGCACATTACGTATGCGAATCTGCGGCCGCTCATTTACATACCTGGTCTAGACGTACGCGCAGAGGAGGGCCACAGCAGCTCCAGGTTCGCCCCGGACTCCAAACACGACTCCAAAGACCACTAATTGGATGACCGTCTTATTATCCCTTTGTTGGTTGCAATTCCCTGATTAGCATTTTGGAATATTTTAAATTATAATCCAGGAATTAGAGGATTTTACTGGAGTCTTTTTTCTCTGACCTCCCCCTCTTTCCAATTAGGCCTGACGCTAAGCAGCAGGATGAGAGCGCGCAGGGCCAGGTACAAAGCCAGCGAGGTGTGGAGAGAAAAAGGGCTTCATGTAACCAGAACAGAGGCTCAAACCTGCAAAGTAATGCTGCTACTACAGGGTTTTCACTGGTTTAATATGTTGTCTTCATACATTTTCTGACTTTTTAAATTATAGATTAATGTAGTAGATTTGTTTTTGATGTAGAATTTGATAATGTCATGATTTCAGATGGAAGGGAGGGGCTTATGTGACTTTATGGGATTCAAAAAGTTTATTGTCAATTCTTCATATGAAACATGAAGAATCAAAATTGTGTTTCCCCTAAATAGTAATAAATACATGGAATGAAAATGTACTCTGTTGGAAGGGGTTTAAAGGAACAAATATTATGCAGTATATGTATTGTTATTGTCTTGAGTAGATTTGTTTTGTTATCTCACGTTTTATAACTTTAAATAAAAATAGACATGTTCATACAGAAGCAGGAAATATATTTGAAAAAAAAAAAAATCACACAAGAATTAGAGTTAGCAGCTGTTTACAACATGTTAACACAACCATACAGACTTAAGGATTATGGACTTTTTGCCTATGACGTCACAAAAGTGGCAAATTCTAAATTTTTATGAAGCATACCTGTGTTTGGAATAGAGCATGGAAACCAAACTGAAGCCCGACGGGACCCATAGAACTTATTCTTGGACTCGGGTCGGACTTGGACACATCAGTGTGTCAGCTTTTTCGTGTCTACAGTAAAACAACTCGCTTTGAGACTCTTAAGTGTTCAGAAGATCAGAGCCCTGCACTTCTAGTTTAGATACGTCAAAACTGTTATTATTATTTGTGAAATGTGGGACAATACTTCAGATAAATGATTTTTAAAGTGTAAAAAATGTACGATAAAGTCTATAGTCACTATCGCAAATCTGCAGCTTCACCTCGATCCGTGCGCTGCGTGGACGTAAACAGACACATGTGAGGAACTACTCCCACCTTTTTACTTTTAACGCTTCAAACTGCATTCACAGCTCTGTTTTGTGGACTGGATGTCGTTATTTGCAGAGGACAAGTTCTATGGATAATGTGGATCAGATGCTGCACTTTAAATGTACAACTTTACGAGAGGTGTAATAAAGTCTTCTTCTTGTTTTCACTATATCCTGAGTTTGCATTTTGCTTCTCTGTGTCCATTAGAGGAACATAAACAGTATCCCACATGTGTCATTAGGCCTATGAAAATAGTGTGATTTTAATTGTGTAAGGTTCAGTCGTGTTCGGACACAAATATCTTAATGTCTGTTGGATTTGATCCCTGCTCTGTCGGAAACGGGCTGGGCTTGGACAGAAAAATTCACCCCGATCCTCACGCTAGTCTAGAAAGTACCTGGAAATACACGGAAATTCTTACCGTGAGCTTTGAAACCTCTCTGTATTACGCTATTTTCTAATTATAATTTCTTCATTAAAAACAGACCTGGATTTGTTGTGTTTTGTTTCATTCACACTTGTTTAACACACAAATCCTGCATATTTCCGCTGAGTAGACAGATTGTACACGTAGATCCTGCTGTCCCGCTCTGTCCTGACCTGAGTCTCCGTGCACCTCTGTGAACCCTGGGAAATCTCATGGCGGTATCTCCTTCCTGTGTCAAATATTTACGTATTAAGCCGCGCCATTGTTACACGGAGCCTTGATTATCTGCTGCCATATTCGCTTCATGCTTTTTGTCTCGCTTCCTGTTTATTCTCGTGAGGACAAACGCACTCCGATAGAATCTAATAGAACACTGATACAAAGATGTGAAGGGGCGTGGCCTGGAACTCTCTCGCACCGTAGAAATCAACAATAAAAATGTCAGATATCTCAGATTATTCTCACATAAACCTGCACCACATTAAACTTCCTCTTTATTAAACCCACACTATGTTCTTGGTCTGCTCGTCTCCATGGAGATTTACTTGCTCAAATGTTCCGCAGTGTGTCACTACTAGATAACAGATATCAGGTGTTTTTCTATTTGAAATGAGCCGATACTGATACTGTTATCGAATATCATAGTCAGTGCTTAGCTTTTAATTGGATGTAATAAGTACAGACTAGAACAACTCATAATGTTTGAACTTTTATTCATACAAAGCTGTTCAGATGTAGTGATTTGAAGTACAGTTACATAACACAATCGGATCTCTTGTGTAATAAGTTCATTTTGCTTTAAGGAAATACAGTAAGTGCCATTCTCTGTCCTTACACAAATATCGGTTCATATCTGGTATCGGCAATGTATTGATAACGGTGTCTAGACAGAACAAGCTGGATCAGTGCATGGAGATGTTACATTAATAATTTTAATGTCATACTGTGAAACATCCAGGCTCCATGGAGACAAGCAGGTGGTAGACATTTAAAGGGACAGTCCGGAATTTTGGACATAGGACCTCATTTTCTAGTGAGCCAGAGTGTTGGAGACGTGTGGAGACACTTTTTAAAATATTCCATCCAGTCCTTGTGTTTGCAGAGGTCACTGGTGCTAGGCTAGTGCATGTCAATGGCCATAGTTAGCCTGCCACTAAAAACAGTCTTAAGGCTTGTTTACACGAGAATGTTTGAGGGTAAAAATGACCATATATTTAAATAAACATCTGAAACCACCCTCCAGAGTGGAAAAGTTGCTCCGTTGTAGCGTTTCCATCTACACTGCCCAAGACGCAAAACTCTGGTCAGATCTGCTCACATCGTGTACGCGTTTACGTCACATACATCACCACCTAGCGTCCGCCCCTAGCCACCAAATCAAATTCCATACACTTTTGCATCACCATATGCATGCAGATTTCCTCCTGAAAACGCAACGCCACTTTTGCGTCTTCTGTTCAGACCGTCATCATATAAATGTAGCCTTACCCACTCCACAAAACACCCAAAGCAACTCTATTACTATGTCAGACTGTCAATGTAAATGTCTGAGTCGATAGAATAATTTAGGAAAGCAAAACTAACCTTGCATTTGAAGGATTTATGTCTGAGCAGCACGGCGAGTTGTACTTCCTGATAGAAAGCTTGGCAGCGGCGGATTGATATCACCTAGAGCCTATCTTACCGGCAAAATAGTCCCTCAACATGCGACGATTCATGCGATGCAAGGTTAGACACAGACATTCACATCGACAGTCTGGCGTAATAATAGATTTGCTTCGGGTGTTTTGTGAAGTGGGTAAGACTGAGGTCCTAAGTCCAAAATTCCGGACTATCCCTTTAACAGGAAAAGTTATATAGTACAAGTATTTAATATAACCTTCAGTATATTAAGATTTCGAGATCATATGCCTTGTAATAGTTGACATGGGCTCTGGGTGCTGTCTTTGTTTGTGATGGTGGATTTGGGGGAGCGAGGGTATGTGGAGGGGGGCTGGGAGTCTAGTGGCCTGTATCGTCCACGCCTCCTTCACTTAATTATAAACCGAGTGTTGAGTCAGCATTAGGCCCCCATACACAAACACACACACAGACAGACATTCACACACACACTGGACTGAGGGGCCGTTGGAGGAAATCTGAATCAGCCTGTTCACATTACGTAAAAGGCAGAGCACATGAGTCAGTGCAGGACCACTGCTCAAATACAAGAGAGGGGGTAGTTTGAACACATTTTGTAAACAGAAACATTTTTTTCTTTCAGATAATAAGAATACTAATAATACTTACATTTCTGATGGAGGGTCTGCCACGGAGATGTTAGTGTTTCAGGCCTGCACGTACCAATCTGCATCCTCCATCACTCAAGGACTGCTTTCAGAATTCTCCTGTTCAAAAGAAAATGCTGACTTTAGGACTAGGGTTGTCAAAAGTTTAGAAACTCAGATACTAATCGATACTAAAAACTAAAATCAAAACTAGATACTCATTTAAGCAGATATTGATACTACAAAACTCACATTCACAGAACAGAAATGAACCTTTCCTGAGTAGCTTTAGAATGATCTTAAGACGCCAGAGTCCATATTTGGAGATATATCAAATCCCACCTGGACCCGTTAACATTCCACCCATTACATGCCTGTGCCCACGATAAATCAGGGTCAGCCCATTAGTTTGACAGCCCAGTAGTCCAGGACCGAACCAGGACTAAACCAGGACTAAACCAGGATTAAACCAGGACTAAACCAGGACTGAACCTACGCCATGCCATTAGTGGATTATAAATGATTATACACTCCGCAACCACAGAGCCGATCGTCAGGACTGGACCAGGACTGGACCAGGACTGAACCAGGACTGAACCAGGACTGAACAAGGACTTCACCAGGACTGAACATGGACTTCACCAGGTCTAAACCAGGACTAAACTAGGACTGAACCTACGCCGTGTCATTAGTGGATTATAAATATATACACACTGCAACCACTGAGTCAATTGCCAGGACTACGCCAGGACTGTACCAGGACTGAACCGGGGACTAAACCAGGTCTAAACCATTTCTAAACCAGGACTGAACCAGGACTTAACCAGGTCTAAACCAGGACTAAACCAGGAGCGCAGCCACCGAGCCAATCACCTCGGCTGATGGGTTTTATGTAATAACTACACTAAAGTCACTCTTAGTCTGGTCTGCCATCATTCCAGGAAAAAACCCGCAGGTTCCCGACCCAGTGCAGGACTCAGGTATATGCCCATGGACCACTTTATTCAGACAACTGAGGGATTACACAAATATAAAACCATGTGGTAACATAAAAGAAAGACACTTTATTGTCTACAGTGTTTTTATTTATTTATTTATTTTTTTTATCATCGTGGTATCAGAATCAGTACTGAGTATCAAGTCTATTCCTTAGTATTAAAACTGAGGTTGAAATTTGAAAACATCTGAAAACAAGATTCCAATATTTTAAAATATCCATAATCCACCAGGAAGTTGCATTTCCCATTGAATGTTTTTTTCTTCCATCGTGACACGCTGCTATCTGTTGTCTATTCTTACTGGAGTTCCTACTGGCTTGCCTTTCCACAGATCTGATTTATAGCTCTGCCTGCCCCATCTTTGAAGACAGACTAGTTTAACGCCATACTCCGGAAAATATTTGGGCTTTTCCTTCACCTCCACCTCTGCTCGAAAAGTTACAGTGCACCTTTTAACCTTACAAGTTCTTCCAATCTTCCAACAATGGCGCAGTCCTATTGACCTGAACATACCCACTGCTGTCTGTGACTATTAACCCTCCTTTCAGATAATGTCATCTCCTTATATGGTCACACCCAATCCAGCTTCCTTTGTCGCGTTCTTAAACCCAAGAATGAAGTCTGAGAACAGGGGTGTAATCTGACAGGGGAGGGGGGGGTCGGCGGTCGGGTGGGGTGGGTGTTTGGGGGGGTCGGATGCGTGTCACCTTGACTTTTTCACAGTGACAATTTAATATGCAACTGTGAAAGCTGCTCTGTTCCAACGCCACGTCAAACTCCCTTCAAATGGGCGATAAAAAGGAATCATTGTTTCGCGGGTTGAGAAGTGTCTAATGCCTAATGCGTCTTCATTGTGGAGTTGAAGGGGAAGGGAGGGAGGGTAGGTTGGAGCAGCGCCACCTGGAGGTCAGCTGGGATCTATTCATTCAACTTTGTAGAGCTTGTGTCCATTATAAGAGCTTTTCCATCGCATTTACCCACTTGAAGTTGTATTAGAGTGATTCATGCAGGTTTGAGTCATCTTAGTTCTCTTCTATTTAAGGCACCATTGTAGCAATCAACCCGTTTTCAATGCCACAGGTACACGCAGAGCAACTCATCTGCTGACATTTTTGGACCGATATGTAGGGTTGATTTGGATTATTTCCCTCATATTATATAAGTTAAAATTTACTACAAACTCACCACGCCCCTTTTACCCCAAACCTATAAGTCACATTTTGTGCAGTTCTGTCTTCATATTCAAGTAAAATAATGAAATATTGGCTTGTTCTGGAGATTCATAGCCAGACTGATGCCACCCAGTGCCTCTGCTCAATTCCATTTCTCTCCAGTGATCAGGTCAGGAATCGGAATACACTAGACAGTTTGCTGGAACTCCGGAAGTGCGAGTCCTGGCACCAGCCAATCAATGAATAGCCATACATTCTGTGTTGAAAACAGTTCCTGAGATCGAGGATTTAAAGCCAGAACAAAGAGAATGTTTGGTGAATTTTATCAAGGGGAAAGACGTTATTGCCCTTCTTCCTACAGGATTTGGGAAAAGCTTAAAATACCAGTTAGCCCCGTTAGAGGCGCATTATATACGTCACGACCAAATAGCAGCGATTGGATGAATAAAAAAAGTACCCGCCTACCATCGAGCGAAGAAATTCTAATCCTGCGAGGTCAGATGGTTTCCATGAAGTGAAACTAGCTGATGAATCAAGCTAAGAGATTTAATATCAGACTATTTCAAAATTTATTGTCCAAAATATGACATAATGATCCATTGTTGTCACAGATTATATCAAGACAAAGCACAATATGTGCCATATTTTTCAGACTACAAGGCGCACTTAAAATCCTTTAATTTTCTCAAAAATCAACATTATGCCTTATAATCCGGTGTACTTTATGTATTGTAGTTGTGCTTACTGACCTCCACTGAGTTGTGTTGTTTAGTCTGTCAAAAGCTGACGGCATCAGCGAGCTGTTTTTTTTTTTTTCAGTGCTTATGGTTTATGCAAATTAGTCATGTGGTTTTAAGATTTATTTCTGTAGAACATAAACAAATGTGCTTCAAGCTGCATTAAACACATTATTACTCAATGTATATTTGAGTCATCCTTGTAGGAAATAAAAAACAAACTTAAATTATCCTCCCATATTCACATTCATAATCCACATTCACCAAGACATGGAGGTAACGCCGGACAAATTACGCCACAATCCACCGATGGATCATGGATGCCTGGGCTAAGGGATCAGTCTCAAGTGTCATCCGTTTGTTTTGCTTAATGCACCTTATAATCCCACGGTGCACCTTATGTATGAAAATAAAGAGATAATTCAACATTATTGATATTGCGCTTTATAGTCCAAAAAATACAGTATTCTTTAAAGATTTGCATGAATATATATTAGATAGAGGACAGGGGTCTATTTACGTTGAACCTTATGATTTCTTGTTAGGCACTGGGACCTAAATGGAAGGGTGTGGAACCATCAACCTTCAGGTTAGAGGGCAATCATCTCTACCGACTGAGCCACCATGAACACCCCTGCCACTCACTCAATGACACATCTTTAGGATCAGACTATAGTAAGCGCTGGAGGTCATTTGCGCGTCTGCTCTGGTCTTGTTTGGGTGGGACGAGGAGCAGCGGGGGTTTTCTGACTCATCATTAGTGACACGGGAGGGGTCAGCGACACAGACCCCCCCCCCTTCCCCCTATTAAAGAGCATCAGAGAGAGGTCCTTTCTCCATGACCGCAGGCTACAGGTGGTACGTAGGCAGCAGTAAAGAGAAGGAGGGGGGTTGAGACGGGGTAAGGGGTCAATTTGTCCCCCATTTTAAAGCGGGGTGAAGCGGTGCCGTGAAGCTTGAAGGAGTTTGACAAGTGAAGTGGTCTGAGAGCGATACCCTCCACGCTGGGGAAGAAAGAGTTAGACAAGCTCCTCATTAAAGGTCCATTGATACAAACTTTCAAGGCTTCAAAGATCATGAGAAAGACAAGAAACTGTTCAGAACCAAAGACCGAACCAGGACTAAACCAGGATCAAACCAGGTCCAGAATAAAATGCTACCATATTACAGTTTAAAGTGCATATGACACTTTTTTTTTTTTTTCAGATTTTACACACAGAAAAAATCTTACCTATTTTTTTCACTTTTTTCTTCTTTTTTCACTTATTGGTTGATTTTTTTATTTTTTATTTCCTGCTAAGTCATGGGCTGCAGATGTGACATACTATACATCGCGTTAGTTCTATAACTGTTACCTAGCAACCATACTGTACCCAAGGACCAAAACTTGTATAAATGACACGATAGTTACGATAGTTTAAATGAAGACGTTGAGCTGCTAGCGTCACGAAATAATAATTTTGCTATTAAAACTCCTCCTTGTGCCCCCAAATGAAGTGTTAAACATTCTTTTTTTTTCAATAGAACCTGTTATTTCTCAATCTGCTGCTGTAAGTTGTGTCATATGGCTGTAATAAAAGCTACAGGACCAGAAAAACACATGAGAAAAAAAAAAAAAAGGAAATGCAAACACAAAATGCAAAAAAACACACAGCAAACTTTTGGACATAAAAAATGCTTAATTTACGGCCTTAGCTACAAAAGTGCAAAATATCAAGTCTGTAAGGAAATTTAAAATATCCTTATTGCCCTCAAAACCAAAAAAAGTGCAATTGCCCCATGACTCGACTGGTGTCAGTCATGGAAACAGCTGGTGTCAGGTTCAGAGCCTCATCACTTCCTGCATTTCCATGGTGTTTATTACATTTGGATTTGTACATTTTGAGTGGAATAAACCTTTTGAATAAAAATAGCAAGGGTTGCACAGTTATGCAGACCAAGAACACAGACGCTCAGAACATCGGCCATTTTGACTCACTACACTCTTTGGCAAAGTTTGGGCCAATCAAAATGGATGGAGTGCATGCTTTTGGCAGAAAACAAAATTCTTATTGGACACTCAATTTTCCAACGTCATCCCGCAGCATGTGTGTGACAGAGGATAATGCTGGAAATACACTCGGAAAGCCAAAACTGTCCAGCCTGATTCATCAGCTTGTTTCACTTCATGGAAACCATTTGACCTCGCTGCATTAAGATTCGTTGGCTCGACAGTAGGCGGGTACTTTTTTTATTTAACCTATTAATGCTATTTTGTCGTGACATATGTAATGCGCCAAGTCCCATAGGAAGAAGGGCAATAACATCTTTCCCTTTGATGAAATTCAAACATTTTCTTTGTTCCAGATTTAAAGCCTCAATCTTGGGAATTGTCAACACAGAATGTATGGCTTCATCTACATCCATCTTGACCGCTTTGTTTACTGTTGTGCTGTACAACAAAAGAGACCCAGACATGTGCTTGAGTTTGACGTCATGGCTTCACAGTTCTTCGCTGATTGGCCGGTGTGCGGTCTACAACTTCCGGGGTTCTTGCAAATCATCTAGTATTTTGATTCCTGACCTAGTCGCTGAAGAGAAACGAAATTGAGTGGAGGCACTAGGTGGAGTCATACGATACCGTCGATCTGGAAGGCTTTAAGATTGAAAATACTGCTTTGAGAATTCAGTAGAAGCATGGATAACACCTTTGTCTTGTATGGGATAGTTTGGCTTTGACTTGTCCATGTTCTCCCTGTGCTATCTCCAATCAATCTAGTCTTAAATCAACTTCAAACTGTAGCCTACTGTAGAGTAACCCTCCATCTAGGTTAACATACGTACATCAAACTCTTTACAAGTATCCGTAGGCACTTATTCCATTATACCAAACACGTTACCTAGGGCTAATTGTAGATACATATATCCCAAGCATTGACAATACAATTTATAATAATGTATAAAAAAGGTTAATTGAGATTCAGATCATTATCACGGTGCTTCATGTAGGTTTTGCATGTTCTGCTCTCTTTATCTTGGACCATTACAGCCGTATATAGGCCTGCTCCTCTTATACAAAGGTACCTCATAAGCATGGCCCTCTTCAGCTGACGCCATGACAACTGTCCCCGACGCTCTATTATCCCTGACCGTTCCAGGCCAAATCAAACGCACCGAGGCCGTCCCTGTCAAGACAAGAGACGCTCGCCAAATCAAGGAGGAGAAAAGGAACAGGGGAGGAGGGAGGACAGAGGAGTGGAGCTGTAGCCGTACTTCCACCTTGCTCATCGGATCGCCTTTTTTGCGCGTGCCTTCGGGGAGCGCCCTCACAAAGGCGCGACGCACAAACCGAGTCTTCAAGGGCCAGCTCTGCATATGTTTCAGAGACATGCGCGAGGAGCCGATGGAAGGATGGGCTTTGAAGGAGGATAAAACAAAGCGCGTGTGACTTGTGTCTGATGTTAAAAGCAAATTGATAAACAAGCTGCTCCCTTTCAAGGCTCTTGTCACAAATTCAGGGCTGAGCTTTCATGAGCGCCGCGTCCCACATGAGTAAACGCAGGCTTTTGCAACCTTCACACGCCGCTCATTATTTATTATAGATCACGCTTTATCTACAATCAAAATAAGGTCTGATTGGCTCCAGGCGAACACTTAACAAAGAGACGCCTCACCTTGTACACACTGTGGAGTGACATGTTACAGCGAGGATGAGGAGCGTGGCCTAAGATTTGGGAGACCGCAGACAGAACGACCCCAGGCTCAGAGGCTCAGACAGATGATGATTAAAAAACTCCAATCATTTGCTTTAATTTGATGAATAAATTAATTTTCAGCAGAATTTCCATTCATTTAAATGAGTAAATGCTGAGAGGGCAGAGGGGCTTCTCACTTCTCACAGAGAAAACATATGACTGTCAAACCTCCTTTGAGCATCGTTTTACACTGCACCAACTCAAACACTCTCATGTGAGACACTGCAATGTCTCTGCTGCACAACATCATCATCACACATTTATTGTGTGTGTACAAATAAATGTTATTGCATTTAGTCTCGTCACACTATCCAGAACAATTGTAAAGGTTCTCCAAGTCAAACATAAAGGTACAAAAGCAGAGGTAAGGGAGTAGGCAGAACAGACCTGTTTGGGACAGTGTTGTGCTGCTCCACACTGTTGTGTCACTGCAGTATCCCCCTCCCCCTCCCCTCCTCTTTCATGTGACTGGGAGCGCTTTCACACAAAGTGGACTGGTTCATTCTGTGCTCTGCGTGCTTCAGAAGGCAGTGACTCAGGCAGCTCTGATCTCCTGTCCCTGCCCCAGGCCTGGTCCCCCTTCATCCTGACAGGTCAGTCCTAATGGTGTCCTTAACCTCTGCGCGGTGAGCTGCCCCCTCCTCTGTCATCTCCTGCAGCCCCATCACACACCGCTCAGGCAAACACCAGCTTTAGCTTCTGTGCAACATCAACCAGCAGCCCTGAGGGGAGTGACACCCCACCAGGGCCCTCACCGGGCCCCACACTGGGCCCCCTCACTGAGCCCCCACATTGGGCCCCCACACTGAAGCCCTCCCACACTGGGCCATGCACCAGTCGTTAGACCTCTCCTGTGTCCCCACCATCGAAGTAAGCACTCCACTGTCAGTGAGCTCTACCTGTACAGTACACATGTGCTCTAGTATCTCGTATGTTTGTGCATTTTGATTGTATTTCTTCATATGTGGTCATGAACATCACAGTGTGTCTTAATTCTTAATCACTAAACAGCAGCATTCTTTTGGCTGGGTGGACACCACTATGATTATGTTTAGTACAAATTGTGCTGTTTCCACCACTGTGTCAGACACGACGCCTTCAGTCTCCAGAAAGTTTTCATGTTTTCTAAATTCCACACACCTTCCAGCTGACTACAGCAATCAAACTGCCTTAAGTGCAAAGCATCTCTTCTAAATACCCATCTTTAACTGCAACTAACCCCGCAGGCAAAGGAATCAGGAAAAAACTACTTTCAGTTAACATGTAATCTTGAAAAAGTACTTTAATTACTCATTATTTTAAAAGGTTTAATTTGTAATGAAGCTGCTACTTTCACTTAATTAGCACTTGACTATTTTGAAGCACTACCAACGTTACTTAAATGTTCAAAGTCCATTGTATCACACTGTTCTGTTCACTGGACTAATGCCACAGAAAAGAGGAGAATATCTGTAAATTATGACCAACAAACCAGTGCATATTTCGCACTCATTATTAGCAAAGTCCACCCTCCTGCTAGCATCATGTGCGGCGCTCACTCACCAACTTCTCAAAGTCCCAGTAATTGGATTGGCTACGGAATCAAGTTTTCGACGGTTATTTTTGTTTTGCATATTCTAAAAAAAAAAAAAAAAAATGGGCTTTAGAAAAATGATGTTTATGGCTTCAGAAGAAACATTTGGCAGTCAACGGCCATTAAGAGGAGTCCCGCCAAGTGAAAAGTTGCACTCTTTACCAAAAGTACACACGAAATCCAGGCATAAATAGTGGGAGGGACGTGCACGGCTGCCTAGCTAACTACGCCGTTCCATCATTATTCCATTAATTGCTAGCGTCTATGCTGCAACGAGAGCCGGCTTTTCCTAGGCCAAATGCGGCGTGGGGGCGGGCGGGGGTGCAGTTTTGGTATATGGGAAAAGGGGGGGGGTTCCCATCGTGGTGCGTTCGGCGTCAAACCCGCAGCACGGAGAGATCGCAGCTATTAGGAAAAAAATAAAAGAGGAAAAAAAAAAAAATCATGTTATTTTTCACAGCGTTCATTTAGCAGGTGTCAAGAAAATGGTTATAGAAGTGACTCAATACCGCGATGATACATTCGGCCAGATGCACCGAGCAGAGAGCGCCGGATCGGGTTTGGAGGAAGTCAAAACAAAATCTGGGGTATCTATTATGCGCGGTGTCATTTGTGTGAGGAATTGGGGCCATTTACCAGCGAGGATCTTTGACGACGAGTTCTGGAGTGTTCTGGTCCTGATGGTCCCGAAGTCACAGCTATGAAATAAGTGTTGATCTTTATGCTACGAATGTTATGCTAAAGTTTGTGGTAGAGGATTAACGGTTTTCTATGCAAATGTTGGAATCTCGTGAGTGAAATCAAATATATAAGTAAGACTAGTACGTTTTAAAGGGCCCGGTTTACGCCATTTTATGATCAGTGTTCTCATGTGGACACCTGGAGTTGTGTTTTGTTTCATTCACACGTATTTAACGATGAAATGGTACATATTTGCTCTGAGTTCTTTCAAACTGAAAACACTCTGTTCCACCTTGTGATGTCATGTGGTAATAAATGAAGTACTCCTATGTTTTTTAAGCTCCACGAACCTTCGTTACATTCATCTGGATAATTTCCGATCTCTACGGACGGTAAAAGGTAGATGTTAACTTAAAACTACCGCTTTGTGACATCACAAGGTGGAACAGAGCGTTTTGAGCTTTGGAGATATCAACATAAACTCATAATAAAGGGTCACTCAAATGTGTGAATGAGACAAAACACAACTCCGGGTATGTTTTTGAGGCGGTAACAACATTATAACATGGCTTAAAATTCACAAAAGTCAATTTAGTGTTAATATGCGATGTTTAAAATACACGGTGTCCCAAAAAAATTTGACATCAATTTAAAAGTAGTTATCTTGAAAACTACCAAGTCTAGCTCAGTGAAACTGAACAGTTTAGGTGCTGAACATCATAAGTTTATTACGGGACTTTGTTTGAGAGTTGGTGAAGTTTTTCCAAATTTGGCATTGATGGCTGCACAGTCTTGGGTGAGTGTGTGAGCATTGTCCAAAAATGACTTCTGTTTGGGAGTGAACGGCTCAACCTGAACTCAGAACAAAAATAAAACACTGAATATAAAATATATATAAAATAAGTTATAACAAGAATTGGACGTCACCCATAATGAAGCTGACAAGGCGAGCAGTTATAGGAGCGAATTTGGAGCAGTTTCATGGAGTAGCTTTTTTTTACAGACAAAATTAGTGAAATAAAAACAATGTGAAGTCAATTGAGTCAATGGAGCTGGAAGCGTGCCCATGCTCACTTCATATTTGGAACACTATGGCTATAGCAGGTTCGATGGGAGCCTGTAGTAGTGCTGTAGTTAAGATCGCACTAATCCAGACCAAGACCTGTTCGAGACCACAGGGTCCAGAGACCAGGACAAGATAAAGACCTCAGAGGGTCGAGACTGAGACAAGACTGATACTTTTAAAGGCCGAGACCACGGCCCATCGAGACCAAATCGAGATCACCGTTGTAATTTTCTACATTTATTTGTAAAGTTATTTTGACACATATGTCAATGTTTTTACAAATCTATCTCCATTTTATCTCTCGTCGAGTGTCAGACCTCGAGACCAAGACAAGACTGAGTGCAAGTGCCTTCAAGACCTGAGACAAGACCGAGTCCAAGTGCCTTCAAGACCAAGACAAGACTGAATCCAAGCACCTTCAAGACTGAGATATGACCGAATCCAAGCGCCTTCAAGACTGAGACAAGACCAAATCGAAGCACCTTCAAGACCGGGACAAGATCGAGTCCAAGTGCCTTCAAGACCGAGACAAGACCAAGACAAGACTGAGTCCAAGTGATTTCAAGACCGAGACATGATCAAGATAAGACTGAGTCCATGTGCCTTCAAGACCGAGACAAGACCGAGTCCAAATGTCTTCAAGACCAAGACAAGACCGAGTTCAAGCTCCTTCAAGATCGAGACAAGACTGAGTCCAAGTGCCTTCAAGACTGAGACAAGACCGAGACAAGGCCAAGTCCAAATGCCTTCAAGACCGAGACAAGACCGAGTCTAAGTGCCTTCAAGACCGAGACAAGATGAGACAAGACGAGACAAGACTGAGACAAGGCCAAGTCCAAAGCACCTTCAAGACCGAGTCCAAATGCGGTTGAGTCCGAGACGAGACCAAGGCTGCAAAAAAACGGTCTCAAGGCCGGTCTTGAGACTAAGACCGGTCTTGAGCACTATGACACCAGCCTGTATGCTTTACTGCATTATAGTAAGCCATGTTAAAAGTAGAAAATGGGAGTGAAGAGTGCAGGGAGGCATTCATGAAATAGTCAGAGCCAGGAATTGCTCTCACAACACAACACGATTAAAGTGTTTAATATTAACAAACCACTGTCTGCATATTACCACTATAAATAAAACATGAATTGCTAAGATTATTGCTAAGATTTTTGGTTAGAATGTTCGCACCTATATTTTCAGTCAGCAATGTACCATTATGTTCTGTACAAATCAAACAAAAGACTAGAAGACTGAGGCAACTTTACAAAACAAACCAGGCCAATTTACTGTGTTCACATACCTGCCCCGCTGTACAGGGCCACCGGGCGCCACTGGGGACCCCGAGTCGGCCATCTTGACTCGCTCGGCCTTCAAAGCAGAGCAGCGCGCCGCCGTTTTGAAGTCAGCGCGTACCTCATGTAGCGCTATCATTACGCGCCTCTGACAATGGTAGCTTTTGTTGCGTGTGCTCCTCGCCGCGGGGCCCTACACGACGCGCCGCTTGATGTGTGCTTTTTTACATACCCTGTCCTGCATCTACTTTCTCTCCTCTTCTCTGCTCCTCCACTCCGTGATTTCTCTATACTCCTTCCTTTTCATGCTGGTTTCTCCTCAAATGGCATTGTGTGGGGTCTGGACTAGTTGTAATTTATTTCAACCAGGAGACTCTAAACTGCGAGTGAGGAGTAATAAAAATATGAATGAATAAACCAATGCTCAGAGGCACTATTTTCTATTTTCTGATCTGTGTTATAATGTTTCCTCATCACACACAGACTCAGAGTTGCGTTTTGTTTCATTCACACATGTTCAACACACAAATCCTGCACATTTAGTCTGAGTTTTTTCTCAAACTGAAAACACTCTGCTCCACTTTGTGATGTTCTGTAGTAAAACACAGGGTTCCCACTCTTTTTCATTGACAAAATTTCAAAACTTTTCCATGACTTTACGGCACCTACATGTGTAGAATTGAACATAATTTTAGGGCTAAATATGAAATGTTAACCCACTCACCTTATGGTTTGGTATTATAGTTTTTTAAGGAACAATCTGGAATTTTCCTAGTGAGCCAGAGTGTTGGAGACGTGTGGAGACACTTTTTCCATCCAGTCCTTGTATTTGCAGAGGTCGCTGGTGCTAGGCTAGTGCATGTCAATGGCCATAGTTATCCTGCCACTAAAACCAGTCTTACCCACTCCACAAAACACCCGAAGCAAATCTATTATAATGCCAGACTGTCAATGTGAATGTCTGTGTCGATAGAACAATTTTAGAAGTAAAACCAACCTTGCATTTGAAGGATTTATGTGTAAGCAGCAGCGAGTTGTACTTCCTGATAGAAAGCTTGGCAGCAGCAGACTATATCACCTAGCACCTATCTTAAAGGCAAAGTAAAATTCCGCTGCTGCTGAGAAAATAGTCCCCCAACATGCGACGATTCATGCGATGCAAGCTAGTCCGATAGTACAGACAGTCTAACAGAAGCTGACCACACCAGCGCACAAAGAATGAGCTGTTTTTTTCAGCATTTATAGTTTATGCAAATTTATCATGTGGTTTTAAGTTTAGTTTCTGTAAAACATAAACAAATGTGCGCAAAGCTGCATTAAACACATTATATTTCCTCGTGGGAAATAAAAAGAAAAAAACTTAAATTATCCAAACACACACATTCATAATCCGCATTCACCAAGACAGGGAGGCAACGCCGGGCAAAATACGCCATGATCTGCCAATGGATCGTGGACGCCTGGGCTAAGGGATCAGTCTCAAGTGTCGTCCTTTTGTTTTGCTTAATGCACCTTATAATTTGGTGCGCCTCATGTATGAAATTAGATGAGAGAATTCAACATTATTGATATTGCACCTTATACTTCAGTGCGCCTTATAGTCCAAAAAACACGGCATTCTAAAAGCACTTGGAAACTGTCCTGTTTATAAAATGTGCTATACAAATAAAGTTGGATTGTTCTTCACACTGTACCTGACAAGATATAACCGGCAGACTATTGATTGAAATGGTGATTTCAAGTGTAAAACGGAAAATGTAATTTAAAAAGCGTGGATTGGATTGTTGGAGAAATTTGTGTGAAAGTAACATAACATGAGTACTGCATTCAAATGAGTTCTGACCGCTCTTGATTCAACCATCCCGGTGCCTCCAGCTCTCTACTCCCAGACCCCCAACCAGCCTCTCGGACACCCCAAACGACCCCCAACCGGCCCCCTGCGCGCCACGTTAATAATGAATGCATCCTGTCCGATCTCATTCAGCGTTAATTAGGTCAGGAAAGTTTGGAAGCAAAAAAGGTAAAGTTGGAGCGCCGGGGTATGAGAGGAGGAAGGGAGGGTGGGGGTCTTTCATGAGATGCGCTGTGAACAGAGAAGAGAAGAGGAGAGGAAAGGGGGAGAGGGTGCGGTGGTGCCAGCGGAGCCACTAGAGGCAGGGGCCAGGGTTGGAACCAGGACTGGAGGCCGAGATAATGGAAGTCTCCAAACAACACCGGTTCAACTCCCAACAGTTGTCACTCTACAAAGTCACATCCAAATACCTTACTGCCAAAATATTGAGTCGCATTTCAGTCGATGTTGTACTTATGCTGACTTAAACGGAATAAAATTAAGTCAAAAGTAATCATATTTCTCAAAACATCTCATCCATTTGTTGTCTGAGACCCTTTGAAAGTCCTTAACTCTTTCCTACGCACAGAGGAACCAAGGAGTTGAAGGAGTGAACTTTGTAAAGAAGTTGGACGCGGCCCAAGAGGAGACTGGAGACAGAGGAGGAGAGAGGGCACATGTGAAGGTGACAGTTCAGACATAACCTTGAGTCGAATCCCGGCAGACCCCAGCAGACCCACCCCCGTGATCTTTGACTGCAGACGGAACATTTCCTGGGGACAGTGAAGACCTCAAATGATCTTTTCAGAGTATTACCCCTCAACGTGTAATAACTATGCTTGATGAACAGTTTTGCATTTGTGTCACCGGGATTGACATATTTATTCACACCTTTAAAAAGTTACGTGGATGTATACTACAACGGCACAACTATTGTTCAAAATATCCTTAAAAATACATTGTGCATATTAATGTACAGATGTAAGGATGGATGTTTTCAGGAGTGACTCTCAAAATGAAGCCACCTTTTTGTCAGGTTGTCAAAAATTATTCAACCAACCAAGCAAGCCCAATTTATGGTCGTGCATCAAATCGTCTGCGTCACCATGAACCCCCTCCGCAAAGGATCTGCGTCAACCAACGTTCACCTCCGAAATTTTCTAACTTTACGCCGAAACGATGCAGACAACAAGAGTTTTGATCCGCTCAACGTACATTTCTGGTACTCCACTGTCCGGCTTCGTTTTGTAAACACGAACCCCAGTTTTGAATCCTCGCCTCCAACCGATGCGACGGTGAATTACTTCGCGGTGCAAAGACTGCGACACAGATCCATAAATCAAAAACGACGGCGACAAGGCAACGGAGTCAGTGTGCGTTGAGTCGACGTAGAACTACAATTCGGCCTTCACGCACCATATTCACATTAATTTCAGAGATTGGGTCAAATAAACAATAAAAAAGTGCATTAAGTCAAAATAAAATAGTGCATTGGGTCAAATAAAAATACAGTAAAATAAATACAGCATTGGGTCAAATTAATGTTTAATTGTGTAAAAGTACAATACTGCATTCAGTCAAATTATAAATTGGGTCAAATTATAACCTGCACTGGGTCAAAATAATATACTACATGGGGTCAAATTATGAACTGGGTCAAAATAATATACTACATTGGGTCAGATTATGAATTGGGTCAAATTAAAAACTGCACTGGGTCAAAATAATGTACTACATGGGGTCAAATTATGAACTGGGTCAAAATAACATACTACATGAGGTCAAATTATGAATTGGGTCAAAATAATATACAATATGGGGTCAGATTATGAATTGGGTCAAATTAAAAACTGCACTGGGTCAAAATCATGTACTACGTGGGGTCAAATTATAAAATGGGTCAAAATAATATACTACATAGGGTCAGATTATGAATTGGGTCAAATTAAAAACTGCACTGGGTCAAAATAACATGTACTACGTGGGTCAAATTATGAATTGGGTCAAAATAATATACAATATGGGGTCAGATTATGAATTGGGTCAAATTAAAAACTGCACTGGGTCAAAATCATGTACTACGTGGGGTCAAATTATAAACTGGGTAAAAATAATATACTACATGGGGTCAAATTATGAATTGGGTCAAATTAAAACTGTTCTGGGTCAAAATAATATACTGCATTTGGTCAAATTAGAACGCTACACTAGGTCAATATAATATACTTAATTGTCAAAATGTTAATGTGTCAAAATAAAAAAAATGTCCATTTCAAACAATTCAAAATAAAATCAGCTTAAATCAGTATTTTCATGTTTAATTTATCTGTTGAAGAAAATTAAAGAATTCATTTAAGGAAAACTAACATTTTAAGGCGCCAAAAAGCCACACTTACGAAACACTTTGAAATGAATTAACGGCAATTACATTTTCCTTTTTCTTGCAGGTCTCGCGTTCACATGGGAGCTCTGAAAGTTCACCTCTTTTCAAAGGGCTTCTTCTTCTTCTTATAGGACAACACTTATCCTCTGCAGACACACTGACCTTAACTGTACTCTTCTCCAGCCCGCTACCTCCGCTCCGCTCGCTATTCCCCAGACGTCACCCGGCCACGCATGAATCTCAGGTTAAATGCATTCCTTTCAGCGGCGACAAAAATATAATTATGTTTTACAAGCTGGGCCTTATCTAACACCTCCTTCATATCCCCGGCCGACCCGCTACCCGGCTTTCGGAGGGCCATTCACCGCTAGTTTCCGAGCTAAAATGGCAATTGTGAGGTACTAAAAGGGCTGCCACGGAGCGCGTTCGAAAAACCCCGGGTAAATAACCGATAAGGCAGGGGCATGCACGGCAGGGATAAAAGTTGAGCGGCGGAAATAGAAAAGACGTGAATGCGAGTTTTGAAGTGCTACAAAGTACGACAAAGGTAATGTGATGCAGCCAGTCACACCTTTGCAATTCGGAGAGCTAAATAAAAGTAATCTCTTAAAGGTTTTTGTGCAACATGGAGAAGTTTTCACGCAAGAAAAAAAGGCTATTTAAACTGCAATGTAAAATTTCAAAAGGAGTGCAAAGGGTTTCTTTACACAGGAGAATGGTAAAGGGAATGAGGTGCCAAGGTCGGTTAAATGATCCAAAAGGGTTAAATAAGTTTGGAAAATAACAGTGAATGCTCTGAGAAACTGCAATAAAAATTAAAGAGGTACAGTATGTTCAAGTCATGTTCAGGCGTGTGAAGAACTGGTCAGACTTTGTTCCAGAGGTCGTGATTTGGACTTGAGTCAGACTTGAGTCACTATTTTTAAGACTTGGGACTTGATTTGATCAAATGGACTAAGACTTGGGATTCGACTTGGACTTGAAGGTCAGTGACTTGAGAAGACTTAATGGTTTTTCTCAAAAGTATATGTTTTTAGAAAATAGTTTTCTCTTTTCAGGTGATACATGTAGTGATTAATTTTACAGGAACACACTGGAACATGTCCCTCCCACTTCTCTGTTATTATGGCAACAGTAACTTTGACTTTTAACTTTGAAACTTGAAGTACTTTGACATGGTATCCTCAAATGTCTTACTGTAACATGCAGTACAATACAGTAAAGCAGGGAAATACAAAGAACATGATCCTTTCATTTCAGTGCACGACTATACGACAAAATAACTTTTCTACAACTCTTATATAAATACTCATATGTAAATATATCATGACTTTTTACAGTACAATTTAGTTTAAAATTCATATAAATTGTAAAAATCTAAGGTATATTTGATTTTTTTTTAATTATTTTTATTTATATATTTGTTTAAAGACTTGAAATGACTTGAAGCTCAAAGCAGACGACTTGGACTTGACTTGGACTTATGGGCCAGTGACTCGAGACTCGACTTGGACTTGCCTGTATTTGACTTGAGACTTGACTCAGACTTGAGGTTAAAGACTTAGTTGACCACCTCTGCTTTCTTCATAAAAATGTAATTATAGTGTTTTACAGTATTAGTTTGTGTTGTTTTTATTAGTGGCCAGAGTACACTAAGGCAAGATGATGAAAAGAGGTAGAGCACTTCACTGGGTCATAAGAGTTTAAAAAAAATTGCTGTACAGGTGCTGTACAAGGGTTAAAACAGTCGTCTTTTCGTTACTGGAAAATGTAAAACACTACGACTGAATATATTAAAAGTCCTTTATTGCATGAAGGCACCCCAACGCTTTTCGACCAGCAAGATGGTCTTTATCAGGGCAAAGTCATTAAGGCATAACATTACAGTACATTAAGGCAAAGTTGGCAAATCCGAGGACACAACAAAAATATGTATTAATGTGATCGAGTTAAAACCTCTTAGCCTTACACATCAGTCTGACCTCACAGTGTTAGAATTCGTTCGCTCGACGGTAGGTGGGTACATTTTATCATTTAACAAATCGCTGCTATTTGGTCGTCACGTATGTAATGCGCCGCTAACTGGGCTTACTGGTATATTATCCCAAATCCTTTAGGAAGAAGGGCAATAACGTCTTTCCTGTTGATAAGATTCACCAAACATTCTCTTTATTTCAACTTTAAATCCTCGATCTGGAGAATCGTCGAGTTTTTGTGAACCGTCTATTGCATTCTGATTCCTGACCTAGTCGCTGGAGAGAAATGAAATTGAGCGGAGGCACTAGGTGGTGCCAGCCTGACTAAAAACCCTGACCTTGAAATTAAAAAAATCGGCATCGGTCAATCTCTAGTATCTACCTTAGTTTTCATTTCTCAAAAATACCTTGTAAAGCTGTAATTGTTGCTGAGAGCGGGATCACCTCGTCACTTGCTTGTCTCCATGAAGCGAGATTTTATGCTACGCTTCGGAACATCCTCGACAAAGCGATAACATCACCATAGAGAAAACAAGGTGACAAACCCTCCAGCAGAAGTGTCAACCACTCTGCCACTGCTACCACTTTGCATTCTAGCTGTTTTCTCCTGATACAAAAGGTCCAACATCACTGTACTCCCACACTTTTCCTTGGCGCTCGGTGCTCAGTCTGAACCTGTACAGGTGCGGGTCCCTGCTGGAGGCCCTGCACCCCCCCCCCCCTCCCCACCCTCCCCCTAATCAGCCCCCATTGTGCGCGCCTGTCGTCCTCATTAGGGGCTATTGTTAACGAGCAGGTTTAATTATAGTCGAACCAGGAGCGCAGCGGCTAAAACAAAGTCTGAGCGGCGCTATCCTCTGAGCGTGAACAGCAGGGACACCGCGCTCACGCTAAACAAATACCCAAAATACCTGCGGCTGGTGCGCTACCTCGGCACCGCCACGGTCCTCCAGGGGGCGCTCCTCAGAGGCTCCCCCCCGAACGCAGAACACACAAACAGGGCCCAAAGCACAAAACTCATTATCCTCCAACTCGTATTGTCTATTCAGCTCACTGCCAAGGTGCTCGGAATATCAGCAGATCCAACGCAAACACATGAATGAGAATTTATTACATGAAAAAGAACACTTGCCTCACAACAAGAAGGTGGCAGGTTTGTTTCCAAGGCCATGTTTGATTTTGTATGTTCTCTCTGTTTTAGGAGCAGTCATTGTACTTGTAATTATGACTAATATGATTGAATGACGCCTAAAAAAAAAGAAACTAACACATTTATAAGATTAATTTTTCCAGTTCAGATTACACAACCTGCCTCTCTCCATGGAGATGCCACTGCTTTACTAGAAGGTTCTACAAAATGGCATTTATCAGTGTTGTTGATGTTAAAAGCGTGAGTGGACTTGCCTCGTCACAGATTAGACCTGTAACTTGACCTTGTGACATCACCTATGTGCCTCCATTGAGGGAGACAAGTTTAATGCCAAACTGTGGAACATCTCAGGCAATGCAACAACATCTCTACAAGCCAGTGGTGCATCTTTAAGTAGCTATATTTTAAACACTTTGGTCACTTTGGTTTCTTCAAGTTCCATGGATCAATTTAAAGACAAGGCAAGTTTATTTGTGTAGCACAATTTGTACACAAAGTAATTCAAAGTGCTTTACAGACTAAGAAATACATTAAAATCATAATAAAAATAAATCAAACCATAAATAATCATCATAAAATTAAAAAGAGAAAGAGACATTACATGAGAGAGAAGAGCGCAGAATGGAAAATAAAAACCTTTCAGTCATAAACACAGCTAATCAGAACTATTTTGAATCTGGATTTCAACAGCGTCAAAGTAGAGTCTGTCTCACATGTTCAGGAAGACTGTTCGAGGTTTTAGTTGCATGAATCTGAAATACTGACTCCCCCCTCTTCCCTGTGTTTAGTCCCGAGTCTGGGCACCAGCAGGAGGCCTGTCCATGAGCTCCTGTGTGAGATGGTTCATAGGGCACTAACATGTCACAGATGTACTTTGGTGCTCGGCCATGGAGAACCACAGGGGGCAGTGCAGAGACCTGAGCACAGGACGCGTGTGCTCGTACTTCCTGGTTTGAGTCAGAACCCGAGCTGCAGTGTTCTGGCCGTACTGCAGTGTCTCCCAGCTCCGTCGGAGAGGTCAGTGAGCAGGCCGATACAGTAGTCTAACCTACTGAAGACAAATGCATGGGGAAATCTCTGCAAGTCACTATTGCTTGGTACTCTCCAAACCAGACCTACCTGTAGTAAGTGAACCGCAGTTGCCCACTGTCCTGTCAGGTTAAACCATTGACTTGGATGCATAGGTCAGATAGACATATGACACACAATCAAACTCTATTAAAGGGTCCATATTACACTATTCTCTGATCTATGTTCTAATGTTTTTTCCTCATCACAAACAGACCTTGAGTTGTGTGGTTTTTTTTGTTTGTTTTTTTCCACACATGTTTAACACACAAACAGGGAAAATTTAAGATGAGTTCTTTTCTCAAACAGAAAACACACTGTTCCACCTTGGGATGACGTGGTAAAACACTCCATACACCTTCACTAGCATCATTCGGTTAATTTCAGCCCTGGAATTGCCCATCTCTACTGAACAAAACATACATGCTAGCTGTTAAATTGAACTACCACTTCATGACATCACAACGTGGAACAGAGCATTTTGACCTTTAGAGATGTAGACAGGTTACGTTTACACTGAAACGAATCACCGAATCACCGTATCGGCAACCATTTGCCTCCTGACAAGTAGTTCTACAGTCAAGTAGTTCTAGCTACGCTGTTTCACATTTGTCTCTGGTTTGTTTAAACTGTTTTCCGCAATAGCGGATGCCACAAACCCAGCGAATCAGGAAGGCACAAGTCACAGTGACATGGTCCAGTATGGACGGCAACTAGAGCTCCTACGTCAGCGTATCAGCGTTTTCAGGCGTCCATACAGTGCCGAATCAGATCCGTACTCAGATGAATTCATGGGAGCTGGCGGCACCAGATCGTTCCATCTCTGGAGCAGTTTTCCATCGGATTAGTGTGGACGAACACTGCATCTGCAACTAAAATGACTTGGATATGTACTAGTGTGGATGGGGTCTAATAATAAAGGGTTTCTCAAAAAGAGTGAATGAAACACAAAACAACTTCAGGTATGTTTTTGATGAGGTAACAACAGTTCAACATGACTTAAAGCTCACAAGAGCCAATATAATATAAGCCCTTTGAGTATACTACACTACTGTCAGCGCGCTACAGTGAGACATTCCCTGTGTTGCTTTTGTGGCCCTCTAACATCCAGAGTCAGAATCAATATTGAGCTTGTAACACGGCATGACTTATCTCCAAAGCTGGCTCACTTTGAGGTAGAACGCGTCTCCTTTTGTCACCGCGCGCAACACAACAAATCAAAACTCCACCGGCACGCGATACGGGACATGAAATATGCATGTTTCTCAATCGTACCAGCTCCCTCCCTCCTCCCTCCTTTCCCTCGCTCTCTCCCTCTCCGACCGTTTAAATATGACATCTGTGCGTTTCCTGTATAAGCGCGCGTACCTTTGATTCGCCAGATAGTTTTGTTTGATCTCGCCCGCCCCCCTTTATGCCTTCTCCGCACCAGCCCCTACCCCCCTGCGCGTCATCCGTTGCTTTTATAGTGAAAATGAAGTGCGTAGGGCTAAATATAAACAAGCAAACAGAAGGGTGGAGGTCCTTGGAGGCAGAGCGGGAGGTGGGGTTGCGGTTGGGGGTTTTGCGAGGTATTCTGCACCTGATAAAGCGCAGATTGTCTCCGCGGATCACGTTATTTGGAGAGTGGGATGCACAATGCGGAGGTGCTTATACGGTAATCTTGGCAAAAAACGCGCCGAGATAAGCCAGGCCTCAAGGTAAGGGCCCCAACGCGCCTTAGCGAGCTGTGAGACTCCAAGTTTGTGTCAACCCCATTTGCATAATTCACACCTACTCTCTCTCTCGCTATCTCTCGCTGTACCACCCCCGGTCTCCCCTCCTCAGTCCCCTAAAATCGTCGCACGCTAACCCAGGAATTCTAATCTGCCAAGTTCAGAACGCGTGTGACAACCGTGGATTCGCGAAAGCAAGGTGCGTCATCTCGGTGACAGGTAAAACGGTTGACGCGGATGATGTAACAGGAGATTTCGGTTAGCGTTAGAAAGCGTAAAGCTGCGAACGTGGAAAAAAATTAAAAAATGAAAGATTGAAAGGAAGTGGCGGTGCACCCTAGGCTCTGGAGTTAACCGGATTAGGCGCAGCGCTTCATTTGGAACTCAAAAGGTGCGGGAGCGCGAATGCAATTTTTAGACAGCGGTAAACACAGCGGGGAAATTAATCAAATTCAATTGGACTTACCGGGTGGAGGCGCATGATCGGGCCTACTTCACTCTGCTCCAGATCTGAGGTAAAAATCTGAAACATGTACTACCTGATCCGCGTCGTAACTTTTATTGGGTTGTGGCTGTAAGTAAGTTTTGTGTGGGATGATAAACAATAATATGTACCAATATTGCATTCACGACACACTATACTGGTTGTAGGTCAGGTGGGTGGAGTGTCTTGCCCAATGACACATCACAAACATGCAATTTCAGTAGTGGCCAACGTTCAGCTACATGATATAGCATCTTTATCGCCTGAGTTTTCATTTATTTTCTGTTGATTAGAATGACAACACTCATTTTTGTTTGGATCAAAGAGCTAAAAGAAGTTCAAACCATATTTCAGAACATTTTCCATGGAGATAGATAAATAGGAAGCCCTTTTCCAGGCCAAGGAAGAGTCAGGTTTGTAGAGATGTGAGTTTGCTCACACTAAGGGCACATGTTTTTCAGTGAACTAAAAACATCCAAATTGAAAACAGATAAACCAATAGATAGATAGATAGATAGATAGATAGATAGTTGAATCACCTAAAGTAAAGTAAATGTTGTATATTCTTAATGTAATTCATTTTAATTTAACTAGATATAGTTTTTTCCAGTGTAGTGTCTAGCAGATTTGTTGACAGAAATTGGGGGCCTGGGTCAAGAACACTCACATGGCCCCTCTGTAATATAAATGAATAGGAAGACGGTCTAATTCTGGACCTTTTCACCTTTACTTTTTTAATTCTAAAACCCTTGGGTCCGGAACAACAGACCCCTTTATTCCCCCGTCTACTGCCCTGGTGCCTAGAAGGGGTGTGCAAAAATATTGAAATATTGATATATCGTATCATTTAATGTGATGATACAGTAGCGATATCGGGGGCTGCTGTATCGATATATCACCAAGAGTATTTTTTGGTATATTTTACTAAATTATTTTCTTACAGAGCTACAGTTTTGCTGCTTGTTTAGAGGAAGGAAACTTGTTTATGTGACACTTTTGACATTTTCACTGGTTTAACAAAGACTTTTAGTATCACAGATATGATATAGCCATTATTTTTTACTGAACCATATCAAATTGTCTTGAAATATATCGTATTGAATCGAAAATGCACTGTATCGAGATATGTATGTATCGTATGTATCGTGGCCTATGTATCGTATGTATCGAGGTATGTATCGTATCGTGGCCTATGTATCGAGGTATGTATCGTATCGTGGCCTATGTATCGAGGTATGTTACGTATCGGCAACTTCATCGAGTCAGTGAATACACGTTACTTCATCATGCCCACCTATATCTTTAGAAGTTGTGGAAGTTGTTTTGAAGTTAATATCGTCGGGCCATTCTTCTTCCTTAGCATTGACGCGCGTCCATGTCACAATGTGGGGACATATCTTTTATTAGCCATTATGTATTTACAGATCTGACGAGCGCGATCTTCTTCACTGCCTTTCATTACAGCCGGCACAATGGCCTCCTCTGGCTCGTGTTTGGACCGGCCCCTCACACTCCGCTGCACACTGCCCCGCCATCTTCACACTCCAAATGAGCTGCGCTTGCACAAGAATTTAATTTGATCTGCCGCTGTAATTGCGCTCTCAAAAAAAAAAAAAAAAAAAAAAAAAATAGACAGGGAAAAAAGAGGGATGAGAAAAGAGAGGGTGGGAGGTGGGAGGGGTCATCCTGCCGCAACTTTATGTGTAATAGTACTCAATTTTGTGAATTAAGTGGAAGTAAGGATATCAGAGCAAAGGAATACTCAAGTAAAAGTATCACATGACAAAATGTACTTAAGTAAAAGCATTAAAGTACCCGTTCAATGATGTACTTAAAGAGTAAAAAGTATTTCACGATGATTTTGAGGACTGATAGGCTTCAAATGGAGTGATATTGATTAGTGATTTGATATTTGGTTGATTTTGTTCAACAAAAACAATTGAATTTATTTATTTTTTCTAGCTGATTTTATTTATATTTTTTTTTTTTTTTTTTTGGTATTTGTATTTTATTTTTTTATTTTTTTTGTATTTGTATTTTATTATTATTATTTTTTGTATTTTATTTTATTTTATTTATTTATTTATTTTGTTTTTTGTAATTTTTGTTTCCTTAATTAAACTACAAAATAGTTCTCTCAGCCTTTTCAGCTGGTCTCAAACTACAATAAAAAATACTTTTACTTTCCAGTCCTGTTCAAAAACATAGTGGAGTAGAAAGTACAAGTACCTGCTCTCAAACATAGTGAAGTAAAAGTACCAATATCCACTTCAAAATCTAAAAAAAGACACTTAAACACAGTACTTTACTACTTTCACTACGTTACGTTCCACCACTGGTAACCCCCGAAGTAAATGAAGTGAAGAGATGTGTTGACACTGGAGAAACTGTCAAGAAAAGGAGGGAGGGATGGAGGGAGGGGGTGGAGGGGTGGTGGTCGGGGGAGCGAGGAGCGAAGGGGGGTTGGGTACGCCGTGATAAAACAGCACAAAGGGAAAAGCGTTATGAATTTTATTAATGATTCGCAAGACAGTATGCAAAACATCAAAGGTCCGCCGAAAGATTAACGACCCTGCGCGAGACTCTTTAATTACCTCCAGCTAATTAGATCCTTGACCACATTTGAATACGTGCGCCCGGGCCCCGCGCATAATTGAGATTCCTCCAGATTTATCAATGTGATGGAGAGAATGAGCGCGAGAAAGAAAGGAAAGAAAGAAAAGGCGGTTTCTGTTGATGTTTTTGTGTTGATGTTTAAAGAGCCATTACGGATGCGACGCTTGATTTCCATACGCAGGTTATGATGCGGTCAAGGGTGTTGCTGTGGTGACAGGTTTTTGTTTACCCTAGGATCGAGTTAACTTCTTTTCGTCGGCACGTTTTCCAAATGTAATATTGTCCAGGGATTCACTATGACATAAAAAAAGAAAGTGGTTTGGAAATGGGTCTTGACTTAAGCTTAAGTTCTTGGTGGGTTTGTGTTGAAGGGAAAGAATGATGGATTAAAAATGAAAAAAAATATCTTGGTAAAGGGAAGGATGGATGACATACGAGCGGATTGGTTGAGAAACAGTTATATTAGGTTGTGACTGGCTGAGAAAAGAAACAGGAAGTAGGAACAAGCAGGGAATGTTAGACCGGTCTTCTCAATTCTCTTTCCTCTTTCTCCTTGAGTCCTCTCCTCGATCCTCCATTTTTCATCTGTCAATCAAATGCGTCATGTTAAGTGGCATCCCAAAGAAAACCAAGGAAGGAAGGAGTAAACATGAGGGAGGCTTCAGGAGCAGACATCAGAGAAAAGAATCAAACTTTATTGGTCTCAGTGAGGAGTTTAGATCATCGTTTCCCGAAGAGATTTTTTTTTGGGTCGCCTTGTCACGATCCGCATGTAGGTCTGCAATATACACTTCTGACACATGACAGAGTTAGTGAGTCAGCGAATCCTATCTGCCTGCTCTGAACGAGTGTTTCTGCAGCTAAAGTTGAGAAATGCTTGGTTGGTTGGCCAAAAAGAAGAGTCATAAATCAGCAAAGGTCAGTGCACTTCAGGATACTTATGGATCCTTTTATTGCTGGTTCAGTGACTGTTTTTCATTGTTTAAAACTGGAGTATACTAATTGTTCAGAGAGACACTATTGATGTGGGTCGGGAAGGTTTGTGACTTTTAAAATATGGGTCCACCCAAAAAAAGTTTTAGAAACACTGGTTTAGGCTTGGTTGGTTTCACGCTTGCAGGTGAAAACGACAATATATTTGATCGGAAGTGCCTGTTTATTTAGACAGTAATGGCATTTTTGGGGCTTAAAAACGCAAAAATCTGAAACTACCCTCCAGAGTGGAAAAGTTGAATAGGCTCAGTCATAGCGTTTCTGTCTACACTGCCCAAGATGCAAAACTCTGGTCAGATCTGCTCATGTCGCGTACAAGTTTAAGTCACATACATCACCACGTATAGTCACCACCGAGCCACCTGGCATGCATACCCAATCTCCTCCCGAAAACGCTTGTCTAAACGCAGAATAAAAAGTGAAGACGTGACACCACTTTTGCATCTTCTGTTCAGACCATCATCATATAAACGTAACCTTAAGGATTCCTCTTATTCCTGGTTCAATTATTGTTTTTCATTGTTAAAAACCTGAGTAATACTAATTGTTCAGAGAGACTCGATCGCTCAGTCAACAATAAAATATCCTCATTAATGTTCAATAATGGTCAATTCCTCCTTTATTTTGTGATTTACAAATAATGTATAATGTCTTGGGTCACGAAGGTTTGTGACTTTTAAAATATGGGTCCCTAGAAAAAAAGTTTGGGAAACACTGGTTTAGATCCTCTCTCCTCCTTGTGTTTCCTCTGTGGGTTGGACTTCCTCACCCATTTCCCACAGAATCAAGGAAAAGGAAGCGAGGAAAGAGAAATGAGACACGCCCAAGGTAGTATCCCATCATTTTAAAATCACTGAAACAGAATTAGAATGAATTTTAAAGATTTTTGCAGTGGTCCACATTTGTCCCTCACTTTCCAACACATTCTTAGCTTCCTGAGTATTCACCACAACAAGTTCAGTGCTAACAGTGCAACTTAGTATGCTAGAACGCTTCCTAGTCCTTGTACAATAAAACTTTAACTGCGAGACAAAGTTTACTTTATTATATGCAAAACTCTAATACAGCCCCTTAAAGAAGATTGATGAAAACAATTATTCCCTGTTATACTGACTGATGATTTTTATTCCGCAAACTGTCCTAACCCTGCTCCTGTCCTCTTTTGCTCTCCCATGTAGTTCCCTGACCTTCTTCTCTTCCAAATGGACCCACCTTACCGTTGGCTGTTAGCGATCAGCCTGATTGGGTTGACTAATGCGCCGCTAATAAACACGCTCGTCGCCGCTTGTTGTGCCATAATTCTCTTATCTTAGCGAGCCCCTCTGAGGACCGGGCTCTCCGTGCAGGCTCCCCATCTCGGGCCTCTCCGGATAATCCTTATGCCAGTGCCTTTGAACTGCGCGTTATCAGCTCCTGGAGATGCTGATGGAAGAGGGTGGTAGTTGTTGTTGTCGTTGTGAGATTGGTGGAGGGTAATTGCTGTAGATTAGCGCAGTCTCAGTACAGCTCCTGAGTTTGGAGACGCCACATTTTAAACAGTTAGGTCAATTATATTTCTCTTTATTATTAGTTTTTATCTTATTTAGAACAGATCGTGTGTGGCAGTTTGAGGAGAGTAACATCCCTCAAGACAAAAGACTCCTTTTTGTAAAAACAGCACAAGTTCATTTTTAAAAATCTGCAGCGGTCGCAATGAGTTTATAAATGCTTTTCACTATTTTCAGAGACCATAGTGGAGTTTTGCCTTGATGGTGAAGCTAACAACAACTAGCATGCTCAGTTGCACTTCCAGAATTTTCGGACAGTAAAACACCTTACAATTAGATACAGACTACTAGGGATGTAACGATATCCAAATCTCTCGGAACGATATTATCACGATATGCATCTCACGGTACAATATTTATAGCGATATTTTGGAGAGGCTGATATAATTGTAGATAGGACATGGTTCTGCTTTTAAAATACCTCGACAAGATTTTGGTGTGAAATATTTCCATTGTAATCCCAAGAATTTCAGTAAAAAACCTATTTCTTCATGTTGTCTGCACTGAAATGAATCATGGGACATGTAGTTCCCGATGTTCATAAGCTGTTGCTACTGTAAAACCATGCATTTAAGCAAAGAAACATGTAATTCGATATATTGTGACACCCCACGATATTATTGTGAGACTTTTGATGATACGGTATCATGATATTTTGGTTATTGTTACATCCCGACAGACCGCACAAAGTAGACTCATTGTGTGTCATTGTCATGTAAAATAAAAACTAAATGACGTTAGAGCATCATACAGACTGTATAGTATTTTAAAAGTGCATAATAATGTAGAGCACCCCCTATGACAACCACCACGTAAACATTACACCCGCTACAGTATGTGAACATTAGAATACAGAACTAGTCATATCGGTGCAGCAGCAAAGGGGAATATCAACAAATCCCAACAAAACAACCAAAAGAATCTTAATGTCTATTATTACTTAATTGTAGATGAATTTTCTATCATTTTTCATGTAAGATCTGTGGAGAGGCAAGCTCGCTCTCAATAAGAATGCATGTTTTTGAAGATATTTTAGATAAAATGCTAAAAACACAGTGAATAAATAAATGAGTACATATTGAAATAATGAAGGAAATAATAATTCAATTGTTTTTATAGGACTTTTGCTTTATTAAATGAATTACAATGCATTTAGATTGCTTTTAAGAAATCTCAATTGTTGTAGGGCTATTATCTCTTGGACTGCCAAAAAGAAAACATAGTATTACGGATGTAACAATAACTGAAATATCGTGATATTGTATCGTCATAAAGTCTCACAATAATATCAATACATATGGGCTGTCACAATATATCAAATTACCGAAGTTTTCGAAGTTTCTTTGCATAAATGCATGGTTTTATAGTAGCAACAGCTTATGAACATCGGGAACTACATATCCCATGATTCATTTCAGTGCAGACAACATGAAGAAATGTTTTTTACTTGAATTCTTGGGATTATGACAGACATAATTCACACCAAAATCTTGTCAAGGTGTTTTAAAAACAAAAACGTGTCCTATCTACAGTTATATGAGCCTCTTTAAAATATTGCAGTAAATATCGGGCTGTCACAATATATCGAATCACGAGTTCCTTTGCTTAAATGCATGGTTTTACAGTAGCAACATCTTATAAACATAGGGAACTACATATCCCATGATTCATTTCAGTGCTGACAACATGAAGAAATATGTTTTTTACTTGAATTCTTGGGATTATGATGGAAATAATTCACACCAAAATCTTGTCAAGGTGTTTTAAAAGCAAAAAAGTCTGTCTCAAATAAATAAATAAATAAATAAATAAATAGGTGTTCCATCTCTTCAAAATATCGCAATAAATATTGTACCGTGAGATGCACATCGTGATAATATCGTACCAAGAGATTTGGATATCATTACATCCCTACATAATATATTTAAAATTAGCAAAAAATGTCAAATGAATTTAAGAATATGTTTGTTCTTCCAGTCCTCGGTTCACGTGTTGCTGCAGGAGGAGACACATTTGCGGACATGCACGGAGCACCTCCCCGGACGCTCGTTCATTAGGCCCAATTACCCCCCGGCTCCTCACGGCTCCTCGCGGTCCCAAACGCGCGGCGAAGGACGAGAGACAAGACTTTCATCAAACGCACGTCACGGTCCCCCCATCCCGGAGTCGGAGGTACGATTCTGACAATTAGCTCAATTAACAGTGTCAACATTAGGCCATTAGGCTGGCAGCGGCGGGCAGAGGAGGGCCCTTCATCTGAGGATTGTGTCAGACGTCCTCCTCCTCTTCCTCGTCTCTCTTTCTCTCACACACACACACGCACACACACACACACACACACACACGGGTACTCGTATTTAAATATGTGTAATAATGAAGATGCATTTAAACAGCAGCACAGTGACATGAGATTAGTACAGTGAAGCCTGAGTGAAACTGGTTCAGGTTTGGTTTATAAAATCCTCTGGTACGCCAAGAAGTGAAGCAGTTAAAATAAGGCTAAAACAATAGCTGTAGCTTCAAAGTTACAAAGTTCAAGCTCCTAATTATTCTACTAAGGCTACGTTTGTATGATGACAGTCTAAGCAGAAGACGCAAAAGTGGCATCGCGTCTTCACTTTTTATTCCACGTTTAGACGAGCATTTTTGGGAGGATCTGAGTACATACGGTGATGGCAGTTAGAAGGTGATGTATGTGACGTAAACATGTACGTGATGTGAACAGATCTGACCAGAGTTTTGCGTCTTGGGCAGTGTAGATGGAAACACTAAGGTATTCAATTTTTCCACTCTGGAGGGTGGTCTCAGATTTTTGCGTCATTAAGCCCCAAAAACACCATCAAGGTCTAAACGAAAGGCACTACCCATAAAATATTTTGCCATTTTTATCCTGAAGAGCTTAAAAAGTTTAAAAATACAGGGCAAGTAGACAAGGTGGTACAAAGTGTTTTTAGTTTGACTAAAGAACACAGCCTAAATAAATGAGGTTTGTGTTTTAAACTTGTTAATGAAACAAAACACAACTTCAGGTATGTTTTTTGATGAGGAAACAACATTATATTATAGTTTAAAACAGACATGTTAAACTCAGGCTCGGGGACCAAATCTGACCTGCTATACAATTATATTTGACCTGCGAGATCATATGAAATATATATTAGACTACAGAAACATTATTTATTTAAAATGTTGTTATTATTTTATATTATGTTTGTTCTGGATTCAATGTTTAAGCAAAACTATTATTAAACATTTATTTTAATAAGAAAAGGTTTAACATTACATATCTTGAAATTAGAGAAATCATGCAGATGTTGTTGACATTTTCCAATAAATATTTAGTTTGGCCCATGAGTCCCAGTTTTTAATTTTGGCCCATTTTGGTCATTTTGAGTTGGTCACCCCTGGTTTAAAAGAATGAAGTAATATGGGCCTTTAACCAAGTGATATTGTTGTGCTATCATCAAAAACATACCTGGAGTTTGCTTTATTTGCTCTTGTTTCATTAATCCATTCATCCAAGTCAAAAATTGCCAAGATTGTTGCATCATAGGTAAAAATCTGATCTTCTCCTGTGTACTTTTAAAGCCCATAAATCATCACCAGACTTGACCCCCAAACACATGGTTCTATGAGTTTAGCAGTCCCGTTCTCTGAGGCCTTCATTTGTTTATATTCCCATTGTTCTTTCCTTTTGCTGACAGCAGATGGAGCTCTTATGCCAAAACACCTCATAAACTTATTGTCCAAATGCATTATTTTAAGTAAGAAATTGTGAAATATTTATATCAAGGTGAACAAAAGCATGTTTAAAAAGGAATTAATAATACAAGAGTCAAAATTTCTAGATTAAAATATCAAAAACAGTTGAATATTCCTGTGTTTATTCACGAAGGCCTCTGCTCCCAAGTCCCTCTCACTGTTTTTCTTTGTTCATTCAGGCAGAAACTCCACCACAATCAATCTATAATATCGCAATGAGAGAAACTTACTCCAGAGCACCCTTAAAAAGCAATTCAACCATCTACTCCCAGAGGTCACCCAGGGGTCACCCGGGGATCGCAGTGAGGTCGGGCCGGTTTGGTTAGCCGGTGAACCCGAACCAACTCTGCTCCGTGATTGGGGGTCAGCCGCCGTGATGGTTGTAATAATCGCAAACAAACAAGCGCTATAAATGTGGAGGAAGTAATGAGACTGTTTAAAAGCGTCTGTAATGAGCGGGGCGCAAAGTCCGACAGCACCCGAGGGCCCCGAGGGAGGGCGGGGTGACATCCGTAGCTGTAGATTTTAACTTTAATGTTGTTCGACTCGCAGGCAATATAAAGTTCATTCTTGTTAACTTAGTGCATTGTCTTTTCACGTAGATGCACTATTTCTCCCCTCAAATATGCAAATATAGATTACAACCTTACTTACCTTACTCCATCTACGCCGCGGCAGCAGAATCAACAACCTCCTCAGCCATGTTCTTCTTTTGTCCACAACCAGGCCCTGTGTAATGTAAGAAATTGTTATTAATGGCTTTTTTTTTCTTTTCTTATTACAAAAACAGTTGATGCTTATTAAAACTTACAAGGTGAGCTCTGTTATTAAATGTTAACTCTTGCACGGTTTTGATAGAAGCATTTTTATTGCAGAAAATTCCTTGCAACCGTGTGTGGAGATCTGTCACATCTAGAGCAGAAGTAGGACCCAAAATGCAAAACTGCATTTCCAAAGTTGTTCAATAAACCGAAGAATGACCAAACGCAAAAATCCAAACAGACATGACAGTCATAATGGCAATGAACCAACCAAGGGCAAAGGAGAACGCAGGGTATATTTGCACAGGTGAGACACATTAGGGCGGGGCAAACAATCAGTACAACAGGAAGTCAAACACACACACGGCTATAGAAATACAAAATAAAACCGGGTCAAGAATTGTAAAATAATTCAATGAAAATTAACACCATAACAAGATTGACCAATGTGTGTTTTTCATGACTGATCCTGATACCAACTGTTTAGAATTAGAAGAAACTACTGGCCGATAAACTCTGCCGATAGTTTGGGTTCGATATAAAGGCCAGATTTTGGTCATTTTTACCCAAATTAGCTCATTTGAATTTGGTACAAACTCATCCACAAACTTGTTTTACCACAAACTAGACAAGAGATTAGTGTAGTCACAGTTTTGCAGTATCCTCTCTGGATTAAAGTGTTCAAATAAGGCTTTGTGCATGTTTATTCATATATCGCGGCTGGTTGGTCAAACAAAATATCGGCCTCTGCTGGAGATTTAAGACTGATAGCCCAAAAAACTGCAAATATTAGTTCATGTGTAAGTGCTTTTTGTTGCATTTTTTGTATGAAAAGTGTGATTCATTGATTGATATATTGGTCAAACCGATCTATGTCTACCTGTTTGTCTCCATACTGTGGAACTTTCCAGACCAAACAGTAACACGGTTTGTTTTTTCACTCGTAAAGTTACATGGTGCATCATTAATAAAGCCATTTTACACGTAAGTCTACACAAGTCTTTTCTGTCTATACTTTTTTTTGTTGTTGTTTTTTTAGAATAATTTCTCTACAACATGAATAGCATAAGGCAGTGTTTCCCAAAGACTGAGTCGTGACCCTCAGGTGGGTCACAAGTGATTTTTTTTTTGGGTCACCTTGTCACGATCTGCATGTAGGTCTGCAATGTACAGTTCTGATACATGATTTTCTGTTCTGCTCACAAAAATTTAGACAAAGTACAGAAACAGACTGAATGCTGTTCCTGATCTGTGTGTTACGCTCTCCTCCTGCGCCCCGGACTGGAACACATTACAAATTACAAAAAGAACAGACATGTCTACCTAGCTCATTAGAAATATTGAAATGTTAAGATATGTTTTGTATAATTTCTAATCATTTTGTAATTATTTTATTGACCATTTTGTTCCAATATTGCTGGTTCAATTGAAAAGAAAAAGAAATGGGCTAGGGTTAAAGTCCAAACAGGCGACTTATGGATCCTTTTATTGCTGGTTCAGATACTGTTTTTTATTGTTTAAAACTTGAGTAATACTAATTGTTCAGAGAAACACGATCACTCAGTCAACAATAAAATATCCTCATTATCCTTGGGTCGCGAAGGTTTTAAAATATGGGTCCCCAGAAAAAAAGGTTTGGGAAACACTGGCTTAAGGTATTCCATTCTTGGACCAATCTCAAAGGGAATAACATGACAAATTATTTCAAGATAAACTGTGTAAATTCTTCTTCTTGTCTCTTGCTCTGTCTCATTCCTTTGCCTAGAATGTTCCACAGTATAGCCTTAATCTTATCAATCTTATATCTATTTTTTATTGCTCAAAATACATTGAAAACATGCACACATTACCTATCCACAGATCTGACCTGTAACTTGACCTTTGTAGAGTCATCTGCTTGTGTCCAGGGAGATATAGACGTTTAACTAAAGCCCGACTTTGGAACGTTCTAGGCAAAGCAATGGTGATAAGCAGGCAGCAGAAAAGTTACACAGTGTATCTTTAAATGAATTACCTATGACATGGATTACAATAAAGTGCATTTAAGTGTGTTGGGAGTTCAAGTGGCTTGAGCTTAAGTGATTTTAAAGTTAGCTTTGATTTCATTACCAGACCCTGGTGCCTTTAAAGAGAGATCAGAGCCAGCGTAGTTTCCGGACCAGATCTCGATGGGACCCGTAAATCAGAGCACTTAGACCGGGAGCGCAACATTTTTCTCCCAAAAACAGCGGATCGCCCGACCAGATAAGGCCCCACTGATAACAAATGAATACGTTCTCCATCTCCGCGACCACTTATTATATTTCACTTTGACAAAATGAGATTTGTCTAATTCGAGCGCGGAAGATGAGTCACTGCGGGCCCCGACGCTCTGGTTCCAATCCAACACAATCACATCTGAACTGCACCTCCACAGCGCGGAGGGAGATAAGGCTACCGAGCAGAGCGGAGGGCCCGAGCGGAGGCATGGGTGTTCAGCGCATGACATCATAGGGCCCCCGGGCACCGAGGGACACGAGGGCCGGAGACGCTCGGAGAGGACAAAGGAAAAAGTGTGTTCCATTGTCTCTTCAGTGTGGAGGACCTCGATGTTTAGTACAGAATTTTCTGATCTTTGTTATATACAGTTTCCTCATCAGAAACATACCTGGAGTTGTGTTGTTTCATTCACACATGTTTAACACATAAATCCTGCAGATTCTTAGCGATGCCGGCACCACCTAGTGTCTCCACTCAATTTAATTTCTCTCCAGCGACTAGGTCAGGAATCATAATACACTAGACAGTTCGCAAAAACCCCGGAAGTGCGATTTCAGGCACCAGCCAATCAGTGAAGAGCCACACATTCTGTGTTGGCAACGATTTCCGAGATCGAGGATTTAACCCGGAACAAAGAGAATGTTTGGTGAATTTTATCGAGGGGAAAGATGTTATTGTCCTTCTTCCTGTGGGATTTGGGAAAAGCTTAATCTTACGTCACGAACAAATAGCAGTGATTTGGTTAAATGAAAAAAGTACCCACCTACCGTCGAGCGAATGGATTCTAACACTGCAAGGTCAGACGGTTTCTACAAAGTTAAACCGGCCGATGAATCAGGCTAGCATATTCCTCTCTCAAATACAAAAAAACAAAAACAATTTGTGATATCATGTGGTAAGACAAAATTGTTTTTAAACTCCATACACCTTCACGAGAATCATTTGGATAATTTTACCCCCTGAATTGCAAATGTAATTGAACAAAAAGTAAAAGATATTGAATTTGAAAATTACAGCTTCATGACATCACAAGGTGGAACAGAGCATTTTGAGCTTTGGAGATGTAGACAGACTATTAATAAAGGATTACTCAAATATGTGAATGAAACAAAACACAACTCCAGGTCTGTTTTTGATGAGGTAACAACATTCTAACATGGCTTTAAGTTTAATTTTGTATAATATAGGACCTTTAAAGTGGTTTACATGGTTTGTCTTTTTATTATTATTATTTAAAATCATGGAATAGTATATGTGCTTAATAGTTTTTAATAAATCATAAATTCAGACACTTAAAAACTACTCAAATTATCTTTTTAAAGTTAGAAATATTTTTGCAGTGTTTTGACGCTAATCTTCATTTATTATTTGTTTTATATGCATTAAAATTGAAATGGGTGGCGCGCAACTTTGAACATTAAAACTTTACTCATTTACATCGATCTAAAGTGGCATCCATTTTGAAACACTCCACTGACTCCCACATGTCTCATTAACCAGCGGGTCAGTCGTGGTGCCAGGGGTGCAGACAGGGTAACCCCGTAACCCCTTTCAACTTTGGCCCTCCAGCAGCGGCGTTTACAGTGCCACACGAGCGCAGATTGTTTTAGCCCGACAATAGAGAGCATTAGAGTGGAGCCGGCTATCAGCGCGGGCTTCCTGTCTCATTGTGACAGGGCAGGTTTAGACTAAACACTGCAGGGTGACGATGAGGAGGGGAGCGGAGGGGGCACGGCCAGAGGTGTACCTGAGTCTGACGGTTTAAATGATTTCACTGCCTTTTCTGGAGCACCATGAAATGACGTCTGAAACAACACACTTTTATGTTCATATATTTATATTTTATATTTTAAGAAGAGGAAAAAGAAATATTTGAAGTTTTAGGAGGGTCAAAAACTGTACAAGGCGAGCTCAAGTCCATGTTTCAAGTGCTTCTGTGCGCTTTCTTTGCTACATTATGCCTTACACTATTACTTTTATTCTCTGCATTTCATTGTTGTTGTTATGGGTGTGTGTTTTTTTTGTTTTTTTTTTTAATAAAGTGTAATCTGCCCAGACACACACATCTACCTGACATGCCCTTCTGTTAAACTGCACAAAAATGTGACTAGGGCTGGTTATCTTTTAGAAGTTGCCGATACCATTCATCCCTCTTTACACAGATCACGATACGATACATATCTCGATTCAGTGCACTTTCGATTTGATATTATCTATTTCAAACCGATTCGATACAGTTCAGTAAAAAATAATGGCCAAATCATGACTGTGATACTAAAAGTCTTTGTTAAACCACTTCTTGTGCAAAAATCATAAGAAACACAAACATTTTACGCATCGAAACTGTGAAAATGTGTTGCACAAAGTTTTGTTCCTCTAAACAAGCAACAAAACTGTAGCTCTGTAACAAAATAATTCAGTAAAATATACAAAAATAAATACTCTTGGCGATATATCAATATTGTATCATCACATTAAACTATACAATATATCAACATTTCGATATTTTTGCACACCCATAAATGCGACTGAGCAATGCAGTGTAAATGCAGCAAAACCTGGGTCAATTAAGGATCAGTTAAGTGTCTCTCTCGTAATCCAAACACACATCTCAACAGATCTCTTATGCTGTATTGAAAATGAAATACTGCATACATTTCTTCTTCCTAATCTACTATATCGAGTAGATTTTTTACTTTTAGTCTTATTATATTATATTTTCTCATAGTATCCTTTGGTGTATCACGCATTTCAATCAGTCCCATTGCACAGATTTTGCACAGTGAACAATAATTATATTTAAAATAACTTCTAAAGAATTAAGATGTTACCCTGTTTCTTCAATTTATATTTCAGTGGTGTATGTTTTGTTTTTTTGTTTGTTTGTTTTTTAATGGGAGTTTGTATTTATAGGCTACTTAAAATAGTCTTAATAAAGCTCTTAATTCATAATGAACAAATGCATTTATTTAGAATGATTCAGGCTCAGTATCTATTTAAGAAAGAGGCTACGGTCAGGAGTTAATTAACTATTAGTTTGTTACGAATGAAATCTTTGTTCATGGCACATATAAGTCAAGTTATTATAAAGTGTTACTAAAAAATATATACAAGGTTAGACTGTTTTTTAGCTTAATAAACACATTTACTCATTACCTGCTGAGTAGTGCCGTGTGCAGCAGCGTTAGGCCTCTGAGCGGTGTGCAGCGGCCTGTGCTACCGTCGCACCGTTCATTATTCATGTTACCTTGACGGCGCGGGCCTGTTCCCCGGATCAGATAAACACCCACTGTTTGTGCGCCCCCCGAGGAGAATATCATGGCACATTAGAAAAATGCCCCTGCTTTATCAGTCAGTGTGTGTGTGTGTGTGTGTGTGTGTGTGTGCGGAGGGGGAGGAGAGGAGAGGTATAGGGAGGAGGGGGGGGGGGGGGGGGGGGGGCTGGCCTGTGTCCAAGCGCCAACCGAGACAGAGACAACCTTGCTCTTAATAGCACATATCTTTGAGATGTAGGAGCGGCGTACATGAAAAGCACTGTGATCATTACACTGATAGCAATTATCCTTCAGGAGCCTCTAATGGACCGGCCCCTGCGCCCCCCCCCCTCCACACACACACACACACACAACCAGGCTACACACAAACGCACACACACGCTAAGACAAGCTACAATCAGCAACGCCTGCAATTAAACATGATGCTTTTTGGCGAACCTTTAACAAAGAACAAAGCCCCCGCGACAAGGAGATTTAATAAAAAAGGCGTCGTTTTCCTCGAGAACCAAATCAGGACAAAAGAGGGTACAAAAGATATTAATGTTGTTTATTAATCTATTCATTAGCGGAGAGTACGGCGAGGAAGAGGAAGAGGAGGAGGGCTGGGTGGGTGGTGGGGTGGGGGGGGCTCTGGAGTGGCGGTCCGTGGCGTTGGCGTCGCCGTATGATTGAGCGCAGGGGCCGGAGTGTCGGAGCGGACAAAAACAACAAGGTAATTAAAGCTTAGAGCGCGGCGCCGTCCGTCAAAGACCCCCCCTCGCCCCTCCACGCCTCACCTTCGCCCCCCACCCCCCACCCCCAACCCAACCCCTCGCCGCCTCCCCTTCGCCGCCGCCGCCGCCACTCAGCCCTGGATGAAAAATGCGGCAGGTAATTGTCATTGTGCGCGGGGTGTCGTGATTCATTAGCGGCGCGATCCGTCTTTCGGAGGAGCAGGTCTGGAGTGGTCGGGGCGCGAGTCGTGATGTTGTTTCTATTGTGTCTGAATGGGGTGTCAATAATATTAAGCTACGGAGGGTAAAGTGTAAATAACATGGCCGGACTGGACTCGATTCGAAAGGATTAAGGTGTGGAAGAGTCTTAGATCTATTTCACTTCGACTTAGACTTAAACTTTAGTGATCCACAAGGGAAATTTGGACACATCTCAGTTTATTATAACAAAAAGCAAAAATATAAATGGTAATGGTAGTAAAGTAGCAAAAAATAGGACAACATTGGTGCATGATATAAGGCATAGATATACAAATATGTACACTATTTATGTAAAATATACAGTAAGTCATAAGTGAAATTGTAAATGCAAACTTGCTCTTCATACGCTGCTTTCTTTCTTAGAATTCTGCCATTGTTTAAAACGTTTAGGCATTAGAAGTACATTTTACTTCAACTTAAACCAGGGATGGGCAAATTTTTTGACTCATGGGCCACAAAGGGTTCTAAAATTTGACGGAAAGGCCAGACCAGAAGCAGAAGGATGGAGTTTTTTTGTTAATCCACCTCATAAAAGAAAAAAATATCCCATGTTATTGAAATATCCCATAATTGAAGATCATTACAACTAAATATCTGTATTTCAAGTCCCACGGTATTTACTATTTATTGAAATGACTTTTACAACACTGAAAATTATTATTATTATTACGATGATTCAAGTTCTGCGGCCCGGATTAAAAAGATTAAAGGGCCGCATATGGCACCCGGGCCGTAGTTTGCCCACTCCTGGCCTGAACCCTTTTGGTCATGATCCATGGGGTTGTAGTCTATGTTTTGTTTTGTTTTGTAATGCTGCAAAATGACCAAATAAAAAACTACTGCTACTAATGTTTTGTGTGCCAGATTTGAAAATATATGGAATTAGGCAAAAAAAATCTTAAACCATATCATGCTAAAGGGTCTTTACCTGATTTTGTATCATGAGTGAAGAACATTTTCAGAATAACTCTTACCCCACCCATTTTATTCCTTTTGTCAATTACAAGTTCATCCATAGTTGCCAGCAGTTGGTTCGCACCGACAACATCTCTGACTGGATAAAATTGTCTGTTCCATATGGTTTTCACTCAACAAAAGGCATTTTCAAACGCAATATTATTCAGGTTAATTTAATTTCACAAACAGCTGCTTTTACAACACGATGTTTGGAGTAAATTGCATTTTCCTGAAGCTGAAAAAACAAGCACAAGCTCTTTAAATCAGTGTTTCCCAAACTTTGCAATCCAAGTCAATAGACATTATTCATAAATCACAAAACAAAGGTGGATTTGAGCATTATTGAACATTAATGAGGATATTTTATTGTTGACTGTGATCGTGTCTCTCTGAAGAATTAATATTACTCAAGTTTTAAACAATGAAAAACAGTCATTGAAGCAGCAATAAAAGGATCCATAAGTCGACTATTTGGACATTTCTTTTTCTATTCAACATTCAACTGAACCAGCAAAATTGGAACAAAATAGTCAATAAAATAATTACAAAAAGATTAGAAATGATACAAAACATGTCTTAACATATTAACATTTCTCATGATATCCGTGGACCTGTTTGCGTTTTTGTAGCGTGTTCCAGTCCGGTTGCAGGAGGAGAACGCAAAACGCAGATCAGGCGACCCAAAAATAATCTCTTGCGACCCACCTGAGGGTTGCGACCCAGTCTTTGGAAAACAATGCACAAAGACCCAAGGCTATGCAACTTTTCTGGCAGAGGATACATCATCTTGTTTCCACACTTTACCTGAAAAGCTCCAAACTAAGCAACAAATGGATCTATGTTGCATTTATTCAATTATCGATGTTTTAATTGCTAAAAAGTACCTTAAAAAACATGCCTCTTCACAGATTTGACCTGGAACTTGTCATATAGTGGTACTTGCTTGCGTCTATCTGGAAGCCTATTTTTCTATGTTTTGGGTCAATCTGTGAAGCCTGCACACCTTGACGAAACACCCAGAGAACACGCAAACTCCACACCGACAGGCCCCACTGCATTTAGTTATCAAACTTGAGCTTTCGCCGTTGTCTTCTCCCCTTCCGTCAAAACACTAATACGTGATAATATTCCAAAGTCGCACATATGTATCGACTAACAGTTGTGTTTTGATGGTGACAACGCGCAAACAAAGGGCCCTTCTCTCTGGAGGCTCTCACCGCACGAAGCCAGCGTCTTTGAGCTCAACTTTTTCTCAACGCCACCGCCGCGCAGCCCCGCTCTCTCCTCCTCGCTCTCCAGCCGACCGCTTCAAAGTACCGTGCCTTCAACAAAAGAAAGAAGTCCTCCCTGTTGTTTTTTCTCTTGCGATTCCAAGGAGGCGCGTAAAAAAGAAAAAAAAGTTCCAAGGTTGTCCCCCGTGGGCTTAGATCTTGGGCTGCACCTGTCAAAGCAGATGGGCTGTTTGGAGGCTGGTGTTGGGAGGTGGTGCTGCGGAGGACCTGCTGTGCGCGCTGATGTCTTCACGCTGTCACCGAGCACCCATAAACGCATAAACGGCACGCACACACATCGATCACGTGCACGCCCACAGACGTTAGGTTTGCAGCTTTCTGGGGAGTGTACGTCGACTTACATTAAAGAAGACATATTGTGCTTGTGTCAGCTATAGAGTTATAATCGACGACACCAGTGGATCATTATGTTTAGAATTTGCACATTTTTAATTGCGAAATTCATCTAAAACAACTTAATAAAAGAAACAAGTCCACTGACGTCCACGTTAGAAAACTGTGGTGCCCAGTGGGAGCTGACGAAACGAAACATCATCACCGCAGAGTCCAGAGAAGTTGTCGGAACCTCCTCCTGCACATCATGCAAGCGAGTAGTGGATTATTTTGTGTGTGTCAAAACTAGGGGTGTAACAATAACCAAAATATTGTGGTATGGTATCATCAAAAGTCTCTCAATACTATCGAGGGCCATCACAACATATCGAATTAGTCCTTTGCTTAAATTAACTGTTTTGGAGCAACAATAGCTAAAAGAAACAGAGGGAACTACATAGACCATGATCCTCTGCTGCGTTTCAGTCCAATTTACATGATGAAATAACTTGTTAAGCACTTTTAGATCTTAACGCTTTGGTTTATGACAAAACCAAAGGCTTGTCAAGGCATTTTAAAAAGAAAAAGTAGTATATTCGCAATTCTGTTCGTTTCTACTAAATATCGTAATAAGTATTGTACCGTGAGATACATATGGTGAAAATATCGTACAGAGAAATTTGGATATCATTACATCCCTAGTCAAAACAACTTCTTCCAAATCCTATGTATGAACTAGGAACATAAAATTGGAGAACGAAATGAGTACAGAGCAGTATGCAGGTGGCGGTGAAAATGTGGGTTGATCGGCAATATGGAGATTACTCAAAAAATTACTCCTACATGTACGAATCACTCCAAATACAACTTCGAGTGGGGAAATGAGAGATGAGATACAACTATCACATGGTTAAAAGCTCTGAAAAGTACATTTTGTATAATAGGTCTACTTTAAAGAGCCCTGTTACATGTTAATTTCTGTTGTATCTTGCAAAAATGAAAAAAAAAAACAAACAAGCGAAGACGCACGAAGATTGTTCTTATAGTACAGTGTTACAGCAGAATTCAGTAACCAGGTTGGTGCCACCTAGTACCTTTTTCTCCAGCAAGTAGGTCAGGGATCAGAATGCAATAGGCGGTTTGCAAAAACCCCAGAAGTGTGAGTTTGGGCACCAGCCAATCAGCGAAGAGTCATACATTCTGTGTTGGTAACGATTCCTGAGATCATGGACTTACAGCCGAAACAAAGAGAATGTTTGGTGAATTTTTCAAGGAGAAAGACGTTATTGCCCTTCTTCCTACGGGATTTGGGAAAAGCTTAATATACCAGTTAGTCCCATTAGCGGGGCATTGCATACGTCACGACCAAATAGCAGCGATTGGTTAAATGAAAAAAGTACCCACCTACCGTCGTGTGAACTAATTCTAACGCTGTGAGGTTAGACGGTTTCTACAAAGTGAAACCGACTGATGAATCAGGCTAAGAATTCACATCAGGATGACAAACAGGAAAAAATGTCAGAGAGTCTACAAGAATCTAGCCGAAGTTTCAGATAAGTGTGAGGAGTCTCAGAATCTACAAAACCTTTCTATAGTCCAGTTATAAATAATGTTTTTTAGCTGATACATAAGTCTGGGAAAATCACAGAGCACCTGCAGTTTGTATCATTCAAGGCCACTGAACAGAATATTTTACTCTTTAAATGTAACAAGCATTTAGTAATGTAATAAGTACAGTAAGATTATTGTTCACATACATAATTTCAGTTCTGGAAATCTCACAACATCAGAAGGTGGAACAGAACATTTTAAACTTTGAATATCAAAACCAACTATACAAAACACAAGTCTGGTTATGTTTTAGATATGGTAACATTCTAAAATGATTTAAAACTGAACTGTCAGTTTTGCATAATCCAGACTTTATATTTCTTGGAGATAATCCGAAACGTGTTGTCACAAAACTAAAATTTAAACTTCAAAATTTCAACACTGAGGAATAGACTCAATACCGATTCCAATACCACGATGATAATAACAAATCCTCAACATTAAAGCACAGTACTTTTCTTTTATAAGTACTTGTGTAATCCCAGAGTTTTTCCAGGTATGTTCCTTAGTCGTCCATGAGCGTATTTGTTTATGTGCTTTTATACTTGTTCTGATGCAGCTCAAGATCATTTTAAAGCTATTCAGGAAAGGTTTCATTTTTTCATAGATTTTAGCCCAACCCTTTTCAATAGCATCTTTTCCACATGCCCTATTTGGCTAATCCTTTTCCTACAGCATTTTCTAGGCACACACCCTTTCAGACAAAGCCTCATTTCTCGGCTACATGAGCGGAGTTGATCAAAGACTGGATCGATTTCTGTGTTTGGGCCCAGTGTTCAGGGTCCTGACAGGGCTGACAGGGTGAGGGTCCAGGGGAGGGGCCAGCGTGGCAGGGGCTGATGTTGTCAGAGCCGGGGCGCCATGTTTGACGGTGATCCCCCCGAGGAGCCCTTCCTGTCACTGCACTGCTGCACTTCACCCACAATGAGGCGATGGAGGGACAGACGCTCGGCGGAGGTCAGCCAAGTGTCCATGAGACCTTCACTTACCTCGGACGTTTGAGCGACAGAGGCCCGGCTGCACTCCCATGTGAGAGCACGTCTTATTCTGTGCAAATACCAAAGTAGCTCCACTTCTTCATGTGAAACTTCATTGTGACTGTCAGACACTTAAGAAGTGACAAAACGTGTGTGCGGTGGCTGCCCCCTCCTCCCGCTGTCAGAGCAGATAATAAATAAGAAGTGGTGCGGGGGCGGGAACTACACCACTGAGGAGCATCAGGAGCTGGACAAAGTGTTTTCCAAAGCCTGAGGGAGGCGCTCTAAACAGCAGCGCTCCCCTGCTCCCTGCAGGCTTACACTGGAACAATGTGAAAGAGGGAGGCGAGGCTGGCCCTGTCCCACATAATAGGACAACTGTCCGGAGGCTCCACAGACCGACCCGGCCGTGTGGACCCCGCTCGGCTTTGGAGAGGCTTGAGTGAGCAGATAAACTAAGTCTGGCCTCTCAGGACCTCTGCTCTGCTCTGGCACTGCCACAACAAGCACTAATGCAGCAACTGCTCAAAGTCAAGAGAACATGAAGGAAAGCAGAGCACACAGCCTGTGACAGGACTGTTGCTCTATGAGGCTGCTCTGTGAGGACTGCTCTGTGAGGGCTGCTCTGTGGAGCTGCTCTGTGAGGGCTGCTCTGTGGAGCTGCTCTGTGAAGCTGCTCTGTGGAGCTGCTCTGTGGAGCTGCTCTGTGAGGGCTGCTCTGTGAGGGCTCTGTGAGCTGCTCTGTGGAGCTGCTCTGTGAGGGCTGCCCTGTGAGGGCTGCTGCTCTGTGAGGGCCACTCTGTGGAGCTGCTCTGTGAGGGCTGCTCTGTGAGGGCTGCTCTGTGAGGCTGCTCTGTGAGGGCTGCTCTGTGAGGCTGCTCTGTGAGGACTGCTCTGTGAGGGCTGCTCTGTGGAGCTGCTGTGAGGGCTGCTCTGTGAGGGCTGCCCTGTGAGGGCTGCTGCTCTGTGAGGGCCACTCTGTGAGCTGCTCTGTGGAGCTGCTCTGTGAGGGCTGCTCTGTGAGGGCTGCTCTGTGAGGGCGTGTGCTCTGCTGAGGAGGGGCTGTTTAGAGAGCAGTTTGTACTGAAGGACAATCGGTCCTGGGAGTGAGTGAGCTTGGCTTTTAACAGACCTCTGCATGCCAAGTCCTGGCGGCGAGGCTGGGGACGCTACCTTCGCTGTCATTCAGCTCCATCTCGTCCACTAATCTTCTTGGTGCAATGAAAGAGCTTAACAGCTTTGCAACACTATCCCTCCCCAAATGTCATTATGGCAGTGTAGTGCAGTGTAGTGCAGCCAGTGTCTGCGGCTCTGCTTATCGTTTTCTTCATGGGAAGTTGAGGCGGCGCCGGGTGACATTCAGCGCTCCTCTGTTCTCAGACACATTTGAGAGTGTTGTTCACCGCTGCGGTCCTGGTTATGTGATTACCACTGCTGTGCCTCTGTGTGTGCGTGTGCCTGTGTGTGTGTGTGTGTGTGTGTGTGTTACACAGGCTAATGTGCACGCTGACGTGGGAATACTGATGGAATCAGCTTTGACTGTGCACGGCCAAATACCTCCATTTGTCTCATCGCACTCAGACCAGCAGAGAGGAACTATGTGAACTTTGATCCAAGCAGCTCACATAGGCCTTTGGACCAAGGCAGGATTATGTCGTCTATACACTCAACTTTTATGTTTTTTGAGCCCTGACAATGACACAAAAAGTTTCTTTGAGCAAAAATCTTTTTCAGACAAATATTGTGGGAAAAAAATTTAACCAAATGTTAAAACTGTCAGTGTGTGTGTGACGTGTGACTTCAGTGCACTGCTCAAAATGAACTGTGAAAATGTGGAAAATGAAGCCTCGACATGAAGTGACTTGAGTAAAGGTGAGGCGCAGGTTTGGTCCATTAGCCGTAATGAGACGATGCTGTAAATGACCCTGTGTACAGAGGAGATGATCAGGAGCAGGTCTAGAGGAATATGAAAATCCCAGTAGCGCTGCTGTGTCCACTGCTCACTGCAGTCAAGTTCAAATGGAGTATGGTCGCAGGTTGCTTCTGTCATGTTTGTGCACATGTGTTGTGAAGTGCAGTGTTCAAAGAGCTCTGAGGGAGCGAGTCTGTGCTCTGTCACTCTGTTTACCCAGACCCCCTCCCCTCACACACACACATACACCCCCAGCACACGCAGAGAGAGCACCTCATTACCTCTGTACCTGACGGCGCGCCCCCCTCCTCTTTATATATTTATCCATTTGAGCCCGGCGTGGCGGGTTACCGTTTTTAATATCATCGGTGAAACATGATTATTACCTCTTAATGCCCAAATTACGGGGGCATTCTTTCTGTCATCCCGCCGTAGCGTTTTTGCGCGCAGCACCCTGTGGCAGTAACATCTTTATCTCCCCATGTGCTCCTAGTTTTAAAACCTTTACCCCTGCTGTTTGAAAAATATTTCTCATTTTCCTCCCCCATGGCGTGGAGAAATCCCCATAGGCAAACCATTAGCGATCTCTCTGCCTTTCCCAAACACTTATTACTATCAGCCGCACTCCGGAGCTGCCTCATTGGCTTTTGGTAAATTATGCAAATAAGGTGATGTTGGAACATATAGTTTTGCTGTTTTTCTGCAACCGCGCAACTTTGCCGAGCCTTCCGCCGAGCAGCGCGCCGCCATTAGAGTGAGTGAGCACGTCAGCAAGATTTATGCATCAGTGACAAATTATAATGCGCAGTGTCTAATTTCCCTCTGTGCGCGGCGTCTGTGCAGGTCGGCCCGTCACTGCCTTTGGGTTGGGAGTTCGGAGCTGCCGATGGTATCGCTACACATCTGCAAAGACAGGAGGCTCAAACCAAGCGCGAATCGACTCATTACCAAGAACTACACTCTATTCTGGAGTTGCACTTTTCCGACAAAACAATTTATGTCGAGGGTTGCGTCTGTTGGCTCCCCTGGTCCGTGTACAGTAAAACATGCGGGAACAAATGCTCGCTCGTAACTATCTGTGGTGAAAGTAGTCGACTGGAAACAGGTGATGTAAGGGGCTTGGCGAAAAGACGATCGGAAAGTTTAAAGGGCCCATGTTACGCTATTTTCTGATCTATGTTATAATGTTGTTTTTGAGTCGAAACTTATACGGAGTTGTGTTTCGTTTGAGTTCTTCTCTCAACTCAAATCTGCTCCACCTTGCGATGTCTTGTGGTAATACAGAATGCTTCACTGTGTTTTTAAACTCCACGCTAGAATCATTTGGATCATTTCAGTCCTGGAATTGACAATCTCTTCTAAACAAAAGGTAAAACGTAGCTGTTAATTTGCAAAATACTGCTTCATGATATCACAAGGTGGAAAAGAGCATTTTGAGCTTTGGAAATGTAGCCAAACAAATAAAGGATTACTCAAACATGTGTGAATAAAAGAAAACACAACTCCAGGTCTGTTTTTGAAGAGGTAACGACATTCTAACATGGCCTAAAGCTCACAAGAGTCAACGTAATGTATGTAATATACGACCTTTAAGAACGACTATGAAAAAAATCTGCATTTTGATTTGTAGTGCTGTATGCCTTTAGGTCAGGGGTCGCCAACCTGTACTTCGAGAGCTACCAGTAGCTCTCCACCCCCCTCCAAGTAGCTTACCAAAGCATTTCTGAATTATACATAATTTTATGAAGTACTATCTATCTGTTCCCCATCCATCAGGCTTTCCTATGCTCAATTTCTTGTGATCGCTAAAATTATAAGCTCTTTGGCATTTTCGTTTTGTAAAAGTAGCTCACCGGAAGAAAAAGGTTGGAGACCCCTGCTTTAGTCAATGGTGTCAACATTTGTCGACTAATAATTTTATGTAGATTATAAGGATTTATATGGAACAACGCAGAAAGGAGAAGTTAATAAATGAGTTGAATCTGTCTTTATATAAATACATTGTTTCCTAGTACTTTTTTCTACACTTCTACACTACCTTTTTAGTCGACTGTTCGATCTGCAGAACATGTCTTTAGTCAATAGAGAATTTCTTTAGTCAACTACAGCCCTATTGATTTGAGTGTTTTGCAGGAGCACTATGTAAATTATGACAATAGTTCTAATTTAAGTCTAATTCATTTTCAATATGCAAACTACGTGTGTGGAGATATTAATGTTTTGCCAGGAATGTTCACAGTATGGCATCTATATCATCTATCTCCATGGAGACAAGCAAGTTACTGGTCAGATCGGTGGTGAAGCAATCACACTCATAATAAAAATACATGTTTTGCCATTTGTTATGAACAATAAAAACATCTGTAATTGAATAAAGCTACATACTTTTAATGCCATTCTGCAGAACATTTCACACAAAACCATAACATCTCCATGGAGACAAGCAGGTGGTGGATTCCCCTCCACCTAAATCAGAGAGTGCAACTTTAATATTCAAAATTAAAGGTGTGTTATGTAACTTTTCTGGTGGAGTCCACCATCAAGTGCTTTTCTCCATGAAGATGTTATTGTGTTCTTTGGAACAGTTTGGTATTAAACCTTTCTGTCTCCATGGAGATCAAACCAGACCAAGCTACAGGTCAGATCTGTGGAGAGGTGACCTCGCTCACAGTGTGAATGTCTTTTTTTCTAGGTATTTTTGAGCCGTAATTGAATAAACGTAAAGTAGAGCTGTTTAATGTCATATTTTGGAACATTCCATTCAAAGCAATGACATCTCCATAGAAACAAGCAGGTGACGACCAAAAACCCCCAACCAAAAATCTACATAGTGCACCTTTAATCAAACTGAAACTGGAGCAGTCTCCCTCTCCCGCTGGCTGTCACTCTACGTAATGTATAAAATAATTGTGTCAGTGGATGCTCGCTGAATAGATGCGAGAACAGATTAGACCCTGCGAGCACAACAAATGACAAATCCCTCTTAACCCTGCTCTCCCTTCAAACCCTGACCCCCCAAAAAGCCCAAAGCAGAGCACACCTCGGCCTCACACGGCGCGCCTGATGTTATTAAACACAACTTTGTAGATTTACTTCCTTCACGAGTGGCGTTTAGAGCTGGTCCGGAAGCGCGCGCTGCTGGGGGAATTACAGGTTGCCAGAGCGGCTCTTGTGGCGGCGAGTGACAGGGCTTCATTTGGCCGCGGGACACCTCCTGAGCTGTTGTGACAACCGCTCATTAGCCCCGAGATGCTCTCAGCTGCAGGTTTCAGCCCACATGCAAATGGACACAAATGGGCTCTGACTGCGGCCTTTGTCACAGCCGCACATCGCACATTTACTCAGCTCCTCTTAAGGTGGACGCCGGCGGATATGAGATCTTCTTAAGGTGGACGGTGGGAGATATTAGCTCACAAGTGGGCTCTCGCGCACTGCAGCTGAGACGTGCAGCTCTTTCTCTGTGTTTAGCATGTGTTAAAGGTGCACAATGGGACCTTTCTAGAGGAGGGTGTCCATGGAGATCGCATTGCTTTTTCGGGAATGTTCTGCAGCAAATACAAATACACATCAAAATCTAAGGCTACGCTCAGACTGCAGGCCGAAGTGAGTTACCCATATCCAATTTTTTCACCCCTATGCTCCTGTATCTGATCTTTTAATAACAGTCTGGGCAACACAGATTCGATTTTATCAAATGCAACCCAGACCACTTGGATCTGTGCTCCTAAAACCGATACATATCCGATGTTTTGACATGCGACTTCAGTCTGAACGGCCAAAGCGCATCCATCCGACCTACACATCAGGCTTGGTATCTAGTCAATGAAGGGAAAGCGAGGTTAACGAGTTTATTAATATTTGGAGGGATCGATGTATTCAGGTCAAATTGGAGGGGTCTTATCAGAACTGGACAGTTTTTGAAATGATTGCTGAGCGAGGCTACAGGTGGTCCTGGCTCCAATGTCAACAAAAAATTAAGAGCTTGTGAGCCAAATACAAGGAGACTAAAGACTCAAACAAACGAAGCAGCTGTGAACATGTAACCTGTCCATTTTACGAAGAACTGGACCGTATTTTGGGAGACAAGCCCAGCGTTTAGGTGACTTCCATAAACACTGAGTACGCTCGCTGTGTGTGAGATGGCATCGTGTCCTCCAGTGCGCATGTGGGCACACTTTTGAGGCGTTTAAAGTTCACACTGGAGATCACATACAAGTCACATTTAATTGGAAATGTGAACGACCCCGCGAAAAAATCAGATTTCACAAAAAAATCCGAATTGAGCATTAAGCCCTGCAGTCTGAATGTAGCCTAATGACACCATAAGGCCATGTTATAAGTCAGATCTGTGGAGGGGCAAGTACAAATGCAAGTGTTTTTTAGCCTTGAAACACCTGTAACTGTTTAAACGCAAGATGGACACAGTTAATGTCATACCATGGAACATTCAAGGCAAAATGTTAAAATCTCTGTGGAGACCAGCAGGTGACACCATCAGGCCACGTTACATAGGCACATGTCAGATCTGTGGAGTGGCAAGCCCGCTTATGGCAAAAATGCATGTATTTGTGAGTCATAAAATAGCTAGAATTTAATAAATGCAAGATGGATACAGTTAATGTCGTACCATGGAACATTCCAGGCAAAACAATAAAATCTCCATGGAGACCAGTAGATGAACAACCCTCCATCACTAGAAAAGTTACATGGTGCACATTTAATGATGCTGTACCTGATTTTCACTGTCTTAAAAACAAATACAGTGGTGCTTTGGTCTTTGCCCGCCAACCAGAAAGCCGTTGGTTCAGCCTGCAGTTGTATTCACTTACTCCAGTCGGCTTTATTCCAGCCGGTTGGGTGTGAATATTTTAGTTAGCTAATGACCCACTCCCTTTTTTAGTGAATCTAAAAGGAGATCTCAAACCTTGAATGGTTCATTTGATACTGCTTACAAACACAAAGTGGCACAACCTTTTGTACCTTAGATTTTCTGTGTAAAGAATCGGATTAAAGGAGTGTGACATCAGGAATTTATTTACAGACAAAATCGCAGAATAAAATAAAAACAGCAGGATCATGTAGAGCGGGTTAATACGAACATTTTAAAGGGACAGTTTGGAATTTTGGACATAGGACTTCATTTCCTTGTTAGTCAGAGTGTTTGAGACATGTGGGGACACTTTTTGAAATATTCCATCCAGTCCTTGTATTTGCAGAGGTTGCTGGTGCTAGGCTAGTGCATGTCAATGGCCATAGTTAGCCTGCCACAAAACACCCGAAACTAATCTATTATTACACCAGACTATCGATGTAAATGTCTGTGTTGGTAGAATAATTTTAGAAGTAAAACCAACCTTGCATTTGAAGGATTTATGTCTGAGCAGCAGCAACGAGTTGTACTTCTTGATAGAAAGTTCGGCAGCGGCAGATTGATATTTGAGAAAATAGTCCCTTAAAATTTGATTCATGTGATGCAAGGTTAGTTTTATTTCAAACATTTTTCTATCAACACAGACATTTACATGGACAGTCTGGCTTAATAATAGATTTGTTTTGGGTGTTTTGTGGAGTGGGTAAGACTGTTTTTAGTGGCACGCTAACTATGGCCATTGACATGCACTAGCCTAGCGCCAGCGACCTCTGCAAATACAAGGACTGGATGGAATATTTTTTAAAAGTGTCTCCACACCTCTCCAACACCCTGGCTAACTAGGAAATGAGGCCCTATGTCCAATTTATTTAATTTTATTTTTTTTTCAATTTTTCAATATAAAATCAATTGGAAACAGAGTCAATGGAGCCGGAAGAGCCACCGTGTTCACTTCCTATTTGGAACTGGAGCGCCATTTGTTCACGGGGGAAACATTTCACCGTAAAACAACAAACCACTTCACCCATATTACACCGAGAACTTGTTTATATTTGAATAAAGAGAAATTTACACTGCACTGAGGACTTGCTGTTTACGCTCCACCTTAAAATGTCCAAATAATTCTGAAGGGCAATTAAAGCGCCCATCACCGCGTCTTTGTTCACTCCTTAAAAGACTTGGTGCGACAGTCACAGAGCGGCGTTGTGTGGCAATTTGGCGGAGCTCTAAATGATGCTATTGTCTTTGGTAATGCGCACCGCGTTCTTGGGGTCATATTTGATTTGAGTGCTAGTCCATTAGCGGGCGCGGGAACCCAGTGTTTGGTAAACAGGAGCAGCAGGGGGCAGCGTTTTCAGAGCGCCGTCTCTTCTTCTTCTGCAGGACTTTGGGCTTAACGCGCTAAAGTGACAGGTACGTACACTCCCGCTGGTATTATCCACTAAAACCCACAATATCTGATTCAAATGCTAGGCTAGACGAGGCAGTGCGGTTTTTAATGCTGTGTTTTTGTAGTCACGCTTTTCATTCAAAATCCCATAGAATGCATTCTCCTTTATTCTTAATGGTCTTATATGATGCAAAATTGACTCTTGGGAGCTTTAAGTCATGTTATAATGTTATTCCCTCCTCAAAAACATACCTGCAGCGTCCGTGTATCATTTGTTCTTTTTCATTTCATTTAAGAGTGAAAAACAATAAAATGAGAAAACAGTTTGTTATTTAATTTTTCCGTTTTAGTGTCAAACAAAAAAAAAAAAACTGATTTCAACTTCTATTTCCAATATTTAATTTAAAGTTTCTTTCAAATAAAACCAGTAACAGTCTTGGTGCCTATTTTAATTTTGGTGTTTTATTCTCTCTGGTTTATTTGCTGCAAGTGAATTCAGTGTCAATCATGGATATATAATAAAAACAGTTTTTATTGTTGTCAACTGAACAAAGTTTATCGCTGCTACTTGTTTCATGTAATGGAGTTCAGCAATTATTTTCTAAGACACGAAAGTAACAGATAAGGATGTAACAATATCTAAATCTCTCTCTCTGTACGATATTATCATCGGTACGATATTTATTGTGATATTTTGAAAGAGGCTGATATAATTGTAGATAGGACATTTTTTTGCTTTTAAAAAACCTTGACAAGATTTTGGTATGAATTATTTCCGTCATTATCTCAAAAATTCAAGTAAAAACATATTTCTTCATATTGTTTGCACTGAAATGAATCATAGGATATGTAGTTCTCTATGATTATAAGCTGTTGCTACTGTAAAACCATGCATTTAATCTATATTTCGATATATTGTGACAGCCCACGATATTATTGTGAGACTTTTGACATTACGATATCACGATATTTCGGTTATCGTCACATCCCTGGTAAATGATTTTTCAGGTACGTCCTTCTAGCAGCAGGCAGGGAATTGAGGTAAAACCGGCACCAAGACTGTTTTTTGATTTAAAATAAGAATTAAGATTTTGGTCAAAATCTGTTTTTGTTTTTGTTTTTGTTGTTTTTTGTTTTTTTTTTACACTAAAAATTGAAAAATGAAACAGCAAACTGTTTTACCCATTTTATAGTTTTTACGTTCTCGATTGAAATTCAAAAGAACGAATTTGACACACAGATCCTGGAGTTGTGTTTTGTTTCATTCACAAATGTTTGAGTAATCCACATTATTAGTCTACACCTTAAAGCTGAAAATGCTCTGTTCCACATTATGATGTCATGTAGTGGTAGTTTTCAAGTCAACAGCCAGATTTTGTCTTTTGTTCCGTAGAGACTTGGAATTCCAGGGCTGAAATTATCCAAATGATTCTAGTGAAGGTGTATGGAGTTTAAAAACACAGTAGAGCACTTCTTGTATTACCACATGATGACATCACAAGGTGTTTTCAGTCTGAGAAAAGAACTCTGCCTCAATATATAACTCTGGTTTGTGTGTTAAACGTGTGTGAATGGAACAAAACACAACTCTAAGTATGTTTCTGATGAGGAAACATTATAATTATAGATCAGAAAATAGCGCAATATGGGCTCTTTAAAGTGGCAATATGTAACTTTTTAATTACTGTGCCACCTGCTTGTCTCCATGGTGATGTTATTTCTTTGCCTACATTAAAGTAACTAAGAAAATTTCACCCAAAAACATTGAAAATATAAACAATACAAATTTGGTATCTTTTATTTTAGTTAGACTGTTTTTTCAGTTTTTTCTTTTTTTTTTCTAGTAACTCTCCATTTGAGAAAACAAACACGAGATGATGATGGACTCATTTCTGCCTATTTTTGCGAGAATACTGACTAGAGAAGATAAGCGCTTTTGCATTTGTGGACAGGGAAGATTTCGGAGCTTTTCTCTCAACTGGACATAACAAAAGTTCGATTTTCAGCTTGTTCCGTTGTGACGCTTCAACCGAACAGATTCAAATATTCATCTTTCTCGTTCATTTCCAGTGAGCCAGGTTACTGTCACATAGTTTACACCACGAACTGAAACGCTCGTTTGTTTTGGATAAATACTGATCCGCGGGAGGACGTCTGACTCATTTGTCCGGCTCTGTACTCCAAGCCGGACCTTTTATTTAGAGGATGATAACTTTACTAAAACCCCGAGACCGCGCAGCCCAAAACAAGTCCACTCCTCATCCGCGACAACCCCCTAGTCCCTCAAAGACATAACTGGATCCATTTCAGACAGATTAATTTTGTTATTGTACTTTAAATACTTGGGAGTAAACAAGTACATGAAATATTGCTTAAAGGGAGTTGTCTAATCGCGGTTCAGTTTTATGGATGTATTGCATTATGGGTAGTCAATACAAACCGGCGCGTGTCCTTGGCGAGATGAAGACGCATTGGAGCGACCGCGGCGGGAGTAGGGTTTCTGATGTCTGGGCCAGAATTGAAACTCCCTCGCTCGGTGATAAAGTCCGCCGTAATCTAGACTTTTCTTTAAAATACGGCTTTGAAGACTGCTGCTGTTGCGAGGGGGAGGGGCCTGTCACTAAACAACGAGCTCAAAGCGTAATCTAATAAACTGATTCGCAATGTCCGACCGCGAACTGCTAAGAGCGTCTTTGGGGCACAAAGAATCGCCGAACTCTCCGCTCATCGGGCTAGTTCCGGGATTAACGCCGCGCACATCCTCTTTTGTGCCGTTATTATTTCACCAAAAACTGCGTACACTGGAGACACGGTATTAAACTCGGAAAAAGATTACAGCGCGGGATAGTAGTTCAAATATTCTTGGAATCGTGGTCATGAGCGAATCGGCGAACAATGCGCGATTTGGCAAAAAATGTCTACGCCGACCCCAAGCTTAACGAACTCCCAAATGTACGGAAACGCTGTAATCTCGGAGTAAACACGGAGGTCCCCAAACTTACCACCCATAGTTCCACTGGGCGATGTCAAGATGGCACCCCCTTCCTTTAAAGCGTCCCAATGATCTGACTAAATCCTTCAATGTTCTTCTTAGGAGCGTCCCCTGGGTGCCGCCGCGGTTATCAGTCCGGCGCACTATCAGAGGCGCACCTGAAAACGCGGACTGCCAGGGATTAGCCCCGTCTGGACCGCCGTCAAGAAGCGCTCGAAGAAAGGACGAAGACAAGGAGGTGAACACGGGGGACCACCGCGGGGCCGGCGTCTCCGTTCGTTCTCCCCCAAAAAGGCTCTCGACTTTGGGGTGGATTTGCGCTGGTGTGGGGGCCTATCTCTGGCGCCAGCGTGAGGGATTTCCGTGGCTGTTTGCCCGTATATAAGATTCACTCATCCCCACTTGGTCAGACTTGGATTTGCGGAAATGCTTTTATTTCATTCACGAACGTATTTAGATATTCCCATGTTTAACTGTGGCAGAGAGAGACAGAGTTAGACAAAACAGAGTAGTGCCCAAACGAGTCCTGACCCAGTTTCATGGAAAAAATGTCCAGAATTAGTGAGAATGCCATTTGGAAATTCTTTGAAAATATTTTATAGACAATTTTAGCACTGAAACTTAAGTCCATATTTCAAAAAGGTGGTCAGACTGTACCTCTGACAACATATTTGCAGAGTGGTTAGCAGTTTCTTTCACTTCCACCTGACCAAGAGCCTGGTTCAAGGATCTGAAAACTGGACTCCTACTGCTGCAGATTTTAAGTTTTGTTTTTTATGCATAACTTAATATAAAGTGCATGTATTGAAAGCATATATCAGATGTTTAGCTATGGAGTGAAAAAAGTCTGGTGGATGTAAACAGACTTTAAAAACATGGAGGAGCACTTCTGGAAAACCTGGGCATCAAAAGATCAAGCTGAGCAGTTTCATCTTGTAGGAAACAAACGAAATATGCCATATTACCCAGCAGCAAATGAAACAAAACCAGTGGTGGAAAGTAACAAAATACTTTATTAAGATAACATTTTTTGGTATCTCTAAAAAGTAAATTCTACAGTGGATACTTTTACTTCACTACATTTGAGAGCAAGTATCTGTACTTTCTACACCGGTGTTTCCCAAACTTTTTTTCTGGGACCCATATTTTAAAAGTCAAGAATCGCGACCCAAGTCAAAAGATATTATTTGTAAATCATTAAACAAAGGTGGATTTGATCATTACTGAACATTAATGAAAATATTGTATTGTTGACTGAGTGATCGTGTTTCTGAACAATTAGTATTACTTAAGTTTTAAACAATAAAAAAACAGTCATTGAACCAGTAATAAAAGGATCCATAAGTCGCCTATTTGGACATTAAATGTAGCTTATTTATTTTTCTTTTCATTCAGTTGAACCAGCAATACTGGAACAAAATAGTCACTAGCTCTCTCATGAACTGTATATCACTTTATATCATGCAGATCGTGACAAGGCGACCCAAAAAAAATCTCGTGACCCACCTGAAGGTCACGACCCAGTCTTTGGGAAACAATGTTCTACACCACATAGTTGTACATAGTTGATGACCAAAAAATCTGAACAAGTCTTTGTAAAGATCACTACATGTGATTCTTTAATAGTTTTCAAAACATTGCCATGTATTTTTTTTTACTTTTACTCCAGTATTTTTTGCCTCTATATCTGTACTTAAAAAGGTGTGTAACTTTCTAGAGGGGGGGAACATCACCTGCAGGACTCCATGAAAATAAAAAGTTAAAACCGAATTGTGTGTATAGTGAGTGTACAGTGAGTGTGTTGTATGTACAGTGTGTGTGTTGTATGTACAGTGAGTGTGTTGTATGTACAGTGAGTGTGTGTGTTGTATGTACAGTGAGTGTGTGTGTTGTATGTATAGTGAGTGTGTGTGTTATATGTACAGTGAGTGTGTGTGTGTATGTACAGTGAGTGTGTTGTATGTACAGTAGTGTGTACAGTGTGTGTGTTGTATGTACAGTGAGTGTGTTGTATGTATGTGAGTGTGTGTGTTGTATGTACAGTGAGTGTGCTGGTCTTATGTACTTTTGTGTGATTGTTGTTGTACTTTTCTCTGTCCTGTAGGTGATTTCACATCAACCTGCCGAAGGACTGAAGATGGAAATGAGCCACATTGGCTATAGTCTTTACATATTTATATTATAAATCTTCATTACTATGTGCTGTCCCTTTACAAATACATAAAGAAGAAGAACAAGAACAAGAAGAGTGTGAAGAATCCCTCAGTCGTTGGTAGAATCCATGGCGAGGAGAAAATTCAGTTTGACGACTGGACAAAAGTTAGTTTGGTTGAAGACGTTTCGCAGCTCATCCAAGCTGCTTCTTCAGTTCTTCAGTTCTTCAGTTCCAGAACTGAAGATGCAGCTTGGATGAGCTACGAAACGTCTTTAACCAAACTAACTTTTGTCCAGTCGTCAAACTGAATTTTCTCCTCACCAAGAACAAGAAGAACAAGAACCTTAAGTACTTCAGAATATTTTCCATATAGATAGGTGTTATGCCATACTGTGGAAGATTACTGTATAGCCAAAGGAACATTTCCATGGAGACAAGCAGGACAACGCCCTCCTTGACCTCCAGGCCAAGTAAAAGTCAGGTTTGTGGAGATGCAAGCCTTCTCACAATAAGGATCCACACTTTTCATGCAATAAACACAACCAAAACACTGTTAAAACAAAACTGAGTACTTGTTCCACCACTGAACAAAACACCACTCCAGGTATTTTTTTATGAGAATAGCTCATTAATCAATAGTCAACCTAGTGAAAACAACACTCAATACTATATAACCAAGATAACGGTTTTCTGTTTATGTAAAAAACCTATCTCCTAAGACTTACCTCTTTCCAACTTTGTTCTCAAATCGAAGTATTTTCTCACAGTAATCAGCGCTGGTCTGTGCTTCCCTTTTTGAAAAATTAAACCTGTTCTGCCGATAGCCCAAAAATGCGTGTGAACAAAAAAATACCAGGCCCCGCAATTTGATCACACTTTTGGACCAGTTTTCCCAGGAATGTTAAGGATCTTGGTTTACTGTGCTAATGCTGTATCGCTTTGGGAATGCTCTCTGTGTTGTTGTAGGCCGCGCTCCAGAGCCACTTTTAAAGGTATTTTGTGTTTTTATCCCAGGAAACAACGCCACCTCTCTCCCCTCTCCCACGTCCTGCATCGGCCTATCAAACGCTCCCACAATGCACCAGGGGACCGGGAAGAGCGTGCATGCTAAAAAAGGAACGGATAACGCAACAGGCAATGCTGCACTTCACAGTCAGAGGTGGGGATAGTACTCCTGAACAAACTGTACTGCTCAGAGTACTTTTCTAGCAGCATACTTCTACTCTTACTTGAGTAATATTTGTATTGAAGTAACGGTACTATTACTTGAGTAAAAGTTGTGGGACAAAAGGTTAATGTTGACAAAATGAGATTATTTGAACATTTGTGTTTCTCAATTTTAGTCTTTCTTACTTGAGTAGTACTTTCCCCAAATACTTTTTTACTGCTGCTTATTTCTTGGACCATTACTGTCTTTGTACTTCTACTTGTGTAATATTATTTTGAAGTCACGTTTGCTATTTCTGAAGTGCAGTTTTTACCAACTTTCTACCAATTTGGACTTTGATTTGGTTTTAACTTTTTAGTGAATTTTACAATGATACAAAAACCTTCAAAATATCCTAAAAGTTACGCAACATTTATGACTAACACGGTTCATGGAAATCCGGGAAAAGGCACTGAAATTGAAAATGTCACTTTGCAGGCCAGGAAAGTCATGGAATTTTGTAAATTCAATGAAACTTTTTGGAAAAGTCATGGGATTTTAGTATCTCTTTCACGCAACTCCAGCGTTGTGTTAAGTTCTCATTCGGCTATTATGAATATTTCCGAACTTATGCGCCTTTTGTTGATTTATGTATTTATTTTGGGCAAGTAAGAACACATTATGTACATTCGTTTACAACAGAACATAGAACATTAATGAAATCATAGCAGAAATAACAACAACAATAAATAAAAAAAAGGCACAAAAAGGAGTGGGAAGAAAAAAACTTGTTCAATCCCACCCCCCTCTTCTAATCACACAATGATCTTTTTTCACATTTTTCAGACATTTTACATTAAACTATATGAACTATTTACAAGTGCAGACAAAGAGTCACTGTTATAGTTTGGTAACAGAACTGTACTGCAAGAAGAAGAAGAACATTTTCCATATAGATAGGTGTTATGCCCTACTGTGGAAGTTTACTGTACAGCCAAGGGAATATTTCCATGGAGACAAGCCGACAAAGCTCTCCTTGACCTCCAGGCCAAGTAAGAGTCAGGTTTGTGGAGATGCAATCCTCTTCACAATAAGGATGTACATTTTTCAGTGCAATAAACACAACCAAAACACTGTTACAACAAAACTAAGTACTTGTTCCACCACTGAACAAAACACCACTCCAGGTATTTTTCTGAGAAGAGCTCATTCATTTATCAAAAAGAAGTGGGAAGAAGAAAACTTAATTTAATCCCACCCTCTCTTCTAATCGAGCTTTCTTTCGAATTTTTCAGACATTTTACATTAAACTATATGAGCTATTTACAAGTGCGGACAAAGAATCACTGTTATAGTTTGGTAACAGAACTGTATTTGCAATAATACAGAAGGATTCAAACAATGGTAAGGAAAATTAAACACACCAACAATGGTAACGGACGGCACAGACCAGCAACGGTGCGGAAACAACAAACATGAAGCAGCACTACAGAAGGAAGTATTGTTCTAATATTAAGACAGTGGGGAGCCTGAATGCCCATTTCACCAAAAATACTTATTCTTGCATTCACCGTGGATTTGTGGAGAAATGAAAAATGACATATTTACAAAAAAATAACCGCGCTTAAATAAAGTCAAAAGTAACAGAAATGTATGAAACAGCACCGAATGAAACTACACTGGAGGTGAACCCCAGACAGGCTGAACTGCACCGAATTTACAGTTTCCCCCCACAGGAAGTACCTCCCTCCAGGTCAGAGCAAACAAACTCAGGTTATCTTTTCTGGACACTTTATGTTTTTCTCAAATGAGCTGCTTAATTTCTTACAAGGTCCTAAGTCCTTTTCTTTTGTCTCCAGACCATGTGGAGTAACATTAAGCTGGTAAGTCAACTGTATAACCAAATGAAAAGTGTAGTGATTAACTTAACTAAACAAAGTCTAAATAAAACAAACTCGGGATAATCATATTTAGCTGTTTAATTGAATATGGTTAAACAGATGTAAAATGAAATTAAATGTGAATAAATAGGTACAAAGGCCTTCTTTCTCTATATACCGTGACCAGACCTTATGTTTATATAACAACTTGAATTTTTTGATATTTTGGCGTTGTTTGAGACGTGTATCCAGATTGTTCCAGAGTTTTACACCACATATAGACACACACAAACTTTTACAGGTACTTCGAATTAAGTATTAGGCAATTTGAAATCTCCACACCTTCATAAATTCTGAGTTCTCTCTCTTATTTTGATCAAGCTTTGAAAATTACTTGGTAGCCTTTATTTTTTATTGCTTGTTTAAAAGAGACGACAATAAATGCGCTGACAGGATTTCGAATTTCGATTTCCCAAACCATAAAGTGAGAAGAAAGGGTTGACATTTCATATCACGGTATCCTCAGGTTTGACGACCCCAAATTTAAGACTTTTTGAAGACCTTTTTTTAGACCACTTAAATGAAAATGAAGACCAACATCGCACCCATTATTTGGGCGAAAAACACCAGATCCAATTCTGATAATGACCAACCAACTACGATATCTAGAATCTAAGAGCCACTTTGGATTAAACCGACACTTCCCCATGATCCATCCAACGACTTCCTCCACTCTACTGATTCTTTACTCATTGCCGCCGGTGCCAGAAACCAAAGTATTTTTTGCGCGTACTCCAAAGTTTATTCACATTACAAGAGTTCACGTTGTTGTTTTTTTCCCCCTCCCTCTATTTAACATCACATTGCAGCCCGGTTGAGTATATAAAAAAATTAAAAAAGGCTAATGAAATTGAAGACCTTTGTGAAAAAAATAAGACTTGGACAACATAATTTAAGACTTTTTAGGGCCTTAATGTAGGAACATGAAATTTAAGACCTTTTTAAGACTTTTACTTTTAGACCCTGCATATTTAGCCCTTAAAAGTCTGATCAATTCTACACATGTCGTTGCCGTAAAGTTAATGGAAAATTCACTTTAGGTCATGGAAAAGTTGGAAAAGTTTTGAAATTTTATCAGTGAAAAAGAGTATTTGTATTTGAGCCACATATTTCTACACATATTTTGTATAAGTCTGTATTGTCTGCGTCTAATAGTAAAGCGCTTTATTGTTTGATAAGTAGGAAGTGTGCGGTCAGCATGCTAGTTGTTCATAGTGTTACCATCACGACAAAACTCAGATCTGGTCTTTGAAAGCTGAGTCTGTTTTTCGCGTTTTTAAGACAATAAAAATCTAATATTTCTACAAAAAAGTAGACCAAAAAAAGTTAATTGAATTCATTTCGGTTGTTTTTATTGTGACTGGGCTCGCCTCTCTACAGACCTGACTCGTATATGCATTTCTAACATAGTAGAAGTAGTAGCAGTAGTAGCTTTTTGGAAAATTAAATCATAATTTTTCAAACTGAAATCTGCAGAAAAGCGCGGAGAACCGAGGAAACTGGAAACGCAGAGAAACACATTGCTTCATACTCTTCAAAGCCACACTGCGGAACATTTCAGCAAACACACACACGCCTTTATTTTCACTTTCTCAGCGTCGAGTGTTGAAATGCTTAAATGTAACGCGGTCGGGCTCTATTTTGAGGAATAATTACGACTTGTTCTGTTCTGTTTAGTCGTGTTTATGAAGAGCAATTTTCAAACGTACAGATAATTTTGATTCAAATAGGAAAAAATATTGAGACGCCATCGCTTTTGTTTCTTCGTTTGTGTGGAGCCCTCTTCAGACTTTACCCCTACACGCACACACACACACGCAAACACACACACACACACTTAAGACCCCTCCTCTTTTACGGAGCAGTTGATCATGTGATGTATGAAGTCTCGTCGTCCGCAGACCCAAAACAACATCTGAACCACTGCGGAATTTTGAGTATTTTAATAATACATATACATTTTTATTAAACTTGCAAAAAACGAAGCGTACATTTTCATAATATTGGACCGTAGAGTTGATTTAAACTAAAATGCACCAAGAAATGAATTTGTAATGTTGTGTTTGTACATGAATACTACTTATTTATTATCTGTATTTGTACTTCATTTATTTGAGTAACGTTTACTTCATTATGTTAATTCCGGTAATTATGATTATTAATTTTTAAATACCTAAAAATATTGAGTAAATTCAGATATGTTCAGAACTGTTTGCAGAATCTTTAAGCACGAGATCTAGGTTTAGTTCGGAACATTACAGACATGAACAAATCTTCTCTTATATTTTTTCCACTTCTACGTTTGCGTTTTGATAAGAGGGGTTGTGCCTTTGAGCAAATACACACGCCAGAATTGAACCAACACGTACTCACGACCATAATGTCTTTTTGTCATATTACAATACTTCAAAATATGTGATCTCGGCCGCAAAAATCACACTGAAAATGTCTCGTATTTGATTTGTGTAAAGTAAAAATGTTAAGTACTATTAAAACATATATATTGCTTTGTTTAATGTAATTGTTTTGGTTTTTTTTACAAACACATACATTTAAAACACCAAATTTGAAAGAAATAATCAGCAAAATTCACGTACTTAATGCAGTTATGTTGGTACAAAAACAGGACCGATCTCTGGGGTATAGCATATATTTGATCCGACAAGAAAGTAAAAGAAAAATAAGCTACAAAACACAAGGAATTCTGATTCATTTCACAAAAAATTTACACAAAATGTTTTATCTAAAATGTGACAAGCCATTTTCATACAAACAATGACGATAGTGTAAAATATGGTTGAGAAACTCGGCTACTTCTCATCTGCTTACATTTCTACAAACTGAGTCCTAATTCAAAATATTACACGAAACATTTAACGATTTTAAAGAAAGTATTTTACGTAAATCGGTTCATATTTTCTGTTTTTATTATGACGATGGATCCTATAGTTGTGATTCACAGAAGTAGAACGATCTGAAAGTCCAGTGGAACGTAACATCAGAGCGAGAGGAGGCCCCGTGCGCATTACACAGAGTCTTAGCGCCCTCCAGTGGCCAACGCCGGTACTGACATCCACTCAAGCCTCTGGTGCTCATCATAGAAAATCAATTGGCTTACAAACAGAAAAATTAAACACATTGTGGATAAGACCAAAAAATCTAGTATGGCCCTTTTAGTCTCATAATAAACGTATTTGTCGACTGATGAATGAATACTATGTAAAAGTATAGAACGTGAACAAAAATAAAAATAAACTGTGTCAATATTTGATAGAAAAGACAATAACTTTTGTTCAAAGAGATGTATTAAATGTTTGGAGACTACAGAAAAACATTACACTAAAAAGGCATTTCATTAGTATTGTTAATTATTTTAAAAAAAACAGTAGTGGTAGTATTAAAAAAGTATTATTATACATAGATTAAATTCAGTTTCTTTTTGAGTCAGAGTCCTTTAGTCCACACCAGTCAACAGATTTTGCAGTGAACATAAGAAAACGGATATTGTTTTTTAAGGATGTGTTGTCGAAATTTAACCAGAACAAATAAGTGTGGAATTTTTTTCTTTTAGTGTCTAACCTTTTTCTTCCTGTGAGCTACTTTATGTAAAATGAAAATGCCAGAAAGCTATAAATTTTAAGGGCTGCCAGAAATGGAGTAAATATAAAGCCATGGCAAGCCTTATAATGGTTTACCGTTAGATGTCTGTAAAAAAAGAAACCATTATCCAGTCGTCTGTGCACAAAATGAGGCATCAAAATTATACCTTTACAGTGGAAATAGGCGTTTAGGCAATCAAATTTGAGTTATTCAGCACGATATGTATGATTCAGAAATGCTTTAACGAGCTACTTGGAAGGGGGTGGAGATCTACTGGTGGCTCCACGTTGGAGACCCCTGCTCAAATGTATGAATGAGTTTGTGTTATTTGAAACACAACCAGTAAAGGTGCACTGTGTAACTTTTCTAATGTGAGGTCTGCGACGTAAACTACCAGTCAAAAGTTTCAGAACACCACATTTTTTCCAGTTTTTTACTCTTTACTGTTGACCGAAACGTATTCTAAACTTTTGATTCAGCTGAACACACTCGTGGCTCGTTCTTTTTACAACAGAAATCAAATATTGTTCAGAAAGTTCTTCCCAAGTCTGTTGCAGAATTTCCCGTAAATGTGTGGCACTTGTCGGTTGCTTTTCTTTCACTCTTCTGTCCAGTTCATCCCAAACCAGCTCGATGGGGTTTAAGTCTGGACACTGTGCTGGACACTCCATGTTTTCAAGTTTACCATCTAGTTCTTTTTTCCTGACGTAGTTTTGGCAGAGTTGGACTTGTGTTTTGTTCTTTTATCTTTTTTTTTAACCTCTGTCTGTGCAGTTTTTACCTTTGTTCCATTTCAAGCTCTTCATTGGACTTGAAATGCAATAAATAACTGAAAAAATGAGGGTGTTCTAAAACTTTTGACTGGTAGTGTACTTGTCTCTGAAATGTTACACCGTATACCATTAATTGATGCCTATTTTGAGACATCCAGGAATAAAATATTATTCACAAATTAAACTAAACCAACTGGACTTACTTAGTTTTTGAGGTTGAGTTTAACTTCGTTGGTGCATTCTTACAGCTGGGGTTGCCTCTCCACAGATCTTACCTGTCACTTGGCGACATGGAGATGAACGCTATACTGTAGAACACTGTAAACAAAGTCACACCTCCAAAGATACAAGCAGGTGGCAAACCTTTCAAGACAAATTTTAATAGAACAAAACACAACTCAAGGTGTGTTTTTGATTACGTAACAGGATTATAACATGACAATTCCACATAATATACGACCTTTGATCAAAACTAGTCAAACTGTATCATCCCCGGCGCCCCCTTCAGGCAGAGAGGCGCTTGAACGCAACATGAAGGTAACAGATTTGGAGAATATTCACTTGGTTAATACTGCATTAAGTGACTGGTGGTGCCTTTGTAAACCTGGGGAATTTGAGCACTGATAAAACTATATTATGACTACATCAGATTTACAATATGTTTGGAAATTTGAGACTGTTTAGGTCCAAGGTTTGAGTCAGATGTACCTCGCTTAAACTAAAATGATTTAAATTGTATAAACTTATGCACAGTGAAGAATGTTGGGTGTCTAGAAAGGTGCTATATAAATCCAATGCATTATTATTTTTAAAAAAGTTTTTCAAAATATATTTCAAATTAGATTTTTTAATGACTTATTTTTAGTCACTGCTGAAGATATGTGTTTGTGTGCTGTTTATTTGTAACTTTGTGGATGCAATAAACCTCCTATAGCAGTATTTCCCAAACTTTTTTACTTAAAAAGTCACAAACCTTCGTGACCCAAGTCAATAGACATTATTCTTTAATCACAAAATAAAGTTGGATATGACCATTATTGAACATTAATGAGGATATTTGATTGTTGACTGAGTGATCGTGTTTCTAAACAATTAGTTTTACTCAAGTTTTAAACAATGGAAAAACAGTCATTGAAACAGCAATAAAAGGATTCATAAGCTGGAACAATATTGGAAGAAAATAGTTCATAAAATAATTATAAAAAGATTACAAATTATACAAAACGTGTCAACATACATGCAGATGGTTACAAGGCAACCCCCCCAAAAAAATCTCTTGCAACCCATGTGAGGATCGCGACCCAGTCTTTGGGAAACAATGCCTTAATGGGTCCATATTCAAGTTTTATTTCATTCATTGTTTGAAGTAGAACAGAGGATTTTGAGCTTTGGAGATGTAAACAGTCTTATAATGCAGGGATACTTAAACATGTCTGAATGAAGCAGTTCAGAGAGTCAATTCTGCATAAAATTTCTCTGTCTCTGACCTCAGATTAGTCGCCTATTTGGACATTAAATGTAGCCTTTTTCTTTTTCTTTTCAACATTCAATTAAAGCAGCAATATTGGAACAAAATAGTCAATAAAATAATTAGAAAAATATTAGAAATGATTCAAAACATGGCTTAACATTTCAACATTTCTAATGAGACAGGTGGGCCTGTCTGTGTTTTTGTAGTGCGTCCAGTGTGATTGCAGGAGGAGAGAGCAACACACAGGTCCGAAACAGAATTCAGTCTGTTTTTGTGCTTTGTCTTCATTTTTGTGAGCACAGATGTGTCATGTGTCAGAACTGTATATCACAGACCTACATGCAGATCGTGACAGGGTGACCCAAAAAAAAATCTCTTGCAACCCACCTGAAAGTCGCGACCCAGTCTTTGGGAAACAATGTTCTATAGCACTAACCCTATGCAGTAAATCCCAAAATGAAAGATAATTTACAATAAAACTATACATTTTTCTGAACCGTTTAAAGGTCCTCTATTAAAGTGGACTTTTGTGAGCTTGAATCTATGTTAGAATTTTGTTACCTCGTCAAAAACAGACCTGGATTTGTGTTTTGTTTCATTCACACATGTTTGAGTAACTCTTTATTATCAGTCTGTCTGCATTTCCAAAGCTCAAGATGCTCTATCCCACCTTGTGATGTCATGAAGCTGTAGGTTTCAAGTTAACAGATTCAACGGCTGAAATTATCCAAACAATTCTTGTGAATAGTAAAGTATATTGAGTCTAAAAACACAGTAGAGATCTTCCTGTATTACCGTATGACATATCACAAGGTGGAACAGTTTTCAGTTTGAGGGAAAAACTCAGCTTAAATATGCAAGATTTGTACTTTAAACATGTGACTGAAACAAAAAAAACACAACTCTAGGTCTGTTTGTGAAAAGAAACATTATAACACAGATCAGAAAACTGCCTAATAATAAAATAATCACCTTTATCAAAAGAAATCTGAAAAAAATTCCTGCCCTCTCTCCCGCCCTGTAAATGGACATATCATAAAGAGATGATTTTCCTTTTGGTTTATCAGCTGTCCAGACGGCGCAGAGGAGGAGCCCCGTGTAACTGATGAAGGCCAGTGACACCATTACCTCTCCCTCCCATACAATCCAGTTAGGAGGCACTTAGGGGCCCGGGCCTGCTCATACATTTGCCTAAGAACACATAAATGTCACAAAATGAGCTGTCATTATGGGACCCTTTCTATGGTTTTCACTGATTGTTGCCTAATGGGCTCTTTAAGCAGAATACAGTTACAGCGGTGTTTAAGTCCACTCTGTTCTGACGAAACGCGCAATCCACTTACATTTCCGGCCATTTCTGACTTCAATCAGCCTGTTCCAGTATAGGCAGGGCGAAGGATGTTATTATAAAAGACACAGGAGGGAGGGAGAGAGAAAGAGCGCCCCCTCCTGACAGGAAAACACCAGAGTTCACTTTTTTATGTTAAGTGCTTTGGAAAGTTTCCTAAGTGTTCAAAGGTTTTAAAGGCATGTGAGTTCATTGTGCTAAGACGCTAAAAAATTAATTGGCTTTTTCATTTTAGTTCCTGGTTGTTCATGGGCAGCAGATATGACTTATGTAAAGGTAATTCCATACTTGTTACCTGGCAACCATAAAGCAAGGGCCCAAATGTGTCTAAACTATACAATAGTTTTGATTAGACTAATAACTATAAATGACAACAACTTTATTTTGTTAAATGAAGGTAACATAAACATAAATTGTCCCTGCATTTTGTGTTAATGACATTGGTAAGTTTTGTATTCGCAGTCAGGGGCCGGAGGGGGTCAGGTTTGAGGATGTCATCTCTGCTGTTCACAGATGATGTTGTCCTGATGGCTCCATGGAACCAGGACCTGCAATGTGCACTGGGGCGGTTTGCAGCCGAGTGTGAAACAGCTGGGATGAGGATCAGCTCCTCCAAATCCGAGGCCGAGGTTCTTAACCGGAAAAAGGTGTCTTGCCCTCTCCGGGGTGGGTGGAGAGTCTCTGCCTTAAGTGGAGGAGTTCAAGTATCTCTGAGTCTTTTTCACAAGTGAGGGGAGGATGGAGCGTGAGATTGACAGGAGGATCGGTGCATCGTCAGCAGTGATGCAGTCGCTGTATCGGACCGTAAGCTCTTGATCTACTGGTCAATCTACATTCCTCCCCTCACCTACAATCATGAGCTTTGGGTAATGACCAAAAGGACAAGATCACAGATACAAGCAGCTGAAATTAGTTGCTGGGTGCTCCCTAAGAGATAAGGTGAGGAGCTTAGACACATGGGAGGAGCTCGAAGCAGAGCCGCTGCTCCTCCATGTCAAGAGGAGCCAGCTGAGGCTCGGGTATCTGATCTGGATGCCTCCTGAGCACCTCTGTCGGGAGGTGTTCTGGGCATGTCCCAACAGGGGGAAGCCCCGAGGAAGACCCAGGACATGCTGGAGGGACTATGTCTCTCGGCTGGCCTGGGAACACCTTGGGGTCCCCCTGAAGGAGCTGGAGGAAGTGTCCAGGGTGAAGGAAGTCTGGGAGTCCCTGCTTAGTCTTCTGCCCCTGTGACCCGGCCCCGGATAAGCAGAAGAAAACTGATGAATGAACATAGGTAGAAAAGGATGAAAAGTTGTCGTATTCTCTTGTACTTTATGACTGTAGCGTAGATGAACTGTTAAGTTGGAAAAGCTGCTTTCAAAAATTTCACATTACTGCACACATCTTTACTGTCATCATGAACCAAACTTAATAAAATGTATTCTTCCTGTATTGAATTGTTTCTATTTTTATGTAAAACATGAACTATAGAGGAAAAAATTTAAATAAAGTTCATCCTCTGGAATTGCAGTGCATAGCAATTCCGAGCATAAGATGATAGAAATGAGCTTGTGATAAAGTAGAGCCCTGCCTCTGACTACGATGAGAACCCAGTGTTTTCTCTGTCCGGTCATGCAGGGGACAAGACAGGAAACTTAACCTGGCTCATGCTAATTGAGTTCTACACATTTATCAATTTGGAATGGCTCTCACTGAAAGCTACTGAAAAAACACCGATATATTTGATTATATTCTGATTGGTCAAAGCCTCACAACAGCTGAACAAGCTGACAAATTCACCTGTTGAGAGAAAAGAACAATTCAAAATAAGTTAAAGTATGTCCATCTGGATTTGTTTGTTTTGGTTTGCTTGGGGCACTTTGCCTTTTTTTTCTGCTCAAACCTTAATGCTGCTCTGTGATTGGTCCGTTCACTGCTAGGTGAATTTGAACCTTAGTATCTCACGAGGTTGTGAACTTACAAATATCACAAGAATCCATCTTGCCGTGCAAAGTTATGGCTCCCTTGGTCTGGTTTGAGCTGAAGAAAGACTTTGGAACTTGCCTGTTGTTTTCCCTTTCGCACAGTACACATGTTTTCCTGCGAAGTGTTACGACGATAATCAATTTTACTTTGTGTTTTTGTTTTCTTACAAGTCGTACTAATGATGTTGCTTCTAATGACTTGTGCACCTCACTTGCCTTGGAAAGATAAGTGTTTAATGCCATACTGTGGAATATTCCATTATCACTGCATGATATTGTTACCAAAACATCATAATCTCACGTTCAGATTTTCTATAGCATATGTGGGTAAAAACTTGCCAACATTAATTACAGTCAGATTGGCGAAGGCGGCAGAGTTACTAATTGATTGCGTTAGCTGTTCACCCACGGGACCAGACCATCATCTCCCCCATCAACAAACAGTCCAATTCCAACATTTACAGACACTCGCGCTTCGTTATTTCACCGTTCTGCCGTTATAGAGACATCAATCTTGCGCTGATAGAACCACGTCAAGAACCTTTTGGCTGTTGACGGACGCGATTCATGATTTCAGACAAACGCGGCCGACCGTGACAGAACCATCAACCCAAAACGTCACCTGTTGTCTCCACCTGACCTTCTCGATATCTAATTCAATTTCACCGCCGCTCTCCTCGCCCCCTTCTCCCATCATAGAACAGTAATATAGCAATTACGCGGCGTGACTGGGTTCCAACCTGAAAGTCTTTTTATTAGGCTGGCGCGCTTAAATCAATCTAAATCTAAGCATAATAAGTCGGTAATCAGGTGTTGGGCAGAATAATAGGCTGCCACGCTTCAGGAGAAATAGGCAATCATGGAATGTTTTCTTTAATTAGGCCGACTGGAGTGGAAGGGCACGGCCGCGGAGAGCTCACATCCATCACGAGCAAGGTAGAAATGACTTCAATTACTCAGCGAGGAGGGAGGGATGAGGAGGAGAGAAAGAGAAAGAGAAAGAGAAAGAAAGAGGGAGGAGGGACAGGAACGAGTCAAGCTTACGACGATTGTTCAGCCGTGAAAAAGTTCCACAAAAACTATTCTCTCCGCCTTCAAGTCCGTATATGCTTCTCTCTTCTTCTCTTGCTTCAAAGCCGAACTATGTAACATTTTTACCTCATTAAAATGGAGCTAAACACCTAAGCTCCGCCCACAAACACATTTCAGATAGAGGTGATAAACTGGGCGGAGCCTGTGGACTAAAGAAGAGAGTGAGAGAAGAGAAGGGGCGGGGTTTGAGGTAAAAGGAACAGTGTGATTGGTTAGGCGTTTGTGATCAGAAACTTCAGGCAGTCTTTTGCGATGTCACCAACTACTTGAAACTACAGAGGCTACTAAAGGAAGCACAAATTTACAATACAGCTGCCATATAATAATAATAATATGGTTAATTATATGGTTTTGAATGTCATTATACTGCTTTATTTCACGTATTTATTTACTTGTTATTATATTGTTTTACCTGTACTGTTGTAAAGTATGGCATTAAAATCATCGATCTTGCATTTACTGTTAATCTAGTTTAGCGCTAAAATATATCTTTAACAACCTGCTTTCTGGCGGTGAGTTGGGTCGCCTCTTCACAGATCGGACCTGTAACTTGACGTGTTGGTGTCACCTGCTCAAAGTGCTCAAAATGCTCTGTTCCACCTTGTCCTGAAGCGGTAGTTTTCATCAACAGCTACCTTTTACCTTTAGTTCAGTAAATAGCATTTTTTGGGCTAAAATCACTCAAATGATTCTAGTGAAAGTGTATATGGTTAAAAAAAAAACACTGGAGCACCTCCTGTATTACCATATGACATCACAAGATGGAACAGAACTTAGCCTAAATACGCAAGGTTTGTGTGTTATTTATGTGTGAATGAAAGAAAACACAACTCCAGGTCTGTTTGTGATGAGGAAACAACATTAGAACATAGATTAAAAAAAATTGCATAATTGTATACATTTACACTTAATCTAGTTCAACACTAAAATATACCTTCAAAAACATGCATTCTTGCTGTGAGCGGGGTCGCCTCTCCGCAGATCGGGCCTGTAACTCGGCTTGTTGGTGCCACCTGCTTGTTTCCATGGAGATTAGTAAGTTTAATGCCATACTTTAGGTCAGAAGTCTCCAACCTGTAGCTCCCCAGCCCCTTTCAAAGTCACTCGCCAAGGGATTTCTGAAATCTTTTGATGCCTGATTTTGTGCACTAATAAATGGACAATGGTTTATGTTTTATGGGCAGTTAAGACATCTAAGGCGTACAGTGGCTTTTATAAACATTCAGATTCTTGTGATCACTAAAATGAACAGCTCTCTGGCATTTTTGCTTCGTAATGGAGCTCACCAAAGAAAAAAGGTTAGAATATTTCAGTCAAAGTGATTCATTTATTGAGACAAGCAGGTGCCGGGCCCTCCACCAAAAAAGTCACATAGTGCACCTTTAGTGTACAAATGAATGTACACATTTCACGGCCTTTATCTGCTTTTATTTCTTCTAGCTGAAACAATGCCTTTTACTTCATGCAGTATTCTAAAAGCAGCTGTGTGTGGGAGGAAGTAAAGGAACAAAATTGCCTGTACATGTAAAAGGTATTTCATTTGATGAGAACTATATGGAAGTAAAAACCTCCCTTCCTCTCTTCAAATCACAGCTCAAAATGTACCTGTACAGACTGTCCTACTTTCACTCCATCAGCCAGTTTCATTTTGTATTGTGTTTTTATTCAAGGTTCAGAATCTGGTACAGGGATTTTTTTTTTTTTTTCCCAGCTACAGTTTGCAAATTTCAAAACCATTCACTGATCAGAGTTACTTAAATGTTATGTTATGTAAGTTAACTCACAAAAGATGAACAAAACCAATCAGTATTTTCAGGCTCTTCATGACCTGACATGACTTATGGTGCACTTCTCCATCCGACCAGCAGAGGTCACTGTGACTCTGCTTAAAAAGAACCTACTACACTGATGAAAGGAACTGTACTATGTATTTTTTATATAGTGGTAAAAAACATTCACACAAATTGAGTAAGAAAAAAAAACAATTGGCAAATAAAAATAAAAAAATCTTCATATTTATCATAATTACTCACAGATTGCAGTTTAAAGCGCCCAACAGCCTCACTCACATTGTGGTCTTACAAAATGCTTGTATTCTGATGACACTCCTCTAGGTGGCACTGTTTGAAAGGTCTTATTTAAAGGCCCTATGTTACACAAAATCGCCATTACGTTCGCCTTTACGTTTGTTTTGTTTCATTCACACGTTTTACACACATTTCTTGGGCTGAAATCATCCAGATGATTCTAGGGAAAGTGTATAGAGTAAAAAAATGCAATTCTGATATATATATTTTATCACAGAAACACAACAACATGACATAAATACAGTATAAAGTGCAGATGAGATTGTTGTGCATCAATGCAAAGTCATACATACATACATACATACATACATACATACATACATACATACATACACACACATACACACACATACACATACACACACACACACACACACACACATACATACACACACACACACATACACACATACACATACACATACATACACACATACATAATTTAAAGTGAAAACAAAACAAAAATAAAACTGACATACATGCATACATAGAGTATATATATATACATACATACATACATACATACATACATACATACATACATACATAAGTTAAAGCCAAAAACAAAATGAAAACAAAATTGAAATACACATAAACATAAACTGAGGCAGATAACGCGAACAAAGAAATCAATACAAGAAACTGAGGACGTGGTTAAAAATAAAATCCCAATTCTTCTGTGATTTTGAGTGTTTTGACAGCTTTAGTGTTAGAAATACTTTTTAGAGTTTGAAGATAATTCTTGATGTCTAGGATAATGATTTTGAAGATGGGTCTGGAATTGGAGAATTTGGATTTATGGATACGAAATTTTCCAAACAGAATGAGCAGGGTTACTAAATATTCCATTTTAAACTGTTTATGGTGGAAGTAAGTTATTATGCTTGAGCAGTCCAAATGAATTCTAACGGAGTTTAAAAATCCATTGGAGCACTTCCTGTATTACCACATAATCATCACAATTTGGAACAGAGTGTTTTCAGTTTGAGAGAAGAACTCAGTGTAAATATGCAGAGTTTGTGTGTTAAACATGTGTGAATGAAACAGAACAAAACTCCAGGTATGTTTGTGATGATGAAACAGCATTGTAACACTGATAAGAAAATTGCATAACATGGGCCTTTTATTGAAACACAACTAGGCCAAATGTTTGTGTAATCCCTCATCTGTCCAGGTAAGATCCACAGCAAAAGAAAGATTCAATTCTGTCAACTGTACAAAGTTTATTTTGGTTGAATATGTTTCGAAGTTCATCCAAGCTGCTTCTTTAGTTCTGGTCAGACGCTGGTGGACACTACTTTATATCTGCCTGAAGGAAGGAGCTAACTACATTGAAACCAGCACACCTACTTGTTTTCTGTTTGTTAGCTCGGTCTATTGAACTGCACTAGTGGGAATTGTGCCTGAGTCATATTAGCATAATCATTCAGGCCCCTGATGGGTGCTTTTCACACCTCTGAGCCTGACCAGACTATCACTTTGTTGTTTTTGTTGTTTCGATTTAGGTTTAATGTAACCAAAATTGTATCTTAAAACTGCAAGTATGGAGAGAATTAATGCACAAAATTGGAAAGCAATTGGAACAAGCATTATATAAGATTAATGCAATATTATATTTTTTAATGGATGTATGTGTTTTTATTAGGTAAATACAATACAATACTTCTGCGTTCTCTATGCTGTTATGATGATTTCGGGAATTTAGCTTTAGGTGATGTCACATTCTCCAAAATTCTCCTGTGCGTCTAATACAAGAGCAGAAGTTTGTCATTCTGATACTGGAAGCACTAGTCAACACACACAAACAGGTCTACAGTTATAAACCACTTAAACTCTCAGTTCTTCAACACTCAATCTAAATAAAAGTCCACATTGAGTCAACAGTAAAAACAGGTTGTCAAAACTGTACAGCCACGAGGACAGGAGAGCGCATCATCACCTCTCCATCTGTGCAGAGGAAAGCACCAAAGCACCAGAGCCCAGAGAAAAGAGCATTCCTCAAACGCCAGCTCAAACATCTCACACAGCCTGTTCCTCACAAGACAACAGGAAGCAGGAAATAGCTACTAAGCCCACTGCAGTCAGAAGAGCGCAGGTCACCTTGAAGCCCACACAAGACCTCAACACAAGTGGTGCCAGAGCAACAGAAGAAACGGAACAGTGCAATGTTCTACCCCCAGATCAGGTCCTGATAAAGGAGCTTCTGCACAAGACTGGAAACCAGCACCCACGTTTGTACCACCTCCACTTCCTGCAACCAATGTCTGGAAAGTCAGGTTAGCAGAAAAGCAAGCGATAAGACAGGCTGCAGAGGAGCCAATGAGAGCTCAGGCAAAGGTCCACTCTAAGCTGTCTTCTTCTCAAAGTTATGCTGACAATGGTTGGCAAATTCATGGGAAGAGAAACCAGAAAAGGGGTGGTAAGCCTGAGCAACCACCAGTGAATCACAGAATTCAAAACACCAACAGAACTCAGCTCAAAAATCTAACAAATCTGGACCATCTCAAACTTCTGACAACAAGGGTGAGAGGAGCTCCAGACCTGCGAGGGCCATGGAGGCACCGAGGCCAAAGCTGAGTTCGTCCCAGCTCCAAACCCTGTAGTTAATGTCTGGGAGGTGAGACAGAGGAGACGTGAGGAGGAGGTAAGACTGAGACAAACTACAGAGGGGCAAACAAACTCTGAAACTTTTCCTCAAAGTGATCTAGAAGAATGGCAAACTCAGACAAAAAGGAGTAAGAAAAGAAGAGGAAGTATTGAGCCATCTACCTCCAGCAGCACAGTAGCCAACTGATCTCTTAGTCCAAACTATTCCAAATCTGCACCATCCAAGGCTCTCAGGTCTCATAGTTGTTCCAAATCAGCTAATCAGGCCAGTGTGGACACCAAAGCAAAGACAGTCTCAAAATGCTACTCAAAGCCAAATCCTACAACTGAAGAAGGAGAAACCAAAGTTCATTCCAGCTCCTATACCTGACGTTAGTGTTTGGAAGGTGAGAAAGCAGAGATTTGAGAAAGAGCGAGAAGTGAGACAGACTACAGAAGAGCTTAACAAAGATCAGGTAGATGTCCACACTGAGATGACAAGTGAAGGATGGCAAACTCAGACAAGCAAGAAAAAGACCAAAAATCCTGAGACACAAGAGAAGATACATGGACCCACAGAAAAGCTTGTGGCAGCAGATGTCAGGGTCAGAGTCACTTGAAACCTGGGATATACATCACTACAAAATTCAGGGGTGAAACGGCTTCCAGAACAGCCAGAACCGACTAGGTTATTGGTAACAAATCCAATGTGACTACAACATCTAATGAAGAGGTAAAATGTTCTCAAACTAATGTTCAAGAAGAGAAGTTCATCCCAGCTCCTGAATCAAAAATGAATGTCTTGAAGGTGAGGCAAACGAGATTTGCAGAGGAGCAGGCAGCGAGTTCTCAAAACGATCCAAAGAGCAACTAATGGCAAACTCAGAGAAAGGGAAAGAAAAACAGACAAAGAAGAGAGGGTTGTGAGGCTTTGCAGATGGCATCATGGCCTGATCTGACTGGGGCAAGTCCACTGACCAGAAGAGCTCAGAGGGACACACCAACAGATGCTAGAGTTCAAAGCCAGACCCAAACTGCTCTCATCCACCAAGAGGATTGTGGAAATGGAACATAACCATTTCAGGAACCAGCCAAATGTACAGCTACTAAACACAAGTTGCCAGAGTTTGACCACTTCCACTAAACGGAAGCCTTCAGGACAGGTCTACACCAATGCTAGTTACATCAAAATGAATAAATAAGCAAAAAAACAAAACAAAAAACTTGAAGACAGTTTTTGTAATACTGTTTATGAATGAAAATATTTGATATGTCATTGAATTTTCTTCGGTTATGTGGTTGGGTTAAGTACTCCTGACTCAAATTCTGGCTTAATTGTGAAGATGGGTCCACTGTTTCTGTATTTCATGTCATACACTGTGACAAAGACAAGGACAGTATGACAGTAGGACCAGAATGATTCACTGCAAGGAAGTTGCAAACTGACTCTCAAGCTGCCATGGCATTTCTGTGCAGAGTTTGAATGTTTCTCCTGACACCCTGGTTTCTCCTGTAACATGCAGATCCTCCACCCTGGTTACCTGGCCAGCCAAAACCATGCACCCTAACAAAATTTCAGGAGTGTGGGTCTAGAACTGTATCATGTCTTTCTGATTTCAGATAGGTATGATCATGAAAAACACATGATCCTTTTCCGAAAAAAACAAAACACAAAAATGAGAAACAGTAGACTGATTCATCAGTCATTTTCACTTCGTGGAGACCGTCTGACCTCGCAGCATTAGGATTCGTTCGCTCGACGGTAGGCAGATACTTTTTTTATTATTTTTTTTATTTAACCAATTGCTGCTATTTGGTCATGATGTATGTAATGCACTGGAACGCTCAGTGGTGTCAGAGTAATTGCCGGAACAACAGCAAACAAAGCAGAGAGTGAACATGCGATTTAAAGGTGCAATAAAAAATGCAAAGTTTGTATTTGACAAAGGAAATTCAAAGGAGGATAGTGTATGCAGTCTGCTATTGCAACTCGAGTTGGTTCAGCTTTTCGCTGATTGGCCTGTGCGCGGTCTACAACTTCCAAGGTTCTTGCAAACCGTCTAGTGTATTTCGATTCCTGACCTAGTCGCTAGAGAGAAATGAAATTGAGCGGAGGCACTAGGTGGTGCCAGCCTGGCTAGAGAAACAGAGAAGATTTCTGCAAACTCTTAACTGAATGATCCTGTTAAGCCCTAAACAGTTGTGATTTTAGGTTTTGCAGAAACAAATTGAATTGATTTTTTTTTAAGTTAACATAATTTGTACGTATATTTTCAAGTAATCCTGAACAAAACAAGCTCAAGATCAGGAGATATGTAGGTCCTAATGTGCAACACTCACTGCTCCTTTGACAGGGAACAGGTTGCCCCATAATCATTCAAGGCTGGGTCAAATGCAGAGGTCAAAACAGTAAACCTTAATCAAATTAGTTTAGGTTCAACACTTTATCACCACATGTCATTCCCTCTCAACTCATCTCTTGTTCTACCATAACATCTAACTTAAATCCTCAAAGTTCATTTAAGGATCTTGGCCACGGTTTCACTGAGCCCTTTCTTTCCTTCTCCATGTTCACTGTGCAACACAAAGGTAAAGCAAGTCTGTCAAAGGTTACTACCACCTGAAATCACCTGTAAACAAACTACATTCATAGACAAAGTGGGTGACGTGTCTTTCCACGGACAAAACAACAGCGTGGGATCAAACTTCTAACCGTTGGGTTGGAAGGTGCACGTTCTAACCACTAAGCCACTGCACCCCTATAGAAATATTAACCATAAACATCTGCATTTTGTTTTCCCATCATCATTATTATTGACTTCATTGATACATATTAACTTTGATTCCATCTGCTTTAATTGCGACTCACCGGCCACTCAGACGCGACGTTGACGGAGCATCCTGATAGGTCCGTGAGAAACGACTTGGAGATAATAAAGACGTGAGACCGAACAAATCCATCAAGTCGGCGAAGCGTGCGAGACAACATCTGGATACGTCCGTGTTAATCTAGAAGGTAGCAACACGCAACAAGATCAGCATTAGCATTTAGAGTAGCATTAAAATAGATACTAATGCTACTGCTGCTATTACCGATAACAATAGTGATAAATCAACATGTCAACATAACTATCAAATTAAACAAAAAATACTCAACTGACATGGTTCAAATGAGTCCACAGGGTTGTCATGGTGTCTTTTTTTATGATAATAATGGTGCTATTGTTAAGAAGAATGGTCATAATTCTTTATGTCAGTACAGTTTACATTAATTAAACGAATAAGAATGTGTTTACAGCCTATTATAATAGATAAAGTAGGTCGTGTCGTATTTGTTTATGGTTTTATTAATCTAAACCAGACCTGGCCATTGTGCAGTTTCCAGGCCACATATGTTCTTTTGGTTGACTCTGTCTGGCCCGTTCGAGCTCATTTGGAATTACAAAATAAACATACTTTATAATCTTACCTCATGCATGGACGAAAGCTGCTGTGCTTTTATTTTAGGTGTGACATTTTTTGTAAGGCAAACTCACTTTTTCATTGCTGAGTCATGAGATAAACAGTCTGACCAGCTCGCCAAAACAATGATATTTACTGCTTTTTAGGAAGTACTATTAATATTATGCAGTTTCTCATGTGGCCCAATGGAAAAAATAATTGCCCATCCCTGATCTAAAGAAGAGAGAAAACGAAAAACATCTTCCCTGTCCACAAATGCACAAAGCACTTACCTGCACATTTTTCACAAAGAAAATAATCCGTATTGATGCTAAAATAGGCTGAAGTCTGTTGCCGTTACCCTGTTTGTTTTTATTTGTTGGGGCGTTTTGCCTTTAGCTTCCACGCAAACCTCAATAGGCTCTATTCATGTTTATGTCACAAAAGATGTTTGGAGGATGTGATGACAACTTCCCAGGCCCAGTTTTCTTCATCTCCATGTCATTGTAGTGTTCCGTTATGTTCGACGAATCAACAATTACAACCACACCTCAGTTTTCATCATTTCCCCACTGACACACAACTCTGAATGCACTGGATACATGTGATTAAAAGAGGGGGCCAAATTCAAGACAAGATGCCACGGCTGGTGCTCCCCTCCCTCTTTTCCCCTGTGTCTGTGTGTGTGTGTGTTTGTGTGTGTGGGCAGAGTCTCCTGGACCTGATTCGAAGCACCTGCAAGCAATCAAGAGCCAACTACTTGAGACCTGCTCACCTGCGAGACTCTGCCAGATTGTTTGCTACCAACACACGGTGAACCTCTTGGCTCCTCAATCTCGCGGTTTTTACCACTTACCTTTTTGCCTCGACATTTTACTTACCTGCCCTCTCTGCTCTCCAGTGATCCTGCCTGCTCCAAGCCCTGCTCCAAGCCCTGCTCCAAGCCCTGCTCCAAGCCCTGCTCCAAGCCCTGCTCCAAGCCCTGCTCCAAGCCCTGCTCCAAGCCCTGCTCCAAGCCCTGCTCCAAGCCCTGCTCCAAGCCCTGCTCCAAGACCTGCTCCAAGACCTGCTCCAAGACCTGCTCCAAGCTGCTCCCCTGCTCCAAGACCTGCTCCAAGACCTGCTCCAAGACCTGCTCCAAGACCTGCTCCAAGACCTGCTCCAAGACCTGCTCCAAGACCTGCTCCAAGACCTGCTCCAAGACCTGCTCCAAGACCTGCTCCAAGACCTGCTCCAAGACCTGCTCCAAGACCTGCTCCAAGACCTGCTCCAAGACCTGCTCCAAGACCTGCTCCAAGACCTGCTCCAAGACCTGCCTCCAAGACCTGCTCCAAGACCTGCTCCAAGACCTGCTCCAAGACCTGCTCCAAGACCTGCTCCAAGCCCTGCTCCAAGCCCTGCTCCAAGCCCTCATTCGACCAATTGTAAAATAAATTCTCCTTTTTTAATTTTTATGAACTGGTCTTCAGTCCATTTTTTGGGTCCCTCCACTGTTGCGTCACATACCACAAGATGATTCCAAACAGCACATATGTATGCAGTCTTCATTTTACCGCTGATCACATTTACTTCAGTTGCTGTAATCGTACTTTCCCAACATCTTCCCTGTTTGTGACGTAATGCCGGACGTACACTGTGCAATATTTTCGATCGTTTCACTCAGCCCCAGCTCAAACTGTACGACCAAATCAGTTTGAAAGTTCACAGCTTGTGGAACTATTTCAACAGTGCGAAACCCTCACGAGAGCTGACTGGATTTCAAACAGGTTTGATATTTGTGCGACCTACAATTGCCGATTGGAAGCTGGTCGTGAGGTTGTAATCACTTCTCTTTGCCACATATATACTACACGAAGCAAGACACACGATTAAGACAAAACTCAGCCCGATCCCAAAACAGTCGCACGAGTGAAAAATCAACTCAAAAAGGGCGAAAAATCAATTCAAAAAGGGCCAAAAATCGCACAGTCTACACTCTGCTTAAGTGAGAATAGAGCCTATAGTGCTCTGTGATTGGTCGCTCACCACCTGACTGGCCCTATCGCTTCAGTGGGCGCATGCCAAGATGGATTCTCAGAGTTTGTGAACACACATATCACGAGAATCCATCTTGGCCACTAAGTACACAAAGAACAAGTTTGCTGTTGTGTCCTTAAACAAAACACACCCATCTTGCTTGGTATTAAAGCGGTGCACGTCTGAATGACTGATTGGTAGAGGTCTCACTATACGATATCACCACGTTATGAACCCCACGGTACGATAATTGTTGCGATATCGTGGGAAAGCTCACGATATGGTGGGGAGGCTCACGATTAGGAGTGTAACAATATCCAAATCTCCCTGTACGATATTTTCACATCTCATGGTACGATGTTTATTGCAATATTTTGTGGGGGCTAAAACTGTGAATATGCTACTTATTTCGTCTTAAAATGTATTGATAAGACTTAATCCAAACAACTAAGACTTAAAAGTGCTTAGAACTGTTATTTCTTCATGTAGTCTACACTGAAATGGAGCAAAGGATCATGGTCCATGTAGTTCTGTCTTTTTTTTAGCTATTGCTGCACCCTAACTCTTCATTTAAGCAAAGAGACTAATTCGATATATTGTGATGTTCCACGATATTATTGAGAGAATTTGACGAAACAATATCACAATATTTCGGTTATTGTTACATCCCTACTGATTGGTGTTGGTGGGAGGGGCAGAAGGAGCAGGTTAGCAGCCTCACTTCTATCAGTCTACCCCAGGGCAGCTGCGGCTACAATAGTAGATTTGACAAACCTGCAAAGTGCATTAAAAGTGCAAGGCGTTATTATTATTATGAAGGGCACAAAGTTAGAGCTCACTGATCTCATGGCATAACCGTCCAAGTCAAAATGAGTTTTCAGTCCCATTCTGCTGCTGCATTGGCTCAGTCTTCTGCAAGATTTTTACAGCCCAGAAAACACAAACCGCCCAAGTAATTTAATTCACATATGCGGGTTATTTTTATTCTTTCCCTAAAACTTTGAAAAAGACTTCATACTATGAGGCTAACGATGATAACATTACTTACAGTTTGCCAGCAGGTCAAATTCTTCTGATGTTTGTCTACATACTATTCATAGTGGAGGTGATTTGACTTGGCTACATATGAAATTATCGTACATGCATTACCATAACTTAAGTGTGCCGAAGATAATATAAGACTTTAAAGGTCCTATATTACACAAAATTGACTCTTGTGAGCTTTAAGTTATGTTAGAATGTCCAGTCTAGTGTTCCGTTGTGTTCGGCGGATCAACAATTACAACCGTACCTCAGTTTTCATCATTTCCCCACAGACACTGGGTACATGCGATTAGAAGAGATGAGGCTCCAAATTCAAGATGATTCCAAACAGCACATACGTTTGCAGTCTTCATTTTACCGCTCATCACATTTACTTTATCACAGTCGGTCGGTGAACCCATTGTCGGGAACTACACCGGAAGTCGTCATCTCATCTTTGAAAATGTCTTCCTGCTTTGTGATGTAAACGTGAATAGTCTATGGAGATGTTATTTCTTTACCTGCAATATTCCACACAATGGTATTAAAAGGAAGCGATCTATCTCCATGTAGACAACCAAGTAAAGCTGAGGTCAAGTTACAGATCAGATCTGTGGAAAGGTGATCCCATTCACAGAAAGAATGCATGTTTTTCAAGGTTCTTCTCCATAATAAGTAAGACATAAAGTTGAACATTCCAGGTAGCAATAACATCTCCATGGAGACAAGCAGGCGCAAGCAAGGACCCCCGCTAGAAAAGTTACATAGTGCCGCTTTAATGCCACACCTGGTGACCCACCTCTATATACAGAGCCTCGTCACGTTCAAGACTAACTGTAGGATTACCCAATTACATCTTTTGTGATAGAATGAAACCCACTTTGAGAATTGCCACCAAAAACACAGGAAGCACATGCAAACTCCACACATTTAAAGCATCCAGGAATCAAACTTGTAATGCAAAACTTATCAATTTTGTTCAAACATCTAAACCAAGAAGCTTATAGAGCTCATAGTGAAAGTGTGAATAGAGCCTATCCATATCCAGGGCTGAAATCATCCAAATGATTCTAGTGAAGGTGAATGGAGTGGAGCACTTCCTGTATTACCACATGACATCACAAGGTGGAACAGTGTTTTCAGTTTGAGAGAAGAACTTAGCCAAAATATGCAAGATTTAAGCATGTGAATGAAACAAAACACAACTCCGGGTGTGTTTGTGATGAAGAAACGTTATAACATGGATCAAAAATAGTTTAATCATGTAAAACTCCTATGCAATGGTTCAACTTTAATCCAAATCATGTCCTAGTTCCTCAGTTAAATCACTTTATTTATTCCCAAAAGTATAATTTAATTGCACCAAAAACGTTTATGTAACTTGTGCAAAAAATCTGTTATAGTTCTTGTAATTGTTTAAAGGGCACATGCAAAGTTCCATCTGAACCCTCCTGTCTACTCCTGCCCGCAGACTATTATCTAACCAGGAAGAGCTGTCGTATCTGTTAGCATTTAAGCAACTCACTGGACATCTTGCTATCTTCCTGTCCCACTTTTTACACATCGCTTCCTTCCAGACCTTCCATCATCATTTTGTTATAAAACACGAAATCTGTCGCGCTCACAGTTGCTGGACGCTCGCTCCTACTAGACACCAGGAAATCGCAAAATTGAGCAGCACACAATCTGGCGTTCGGTCAAATACTAACTGTTCAAAGACGGGGGGGATTATGGGGAGGGAGGGGGGGGTGGTGTACGTGAGGAGGTTCGCCCGTGACCTCTGACCCCCACGTGGCAATTCGGGTATAGCCTCCGCACCTGACCTGGCGCGCTCGCGGAGAAAGGAGGATTAGCGTGGCGTCTTGGCTCGTCTCCGTGGCGATTGTTGGACGAGATGGCGTTTTCACACAGAGACGGGCTTTGGCAGAGAGCTGGGCAGTAACACATTCTGCCAGGCACAAGCGACCAAGCTCCAAAAGTTACACTAGCATTTCCTTTTGATTATGTCATAGTTTGTGAAGTTCACGATTCGAAGTTGTGCAGTTTGGTACAGTCTTTTGCAACTGTGATTTGCAGAAATGAAGAACAAGAACACAGTAAAAACGTACTATCATAACTGCATGTTGTATTTATTAAAAATGCACTAGGGTCCACCACCTGCTTTGTCTCCATGGAGATGTTATTGCTTTGTCAAAAATGTTCCACAGTATGATATCAAACTCTATCTTCATGGAGACGAGAATGCATCTTTTCAAGGTATTTTGCATCCATAATTATACTATTTATAGATACGTTTAATGTCATACTGTGGAATATTCCATGCAAAGCAATAACATCTCCATGGAGACAAGCAGGTGGTGGACCCTCTACCAGAAAATTGACCTTTGTGAACCTTTTAAATAGTTAGAACCAGATGCAAATGGACCAAAAACACCATCTGGTCACATTGAGGCATGGTTGTTTGAATGTGCATAAAAATCACCTTTAAAGTGCATTATGTAACATTTCTGGACTTTGAACCTGCACGCGCTTGTCTCCATGGTGATGTTATTGCTTATTTGTCTGGAATATTCCACTGTGAGGCATACAATTAGTTGATCTTCATTGATTTTGATACAAGTGTTGCTCAAAACTACACTGAAAAATATAAATTTTTCTGTGAGTGTTGTTGCCTCTCCACAGATCTGAGCTGCATCATCTGCATCATCTTGGAGATACTGTATGTTTAATGCCATACTGTGGAATATTCTTGTCTTAAGCAATACCGTGTCTTAGCTAGATAAACAGAATGCATACACTTTGCCATAAAAAAAATTACAGAATACATCTTTAGAGGTGCATTGTGTAACATTTCTAGTGGAGGGTCCGTCACCAGCTTGTCTACACATGTATGAGCCGTTTTTGTTGGCGGATGCAGTGTTCGTCCACACCAATCCGATTTAAAATGGCTCCAGAGACGGAACAATCTGGTGGCGACAGCTCCCTCAAATTCATTTGAGTACAGATCTGATCCAGCACTGTGTGGACGCCTGAAAACACTGATACGCTGACGTAGGAGCTTTATTTGCGTCCTTATTGAACCACGTCACTGTGACATGCGATTCGCTGGGTTCGTGACATCGGCCATGTGATGCTATTGCGGAAAACAGTTTAAACAAACCAGAGACAAACGGGAAACAATGTAGCTTGAACTGCCTAGCTAAAAACGACGTGCTTGGACGCAAATCGTTTCCAATATGGTGATACAGTGACACGGTGATTCATTTAGGTATAAACGTAACCTAGAATGTTCCACAGTATACAGTAGAATAAACCTAGACAAGCACTATGCTACGTTACAAGTCAGAGAGTTGCCCCTAATCACAGATGGAATTATGTATTATTGAGCAATAGAAATGGATAAACACTAGGGATGTAACGATATCCAAATCTCACAGTACGATATTTATTGCAACATTTTGGAAAGACTAACTTAGTTGCAGATAGGACACATTTCTGCTTTTAAAATACCTTGACAAGATTTTGGTGTGAATTATGTCTGTCATAATCCCAAGAATTCAAGTACAAAACATATCCCTTCATGTTGTTTGCACTGAAATGAATCATGGGATATGTAGTTCCCTATGTTCATAAACTGTTGCTACTGTAAAACATGCATTTAAATAAAGGAACTTGTGATTCAATATATTGTGACAGTTCACGATATTATTGTGAGACTTTTGACAATACTATATCACGATATTTCGGTTATTGTTACATCCCTAATAAACACAAGATGGATATGTTTAATGTCATACAAAAGAACATTCCAAGCAAAGTAATAAGAAGAAGTAGGTAGCAAACCCTGCGCCAGAAAAGTTGCGCAGTGCATCTTTACGAAACAACTTATTGTGAAACTTTTTTTGCATGTGAATTTGAATATCTAATATTCAAACACAAATGCAAAAACACCTAAAAATAATCCTCATTAGCCAACATGTAACCCACCCTCATATGAAACATGGGCACCGTTTGTGAGCGAGTGGGTGGAAGTTGTACCTCTGAGCACATTTCCCATTTGTTTCCAAGCAGTCCAAAGCGGTTTACAATAAATATGAGGAAAGAAATGTTTGATCTTATCTACGGATGCTACCAACCGCCACTTCACAGGCTTTGTATTTTGTGTTTGCACAGTTGCTATGGTTACGGGGCGACAGATAGAGTGCATACAGTTTGCGGTCGCTCATATATCGGCCAGTGAAGGATGTTTTCAGGTGAGGCTGCTGTTTATGTGGGATAAAAGTCCATAAAAGTTTTTCTAATTATGACTTCTTGTGGTGGGATAGTACCTGCGGTCAATATTTATCATAGTTTTACATCAATTAAAAGTACAAAAATACACAAATAGCATTGAGTACTAAAACAGAATACTCCTTATGTCATCAACATGTAAATTGTAGATGCATTTCAGAATTTTATACATTTTAATCATAACTATTTTGCAATTTCGACACGTTTTAGCCCACGTTAGAGTTGCTAGGTAACCTCTACTGTACAGAAAGTTAACAGGAAGTAAAAGTACAAACTTCCACAAAATTCTGAGCTATTAATTTGAATACTAACGGAAAATATTGAGTCGTCCCAGGAGCATGGAGATGGGGCTTTGTATAAGACAGTAATTGTGTTTAAGATTTTGTAACAAATTTGACCTAGTTTTGTGTCGTTTTTTCAATTACCTCTATGTATGTCACGGGCAACAGCTGTGACATACATAGAGGTAATCTTAGGTTAGAGGTTTTGTTACCTATGGCAACCATAATGGGCCAAAACACTTCTAAGTTACACAATAGATTAATTAGACAAATAAAAATACACGCCAACACTTTATGAACTGCAGATTCAGTATTTTATTAGGTCCCCGAGGTGTAATTGTTTCGTAACAATGGACAAGAGTAAAAACAACATGTAAAAAAAGATCACTTAAAGGTGTGTTGTGTAACTTTTCCGGTGAAGGGTCCATCAAATGCTTTTCTCCATGGAGATGTTATTGCTTTGTCTGGAATGTTTCACAGTATGGGATTAAACTTTTCTATTTTCATGGGGACCAAACCAGACCAAGTTACAGGTCCAGTGTTCCCACTCTTTTTCACTGACAAAATTTCAAAACTTTTCCATGACTTTTCCATGACCTAAAGTGAATTTTCCATGACTTTACGGCACCAACATGTGGAGAATTGAGCATTTAGGGCTAAACATGAAATCTTAACCGTTTCCACTCACCTTATGGTTTGGGATTATAGTTTTTTAACATTCAAAATATGTTTGGAAATAATCATACTTGTGTAATGAGAGCTTAACAAAACGATGTAGTTGCGTTAAAGAGATATTAAAATTCCATGACTTTTCCAAAACTTTCATTGAATTTACAAAATTCCCTGACTTTTCAAGGCCTGTAAAGTTACATTTTAATTTTCCATGCCTTTTCCAGGATTTCCATGACCGTGGAAACCCTGCAGGTTAGATCTGTGGAGAGGCAACCCCGCTCACTGTCAGAATGCCTGTTTTTCTAGGTATTTTTGAGCTATAAAAATGCCTGTAATTGAATATCAATTCCAAATGGAGCTGTTTAATGTCACACTGTGGAACATTCCAGGCAGAGCAATGACATCGCCATAGAAACAAGCAGGTGATGTTTAAATGATGTAAAACTATAATAAATATTCACTACACATATAAACTCACCAAGCCAAGTGATATTTAGAAAAACATGAAAATCTGTCACATTTTAAAAGTGTATTGTGTGACTTTTCTGGTGCTTGTTTCTATGGTGATGTCACTGCTTTCCTTGAAATGTTCCACAGTATTCCACAGCTCTACCTTACATTTATTCAATTACAGGTGGTTTTACAGCTCAAAAATACCTAGAAAAAGAGGCATTTCCACAGATCTGATCTGTAACTTGGTTCAGTTTGGTCTCTATGAAGATAGAATGGTTTAATGCCACACTGTGAAACATTCCAGATAAAGCAGTAACATCTCCACAGAGAAAAGCATTTGACGCACCCTCCACCAGAAAACTCCCACAATGCACCTTTAGGCTCGCAGGGAGAGCCGTAAATTGACCGGGGAGGCCGTTAGATTAGCGTGTGGTGCGGCGTTGTGTGGTGTTTTCGTGCATGGAGGAGGAAATGCCAGTGCAGAGATACAGCTCAGATTAGTGGCGCCAGCAGCTGATGTCACAGGCATGCCCCCTCACCACCCCTCCTCCTCCTCCTCCTCCTCCCCCGCCACCCTCGCTCACCCTCACTCACCCCGACCCCTCCCCCACCCGGAAAAAAAAATGCCAGGCCAGGAGTTCTATTCCAAAACAACTCGCACACAACAGCGCTCTGTGCAGCTCCCGGCCACAGCTTCACCTGCACTGCTCCACTCGGCTTTCTGGATGTGCAAACTTTAATATTCTCTTAGCTAAAGTAAACTAACGCCGCTAAAGATGCCGTATGTCTGGGGGGTCCATCACCTGCTTGTCGCCACCTGGAGATGTTATTGTTTTGCTGGGAACGTTCCACAGTACGGCAATAAACGTATTTCACTTGTATGTAACTGTTTTAACTTGCCCCTCCACAGATCAGACCTGCAGCTTGGTCTAGTTTGGTCTCCGTAACAATAGAAAGGTTTAATACCATATGGTGAAACTTTCCAGAGGAAGTAATAACATTTCCACATAGAAAAGCATATTTGATCGACCCTCCACCAGAAAAGTTTGCATGTATTTGAGTCGTTTCCATTGCATATGCAGTGTTCGTCCACATTAATCCAACTGAAAACGGTTCCAGAGACAGAACGACCTGGTGCCACCAGCTCCCTTGAGTTCATCTGTGTATGGATCTGAACCAGTACCGTGTGGACGCCTGAAAACGTTGATATGCTGATTTAGGTCTATGCACCGCAAAATAATTCACCACCAAAACGCTAAGAGGCTAGAATATATGTCCATTCATAAATAAAGTCTGTGCGTACGACCTGCAGACGTATAATCTCTGAAAAGTTTAACATGAACCATCTCCAACATGATAGAAACACAGAACAGACTCACCATCAGCAGAACACCCCTCTGTCACAGAAAGAACACTCATATTCCACTGAGTCGTGTCCTTTAGTCAGACAGAAGCTGAACTGCATCAGCGCACAATAGCAAGTTGTTTTTTTGAGTGCTCAGTTTATGCAAATGCGCCATGTGGTTTTAAGTTTCGTTTCTGTAAAATGTAAACAAATAAGTGCAAAGCTGTGTGGATAGGGAAGGCTTGTGGACACAGAAATGACGTGTCTGGATGTAGATTGTTTCTGATACAGTGATACGGTGATACATGGATTCGTTTCAGTGTAAACGTAATCTTAATGTCATACAGGAACATTCCACACAAAGCAGTACCATCTCCGTAGAAACGAGCAGGTAGTCAACCCTCCACTAGAAGAGTTTAACTGCACCTTTATTATGCAATATTTTATTACATATTGAACTCTGTAGCCTTGGCATTTACAAAGTTTAACTTTAAAACTTTAATGTATTATGTGAAAAATATTACCTCAAGGGCTTAGTTGCTAATCCATGGGTTTAAGAATGATTTTTAAAAAAATTGGACCATTGCCATTGCATTTAACAGTTTAAAACTACTTGTTTAGGGAGAACGGATGTCCTTATTTACCTTGGACAATCCCAGGTTTGAGCCCCGTGTCCCCTGTCCCAGCAGATCTATCCAAAACCACTGATTTGTCCCAGTTTTATACAAGAAATGTACCTGGTGTCTCAATTTTTGACCAATTTGATACCTGCCAACAGTAAAGACAGTATCATAACTGCCCATTATGCACATTATGCACAGCCCCTGCAAGCATTTGGTGCCCTACACCAAATGCTTGCAGGGGCACCACGTGAATCCTCGCAAAACTTCGGCGTTGGAGCACATCAAGCATCTGTGCATAGGGCACCGGGATGGATAGCTACAGCTCTCCTTTGTTGAGGTAAAATACGTAAAAGCTGCTTAAAAATGACCAAAACACAATGAAAATGTAACTACACTGACTCACATGTTAGTCACGAATGGGTCAAGTGCAGAACAATTCTACTTCATTACGCACTCGTTTCACAATTTTAGTATTACCAGCCACTCCAAACCAGGGGTGTCCCAGTTTTTTATTTTTGAAAAACTGGTCACCCTATACTTATTATATATTTTGAATCATAGGTTACTTATATATCCAAGTTTGGAATGGTGAAATGATCTCCAAAAGTCCTCAAAAAGTCACCTTTAACCGACGCATGCAAGGCGATGATCTGCATCTGCTTGAACACTGAAGAACTTAGTATGAAGCTAAAAACAATGGCCGCAAGCTCGCAACAAAGTTACGTAGTGAAGACCACTTTATGTAAAAGAGTATGGACTTTAAAATCAGAGAGAAACTTCATAGATTCAAACTTTTTGAGAGCAGAATTTGCACATTACGTAAACTACCCAACACGATTTCTTGCATTACTTCTGCAAACACCACAAGAAGACTCGAGCTTTGTTCCCTCCAGACAAAATTCAGTTGTGCTAACGCTGAATGATCCCCACTATGGCGGCGCAGGTGTAGGGCCATGCTGCGCTATAGTGTTGGACTCCCACACGCCCCAGTGCATTGTGGGAGTGGGGGCGGCAAGCAGGACCGGGCCATCTGCTGCCACGACGACAGCTCTGTTTGGTCTGAGAACGAGGGAGAGTGAGGAAAAGAAGGGATCGCAGCGGAGAGAGAGACAGACGAGAAGGAGAGGTGCTAAGGGACAATGCTGAGGGCTAATGTGGAGAGGCTGCTACGAGGGCCACTACAGAGGGGACAAAAGTGAGGGCGATTTAACTGTACTGAACTACGCACTTGAAAACTTTACTATTGTGTAGCCACTTGGTTTTATTTTACTGTTTGAAATGTTTCTTCATTAGTTTTATTTCTTTATCTGTTGAAATGTGGATAGTGAATCATCTTGCGTAAGTCCAAGTCCAAACTGTGTTATTATTATTTGTGAAATGTGGTGCAATACTTCAGATACACGATTTGTAAAGCATAAAAGATTGGCGATAAAGTACATGGGAAGTTGAGTCACTTTCGCGAATCTGCAGCTTCACCTCAATCCGTGCGCTGTGTGGATGTAAACAAACACACGTGAAGATCTATCTGGCCTTTTTACTTTTAAATAACGCCTCAAACTGATTTCACAGCGCTGTTTTGTGGACTGGATGTCATTATCTGCGGACAATTGATTATTTGAGGACAATTTCTATGGTCAATGTGGATGAGATGCTGCACTTTAAACTTACTGTACGAGAGGTGAGGAATATGAGAAAATCTTGTTTTTGTTTACATCTGTCTTTTCTGCACGTGCGCAGTGGCTGGAAGGCAAAAAGTCAGTGAGGCCGCTCGATTGTGCTGACAGTTGCGTTGCGTCATGAGATAACTCGTCTTATTTAAAGTAGGTTTTGCATTTAATTGTTTTGACATGACTTCATTATCTTACTTTAACTGAATGTTGAGGATCAAAAACGTTACTTTGAAAAGTTAAAACTCGGCGATAACTGTTAATGATGTTGATGTTGACTTGTTGATACGGATGCTTTTTGCCTACCAAAATGGCTGCTGTCCCGGACATGACGTCATTGTGTTTTATCGTACAAAGTCTTCTCATTATTTTCGATATATTCCCAGTTTGTATTTTGCGTCTCTGTGTCCATTAGAGGCCACACAAACAATATCCTACATGTGCCATTAGTAGACTTTGGAAAATAGTGTGATTTTAGTTGTGTCAGGTTTGAACACAAACATTTTAATGCCTATCGGGCTCGGGTCGGATTCCATCACTACTCTGTTGGATGCAGGCCGGGCTCGGACAGAAAAATTCTGCCCCATCCACACTGTTGTTACTTTGGCAATAATATTCTATTCAATTTCATTTCTCTCCAGCGACTAGGTCAGGAATCAGAATACACTAGATGGTTTGCAAGAACCCCGGAAGTTGTAGACCGCGCATTGGCCAATCAGTGAAGAGCTGTGAAGCCATGACGTCAAACTCAAGCGTCTGTCTGGATCCCTTTTGTGGTACAGCACAACAGTAAACAAAGCGGTCAAGATGGATGTAGATGAAGGGACAGACTTCCAAACTGACAAAGATATGGCTTCAAATCTCCGTCCTCTCCAACCACCACCAATCACATTTATGCTTTTACTCACAAGTTGGATGAAGTGTCTTGCTTAAAGACACAACTAAACGAACAGTAAGATTGAAACCACCAAAATTGCTGTAACACCTCAAACTTTAGCCCCATATTCTGGGTTTAGTCTTGGTTTTGACCCAGTTCAGAAAAAAATGATGCAACTTTTCTGGTGAAGGACCTGCCACCTGCTTGACCATGAGATGTTATTGCTTTACTAAGGACGACTCAAATTAACTGAGCTATCTCCATGGAAACAAGCAGATAACTCCGGTCTACTTCAAGTCAGCTCTGTAGGGAGGCAAACCTTCTGAAAGTAAGAATTCAGTTGACTTCTCCATTGAGACAAGGTCCTGTATTGCACAAAATTGACTCTTGAGAACTTTAAACCATGTTAAACTGTTTTACCTCATCAAAAACAGACCTCGAGGAAACATTACAACATAGCTCTAGAAAATACCTAAACATGGGGCCTTTAACTGGGTCTAAACTTGGACTACATCAGGACTAGAACAGGACCAAACTGAGCCTTATTTGGGACTTTACTAAGCTCACACCAGGACCAAACCAGGACAAGTACGAACGCACCTTGAGTATTCTTGGACTGGCACTTTTCCCACGCATCCCAGGCCCACAGCGCACCCTGCTACCTCCGCCCCCCCCGCCCCATAACCTGCGATTCAACATGTCCGCAGCCTCTCCACTCTAAACATATGGGCTATTGAGTTACGCTACAAAAATACACATATCTCACTCTGTGTATTGCATAAGGGTACGTCATCCTCGTGGCACGGCGGAGCATCGCAGCAGGTCCGTCCGGGTGTCAGTTCCAAACGCGCCCGGTCATGCCGCTGTATTTTTGGACCGTCTTCAACTCGAGGAGCCCATAACAAGTGCACCCAAAGACCTACATTTACTATGGTCTGTAATGATTAATCAGAATCATCGCGACTACTGTAATCGTATTTTCATTGTTGTAATGTGTGGTCTGGGATGTACAGACTTGAAAACACATGCAAGAGACTTTTGACAACAAAGACAGTGGTAATATCAAATTAAAATGTAACAACTAAATGAACAATGTCTGATTTTCTTTTCTTGAAAACTTCAGTCACCATATGTCAATTTTTATGGTAACACATGTATTACCTGCGATTCAGAATACACATTTCGTCAATACTTTACAAGAACTTGAATCTGGTCACCGGTGAATCTCCACAAGTTCAAATGGATGTGACTGACGGGTGGATTAGCCAATTGGGGACATGCATGGTCTGTGTGCATCAAAACAAATATGGCTGCAAATGAGGAAAAAGAATGGAAAAACATTGCAAATTTCTGCAGAGTCCGTGAACGAAGCACAAAAATGAAATCTGAGGTCAGGTTTCTTCATTCCATATGCAAATATTTTATTAAAGATCCTATATAATGCAAAATTGACTCTCTGAGCTGCACATACACAGTGTTTTGTTTTATTCAAACATGTTTGAGTAACCCTGCATTATACAGTTGTTTACATCTTCAAAGCTCAAAATGCTCTGTTCTACCTTAATCAGTGAATGAAACAAAACTTGAATATGGACTCATTAAGGCACTGTTTCTCAAAGACTGGGTCGCAAGAGATTTTTTTGGGTCACCTTGTCACGATCTGCATGTAGATTGAAATGTTAAGACATGTTTTGTATAATTTCTAATCTTTTTGTAATTATTTTATTGACTATTTTGTTCCAATATTGCTGGTTCAGTTGAATGTTGAATAGAAAAAGAAATGGGTTACATTTAATGTCCAAATAGGCGACTTATGGATCCTTTTATTGCTGCTTCAGTTACTGTTTTTCATCGCTTAAAACTTGAGTAATACTAATTGTTCAGAGAGACACGATCACTCAGTCAACAATAAAATATCCTCATCAATGTTCAATAACAGTCAAATCTACATATATTTTTTGTGATTTATGAATAATGTCTACTGACTTGGGTCACGAGGGTTTGTGACTTTTACAATATAGGATCCCAGAAAAAAAGTTTGGAAATATTGCTTTAAGGAATAGCCCCATGGGATGCATCATCTCTTTTTCAGGGAGGTCCTGAAAAACATGTGTGACATGCCTCATTGAAATAAACAAACCAGACTGCACGGCTGTGTTTGCTTCTGGCTCAAGACGCGATGGAGGCCTGATATCTCTCTGTATTTTTCAGTCTGGACTTGCCAGGCAAACATTTATTTTTAAGTTAGTTTAGTTTTACCTTTACATTCCTTTTAAATAAATTATAACTTTAGTTTTACCATTCCCATTACCATTTTCACAGGTCCCTAGTAGAGCTTGGTCGTGCGCTGCATAACATTTCTATTTCTATATTCTTGAGCAATAGAAATACCAGTACTTAATAAATACTAGATGGATATTAATGTTTAATGTCGTACCATATAATAACATCTCAGTAAAAACAATCAGGTAGCAGACCCTCCACTAGAAAAGTCGTGCAGTGCATCTTTAAAAAATCAAAGTTTACATTTGAATGCATCATAGTCGACTAATCGGAGAAATAATCACTAGTCAACTCCTTAAATAATCTTTAATTGCAGCCCTACTAATCTCATTCATAAGCCCTTGGGCAAGCGATCACATCCCCAACCTCTTAGCACAAATGTCTACCAAACTTTGAAACATAATTGCCACTCATTTCGGTCTTTTGGGTGTTGTTTCCTCCTCATATTCAAATGTGAAAGCGAGCGCCGCCGTATCTGGCTGTACACGCTGTGATTTTGTGCGAGAATTGTCCAAACATGAGCTGAGAGGAAGAATAGGAGACGCATCGCAGCTCTCAAAAGGTCAGGATTTACATAAAACTGTGGATCGGCTCGCAACTGTTGGACGTCCTTCACTGGATATATGCACGAGATACAAATGCAGTTCTGGAGCTGTAGTTTAGACCAGGTTTAGTTCTGTTGGTGTGTTTGGAATAAACGTAATAATTACGCATTGGTCTTTAAAGCCACAGTATATAACTTTTTAGACTTTCTTCATCTTCATTGCGCTAAGAAAAAACAAAACAAAACATGCACCCTTTCTGTGAGCAGGCTCGCATCTCCACAACCCCGACTCTTACTTGTTTCCATGCTTGTCTCTATGGAAATGTTGTTTCTTTGGCTATAATGTTCTAGCCTGATTCATCAGCCGGTTTCACCTTGTGGAAACCGTCTGACCTCGCATTAGGATTCGTTCACTCCGTAGGCGGGTACTTTTTTTATTTAACCAATCGCTGCTATTTGGTCGTGACATATGTAATACGCCACTAACAGGGCTAACTGGTATATTAAGCTTTTCCCAAATCCCGTAGAAAGAAGGACAATAACGTTTTTGACCTTGATAAAATTCACTAAACATTCTCTTTGTTCCGGCTTTAAATCCTCGATCTCGGGAATCGTTGCCAACACAGAATGTATTGCTCTTCGCTGATTGGCTGATGCCATAACTGGCATTTCCAGGGTTTTTGTGAACCGTCTAGTGTATTTTGATTCGAGACCTAGTCGCTGGAGAGAAATGAAATTGAGCGGAAGCATTAGGTGGTGCCAGCCTGGCTAATAATGTTCCACAGTAGGACATAAAATGTATCAGTGTCCATGGAAAATGGACGGTTTTGGTAAATGGTTTTAAATAGCGCACTCAAAGCGCATTACAACAAGGAAACACTCACCCATTCACACACACATTCATACACTGGTGTACACAGACACTGGGGGTGAGGTGGGTTAAGTGTCTTGTCCAAGGACACAACAACAGCATTCATCAGTGAGAGCTGGAATCACACCAGCTAACCTGCTTTGACCGCTCAACCGATGATGTTTATGTACCGCCAACCTTCAGTGGACAAACGCTCTATCAACTGACCTACTTTCTCTTTCCATGGAAACGTCTAGTTATGTGCCACGTCCAGAAAGTTACACACTGTACCTTTAAGAGCTTTTTATATTTCATCATCATTCATTCACTCCTCAAGCAATTTTGGTGGTGGTAAGTTGGTGAAGCCACAGTTTCCCTGGGGCAGACTAGCAAAGACATGGCTGCCATTCTGCACCAGCTGCCTCTCTACACCAATCACTCACTTTCAGGCTTATTGGTTGGATGAAGTGTCTTGCTTAAAGACACAATTATACGAACTATGGTTATAGCGGGATTGAAACCACAAATGTTGCTCTAAACCAGTGTTTCCCATACTTTTTTTCTGGGGATCCATATTTTAAAAGTCACAAACCTTCACAACCCAAGTCAACAGACATTATTCGTTAATCACAAAATAAAGGTGGATTTGACCATTATTGAACATTAACGAGGATATTTTATTGTTGATTTAGTGATCGTGTCTCTCTGAACAATTAGTATTACTCAAGTTTTAAACACTGAACCAGCAATAAAATGATCCATAAGTCGCCTATTTGGTAGGGATGTAACAATATATCCAAAATATCGTGATATCGTATCGTCAAGTCTCACAATAACATCGTGGGATGTCACAATATATCGAATTACAAGTTCCTTTACTTAAACGCATTGTATTACAGCTGCAATAGCAAATAAACATTGGGAACTACATATCTCATGATTTATTTCAGTGCAGACATGAAGAAATATGTTTTTTACTTGAATTCTCTGGATTATGATGGAAATAGTTCACACCAAAATCTTGTCAAGGTATTTTAAAAGCAAAAAAGTGTCCTATCTACAATTATACTAGCCTCTCCAAAATATCGTACCGAGAGATTTGGATATCGTTACATCCCTATTATTTGGACATTAAATGTAGCCTGTTTCTTTTTCTTTTCAACATTCAATTGAACCAGCAATATTGGAACAAAATAGTCAATAAAATAATTGCAAAAATATTAGAAATTATTCAAAACATGCCTTAACATTTCAACATGTGTCAGAACTGTATATTGCAGACCTATGCAGATTGTGACTGGCCCCCACCTAGTGCCTCCAATCAATTTCATTTCTCTCCAGCGACTAGGTCAGGAACTGGAATACACTAGACAGTTTGCAAGAACCCCAGAAGTGTGAGTTCGAGCCTTACATTCTGTGTTGGCAACGAGTCCTGAGATCGAGGATTTAAAGCCGGAACAAAGAGAATGTTTGGTGAATTTTATCAAGGGGAAAGACGTTATTGCCCTTCTTCCTAAGGGATTTGGAAAAAGCTTAATATACCAGTTACCCCCGTTAGCGGCGCATTACATACTTCGTGACCAAATAGCACCGATTGGTTAAATTAAAAAAAGGACCCATCTACCGTCGAGCGAACGAATTCTAATGCTGCAAGGTCAGACGGTTTCTACGAAGTGAACTCGGTTGATGAATCAGGCTAGATCGTGACAAGGTGACCCCCCAAAAAAATCTCTTGCGACCCAGTCCTTAGGAAACAACGCTCTAAACCACCTGAAACGTTTGACCCATGTGGTTTAAAGCTGCATTTTGTAACTTTTCTGGGGGAGATCATGCCTGGAAAGTTCCAACGTTCCAACTTATCTAGAGTATCTCCAGGAACGCAGATAATCAAATCAAATATGTGAAGAGGCAAGCCCGCTCAGCAACAATGCACACCTCAGTAATTGAATAAATGCAAAGTAGGTATGTTTAATGCCAAACTGTGGAATATTTCTAACAAAGCAATAACATCTCCCAGCAGAAAAGTTCCACTGCGTACCTTTAATCTTTAGCCCTGGTTTAGTTCGTGCCTGACCTCACTCTACCTCTGTATGACTCACCACTCGTACCAGGCAGTAGAGGAATGGCGCAGTGGCTAACGCTAAGCTAGGTTCGCGCGAGGACACCGGGCCAGCTGGGTGCCAGATGAGAGCGTTAATTAGGCCCCTGTCCACCGAGCTTTGGTTACAGGTGCGCTCCTGCCGCCGGGACCCACGCACCTGTCAGAGGACGCATCAGTCGGGCAAAACACCACACCGGCTCGGACGTGACTAATGGATCTGAGTGAAACCACGACAAGAGTCCGGCGCGAGGCTATAAATCATGTTACACAGATGTAGCCGGGGGACTGAAATAGGCTCCGAGCTGCTGCGGGCGAATGTCCACCTCCGCTCTGTGATTGGTCCAAACGTACACACATCTTTGATACGTGTAAGAGGAAATGAGCACTATGTTATCTCTCGCTTCATTCTCATGCTGTAATGTAACGCTGCACTGTACTGATACTGATGATGCAGCTGATGCCATCAACATTTCCTGGGGGTGATGCTAACTATAGGCACTGCTCTGTCTGTGTTTGTCTGAGGCTTTGTTAGATTTTAATCTGAGTTATTTGACAACATACGTAATAATATTTCCATGGTACCTAATGAACATTCATATTACCTATAAATGTATAATAGGGGTGTGCAAAAATATCAAAATATCAATAAATCGTATTGTTTAATGTGCTGATATAGTATCGATATCGTTGGCTGCTGTATCGATATATCACCAAGGGTATTTTTTGGTATATTTTACTAAATAATTTTGTTACAGCGCTACACTTTAGAGGAAGGAAACTCGTTTAGCGAGGATTAACATTTTTGCCATTAGTTTTTATTGAATCATATCGAATCGATTTGAAATATATCGTATCGAATCAAAAGCTCACTGTATCGAGATATGTATCATATCGTGACCTATGTATTGAGGTATGTATCGTATCAGAAACTTCTTAATGATACACAGCCTTAATGTATGACACCCCAGCATGATGAGTTTTGTTTTAACACAATTTGATAATAAAGAGCTGATTTAGCTAGGTAGGTTTCCATGGTAACTGATTAAGATTCCGCTTAACATATAAATGTAGATCAGGCCCAGCATGATGTCCATGATGTTTACCGTAATTTGAGTGCACCTGAAAAACTGGGTCTAAACCTGGACCGCTTCAACTACATTTTTAAATATTTTTTTTATGTTGCACCTTTCTATAAGCCGCAGGATGTCCACGTCTTCAAAAACATTTCCAAGTGCAGCCCATCTGCTTTTATTGCCTCTGAAAGCTTTTGTGGTCTTTTTGCATTGAGTCAGTTCGTCACATTGCCGTTGCCAACATCTCACCATCGAATCATTGATGCCAAGTTCACGCTTTATTTCCTTCTTCAACAGCAACATCAACTGCCTTTAACTTAAAAGCTGCGTCATCTGCATTTCTTCGTGTTTTCCATGAGGAGGCTGTGTGCATGAAGCATAAAATAACTGCTTAAAACACAATCAAAATAGTATCTTCTAAGGATGTAACAATAATTGAAATATTGTGATATCGTATCATCGCACAATAATGTCGAGAGCTGTCACAATATATCGAATTTACTTAAACTTGCTTAAATGCTTTGTTCTTTAGTAGGAACAGCTAATAAACATAGGGAACTACGTGTCCCATGATTCATTTCAGCATAGACAACATGAGGAAATATGTTTTTTTACTTGAATTCTTGAGTTCTGACAGTAATAATTCACACCATCTTATCAAACAAAAAAGTGTCGAATCTAGAATTTGTCACTCCAAAATATCGCAATAAATATCGTACTGTGAGATGCATATTGTGATATTGTATTGAGAGATGTGGATATCGTTACATCCCTAATATCTTCTGTTAATAAACAAATAATCCGTCCATATATTAGCCACATCGTTGTATAAGATGCAAGAATTACGGTAATAATTTTTGCTTTTGTTTTAGACGTTCTGAGTCCCCTCCACTCTCTCTTTATGGAAAATTGTGCGTCTGGTCACCTCTGAATCTCAGTTCAGATACACTACTGATCAAAAGTTCTAGAACTAGCCCTAATTTTTCCAGTTATTTATTCCAATTCAAGTCATGCAAGTCCAATGAAGAGCTTGACAAAGGTAAAAACTGAACAGACAGAGGTTAAAAAAGATAAAAGATAACAAAATACAAGTCCAAGCTCTGCCAAAACTACCTCAGGAAAAAACAACAAGATGGTAAACCAAGATTAAACCCCATTGACCTGATTTGAGATGAACTGGACAGAAGTGCCACACATTTATCTGAACTTCTGCAACAGACTTGGGAAGAACTTTCTGAAGAATATTTGATTTCTACGGTAAAAAGAGTAAGTGTGTTCAGCTGTTACATCTGTCAAAGGTGGCAGAATCAAAAACAGAATCAAAAACTTCAGAATACATTTTGATCAACAGTAAACAGTAAAAAAATGGAAACAGTGTGGTGCTTTAAAACTTTTGACCGGTAGTGTAGGTGTGATTGACAGGTGAACTGAAAAACCCAGACATCACAGATTTTGGCAGAATCAATGAGTGACGCACTAAACTGTTAATGTGAGGTGAGAGAAATGTTGTTTTATTTGTAAATGACGACCAGTGAGCTCCTTAGTTTCAGATGTGTCACTAAAAAAAGCTAATCTGATTCCACGATCATGTTTAGTTCTGGCTCGGGATGCAACAGAGGGTGTGAAGGGTGTCATTATTATTCATTTTATTTATTTATTTGCAATTTTACCACCAAATAATTCAAAGTAAGGGTGAAAGCATTACTGTATACCATGAACAATATACAGTGTGAGGAGTTCGGCAGTTGTATTCCCCAACATGTGACCCTTTCAACCTTCTCATTCCCCCGGCGTTCGAGAGCAACCTGCTTCGTGTTAAAAGCACTTTATCAATATATTGGACTTCCCCGCACAGTCAATAGAGAGTCCATTAGCCTAGCGCTGCACCGGGGACCCTGATCCTACTGTGAGCTCGGCTATAGGCTACATCTCTGTTAGCTCGGGTTAGCACGCAGCATCATGCTAAGTCAGTCCTGTCACGTCTAATGCCATTATGGACGATTAGGCATCGCAGAGTTGAGTAATGAGATTAGCAAGGTACTAAATCTGACACACCAAAACTAGCACGCAGTATACACGTATCTTAGAGAGTACTTCAGTTAGAAAAACCTTTGGCACAGTACCCTGAAGGTTGATGGTTGAATCCCTGCAAGTGGCATACTCTTCTTCTGCCAGTACCTGTTTTTTTTTTTTGTTTTGTTTGTTTGTTTTTTTCATGCAATTTGGTAAAATTTGTTTTGTTCAAGTATCATCTGTGAACCAGGAAGTAAAACTGGTGTGCTGTTAGCATGCTAGTTGTTGTTAGCATTACCATGACTCTACTAAGTAGAGTCACTTATAAAAGCACTTATAAACTCACTGTGGTGAATAATCCGGATGCTCTGGTAAGTGATGAATAATGCTGGATCAATGCCAACTTGAGATAGAGAAAAATCCCGCACACCGTCTTACTTGAAAATTGTGAGATTTATTAGGTCAAACCGTGCAACGTTTAGACACTAGGCCTTCGTCAGGCAAACAGAATGAGAGCTCTGGTGGCCATGTTAAACAGGGTGTGGCAAGCACCTAATCAATCAATCAGTAAAAGCACCCAATCAATCAATAAAAATCTGCACTTTGCTTGAATAAGTTTCTCTTACAGCATCACAGTAAAGTCCATAATACATCTTCCTTGCATTTAGTAACACTGCTACAATCCAGAAGTTACATATTGCCCATGATGCCTCACACTTTTAACCCTTTCCAAAACTGAATGCTATGTGTTCCACCTTGTGATGTCACCAGGAGACAAATCAGGAAGTGCTCCTCCATGTTTTTAAAGTCCACTCACAAGACTCATTCAGATTCTTTCAGAGCTCAAACTATCTCGCTTCCGTCGTCTGCCCCAGGGCAGCTGTGGCTACAATAACATCATCAAATAAAACAGAAAACGCACACCAAAGTTCTTGTAGAGGTGCAAATGCAAGGAACAGAAAGATAAAAGTGAAAAAATGCAGAGCACACTCAGATGGCCAATGTCCAAAAGCTTTTTTATTTTTAAATAACGTTTCGGCCAAAAAAATATATATATAAGATATTTTTCTTGCTTTGGACCACAGTACACCTACAATAGTATCTCACTGCCTCTGAGTGTGAAGTGAATGAATAATAGGGCTGAGTATCATTAAGATGTTGCCAATACGATATATACCTCAATACACAGGCCACAATATGATACGTTTTTCGATACTATACACCGTTTGATTCAATACGATTCGATTTATTTCAAACCGATTCAATGAAAAACAAAGTCTAAATTATGGCTGTGATACTAAAAGTGTACTTTAACTGTAAGTTAATATGAAAAACACTCAATCAAAACAGTGAACATGTCAACACAATTGTCACTCTTACACAAAATAATTAAGTAAAATACACCTAAAAAATACTCTTGGTGATATAGCAATACATCAGCCCATGATATCAATACTGTATCATCAAATTAAACTATACGATATATCAATATTTCAATATTTTTGCACACCCCTAATGAATAATGCTCTGTAAAGTTCCAAAAAAGCACTATGTAAAACTGATCCATTATTATCTTCAGAGATACACAGCTATTGTTTAAGCCTCATTTAAGCTTCTTCACTCCAGGACTGTTGTAAAGGCTTCAGATAAAAAAATTACAACAGACTGAAATGATTGCCATAACAGTTAACAATTTATAAGATAATACTACATTTTTCATCAAATGTTACAAATAACCTGAAGCTGAAACCCATGAATAGTTTTGTTTTCGCTCAATATACCAAAATGTTAGTTAAAAGCACCAATCTGAAGAAATATCGTGCTACTAAAACGAACATAAATACTTAATGTTGTAAATACACCTTCTCTAGCTGCAGCAGTGCATTGTGGGAGTAGATACATATAAAGTGCCGGGGTATTGCATGTGCGTGATGTTGCTGCAGTCCACAGTAGAGCGGTGAAGATGACATGAGAAGCCCTGATTAATCATTCATCAGTGCTGAGTGAGCTGTGGTCACCTGCACCTCCGTCCACCCTCAAGACTGCAGCTCCTCTTCTGCCCAGCGTCAGGAAACACGCACGGACAGATTCAAACGTACAACTGCAAAACGACATCCAAAATTCTCACACTAAAGCCTTTTTCTTTGCACATAGAGAAACCTAGTTTGAGAAATTGCAGTGTTGCAGCAGAAGGTGTAAGAACAAGAGCAAAAAAATTGAATCAGAAGTGTGAAAAACTCAAAAATATTATGTTGACTTCAAATAAATATATGTACAGAAATGTTTTAAGTTTTATGAACATAAACCACGTAGACTATCTTGAAACCCAAACAATTCGTGTATCATTTGTTCATTAATTTTTCAATATAAAACCAAAAATAAGAAAACAAAACAAAAACTATTTTCTTCATTATTTGTCTCCAAAACCAAAATGAAAAAAACTGATAACAATAAATTTTTTCAGTTTTCGATTTTGTGTTTAAATGAATAATGTAAAAAAAACTGATAACGTCGTTTAGGTGACTTCCGTGACTACAGACTGAACCAGGACTAAACCAGGTCCTGGACCAGACTGGGACTGAGACTGGGAGCAGGACCGGGACTAAGACTGGGACTGAAACCGGGATCAGACCAGAACTGAGACCAGGATTGCAACCGGGAACAGGGCCAGGACTGAGACCGAGATTGAGACCGGGACCAGACCGGGACTGAGACCAGGACTGAGACCAGGACTGTGAAGGTGAGGCCAAGTTACAGATCAGATCTTTGGAGAGGTGATCCCGTTCACAGTGAGAATGCATGGTTTTCAAGGTTCTTCTCCATAATAGACTGTATTCACGCTTATGTCTGTTCACCGCAGTTAGTCTGACAAAATCTTAAAAAAATTAGAAAATTGACCTAATCCGTGTGTCATTCGTTCATTCATTATTCAAAATAAAACCAAAAGTAAGAAAATGAAAAAAACAACAATTTTCTTCATTATTTGTCTTCAAAACCAAAATGAAAAAATGAATAATGATTTGTTTTTTGGGACCAGACCAGGACTGAGACTAGGACTGAGACTGGAACCAGGCCAGGGCTGAAAACGGTTTAGTCCTGTTTTAGTCCTGATTCAGCCCTGGTTCAGTCCATTATCCATTTTTTCCATCATTCATTTAAACACAAAATTTTTGTTTTTTCATTTTCTTATTTTTGATTTTATATTGAAAAACGAATGAACGAATGATACACGGATTCCAAACAATCTGCTTTGGATTGACATAAAATAATTAAATGGAGGCTAAATAAATTGATAAAAATACAAAGAGACAAACTTTATGCCAAAATTTCATACAATTTTGATTTATGAGATTCGACTTAATAAAATGTATTATAAGGAATTGTGTTTTGTTTCCTTAACCTTATCCCTCCCTGAATCATAAATGCTACTAAACCACACTTTCTTTGTGATACACTTTTAAGCGGTTAAGCGGGAATCCCATTCGTTTTAATGGGCAATGTGAGAAAGTTTTTCCGTTAAAAAAATCCACAAAGCGCCGATTCTCTGGAAAGCTTTAAAGCAGCTTTGTGGTTTGTATATGTACTTATCTGCTCGAGATCTGCAGCTTCATGCAAAATAATACAGCCTGAATCACAATGGCGACGGAAACGGTAACTTCCGCAACACAAAGTGAATATACTGACCTGCAGAGGACACAAAACACTAAAACACACATTCAAAACACATTTTCTCTTGAAGATTTTAAGCTCAAAAACCACGAATTCCAAGACGCCCAAACGTTGACCGTGAGCAGGTAAGCAGGTGCACTTTAATCAAATGTTAGCCCTCAGAGCCAGCAGAGCATTAGGACTCCACAGATCTCCTCTTCCTCTCTCCGGTGCCGTGTGCAGAGGCTGGAGGAGGGTGCCGAGTTCACCCAAAGGTCCTCCTGATTGGCTGGAAGTTCATTAGCAATACCGAACAATGGGCTCTGAGTATCCACTGTAGTCCTGTGCGGTTGGAGCAGGGCTGTGGCTGTCTCTAGCTTTTTGAAGTTTAATGCATTTTAATCAGCAACATTCAACTTAAAAATGTACAAAAATAACAAATGGATGTATGAATTTTGTTCGTTTGACTCATCCTTATTTGTAACTTTCCTAGTGGATGCCCTGCCACCTATTTGTCACCATGGAGATGTTATTTGTTGATGTTTTTCAAGGTTCTTCTCCATAATAGGTTCTATTCACACTTAAGTCACAAACCAGGAAAAAGGTTGAAAACATGCGAAAAAATCTAGAGAAAATGGACCAGTTTTCTAATTCGTGTATCATTCGTTCATTTGTTTTTCAAAATAAAACCAAAAGTAAGAAAACGAAAAAAAAGAACCCGACTATTTTCTTGATTATTTGTCTCCAAAACCAAAACGAAAAAAACGGATAATGATTTTTTTTTTTCAGTTTTCGATTTTGTGTTTAAATGAATAATGGAAAAAACAGATAATGGCTGTTTCCTGTTTTACGTGACTTAAACTGCGATGCTGGACTGAACCAGGATTGAACCAGGACTACACCAGGACTAAACCAGGAGTGAGACTGGGACCAGACCAGGACAATACTGGGACTGAGACTAGACTGAAACAGGACTGAGACCGGGACCAGGACCGGAACCAGAACAGGACTGAGACCAAGACTGAGATCGGTTTAGTCCTGGTTCAGTCCGTATATGGCTCAAAATCCGGCATCACAGTTTAAATCACGGAAACGGAAAACGGCCTTTATCAGTTTTTTCCATTATTCATATAAACACTAAATCGAAAACTGAAAAACTAATCGTTATCCGTTTTTTTATTTTGGTTTTGGAGACAAATAATGACGAAAATTGTTGTTTTTTCGTTTTCTTATTTTTGGTTTTATTTTGAAAAACGAATGAAACACAGATTTTTTTCGTCATCTCCATGTCATTGTATTGTTCCGTTATGTTCGGCTAATCAACAATTACAACTACACCTCAGTTTTTATAATTGACGCACAACTCCGAGTGCACTGGGTACATGCGATTAGAAGAGATGAGGCACCAAACTCAACATGATTCCAAACAGCACATACGTATGCAGTCTTCATTTTACCGCTGATCACATTTACTTTATCACAGTCGGTCGGCGAGCCCAGCACCAGGAACTACACCGGAAGTTGTCCTTGCATGTTTCCAAACGTTTTCCTGGTTTGTGACGTAAGCGTGAATAAAGCCTATGGAAATGTTATTTCTTTCCTTGCAATATTCCACACAATGGCATTAAACATAAGCGATCTATCTCCATGTAGACAACCAACTGAAGGTGAGACCAAGTTACAGGTCAGATCTGTGGAGAGGTGATCACATTTATAGTAAGAAAATCTAGGAAAAATTTGAGAATGGCCCAGTTTTCTTCATCTGCGTGTCACTGTAGCATTCTGTTATGTGGCAAATCAACAATTACAACCATACCTCAGTTTTCATCATTTTAATAATAAATAAATAATAAATAATATAACATCATTTTAATGCATTCATCTAAATTTGCTGGCAAACAATACATACCCTGGTAGCCAAACAAATACTTTTCTACAAAGAACGTGCAGCATTTCGTTTTGAGCTGCCTGTAAGTGACATCGAAGAAGCGATTAGAGTCACGTCCCCCATGAAAAGCTTTGGCAGATTATGAAGACCACCGCTAAAGATTGTTTGAATCCATGGATTTATCATACTTGGATGGGTTTTATCACAGTCGGTCGTCGAGCCCAGTGTCTTTAACTACACCGGAAGTTCTCATCGCATTTTTCCAGGCGTCTTCCTTGTTTGTGACATAAGCGTGAATAGAGTCTATAAGTCATCAGTAATTGAACAAATGCAAAACAGAAAGTTGAACATTTCCGGTAGCAATAACATTTCCACGGAGACGAGCAGGTGCAAGCAAGAACCACCGCTATAAAAGTTACATAGTGCCGCTTTAATGCCACACCTGGTGACCCACCTCTATATATAGAGCCGGGTCACGTTCAACACTAACCGGCGGATTACCCAATTACACCCGTTGTGATAGAATGAAACAGACTTTGAGAACCAAAAACACATGAAGAACACTCAAACTCCACACAGTTAAATCATCCAGGAATCAAACTTATTGCCACCTTATCAATTTTAGTCAAACATCTACACCAAGAAGCTTATAGCACTTCTTCTACAGAGTCAGATAAGGCAGCGTAGCGGAACAGGTGACTCAGCTCGCTCACGGCACCAATCCCCCTGAGATCTTTGACCCCATAATGGTATCGCGGAGAGGCTTATGGTAGATCGGCTCCGAGCTGTTGCAGAGATTAGTGTCACGCACATTTGGGAGTGGGCCAGGCCTATATCGGGACCTCCATCCGTGGTATTCCGAGCGTTCATTACAGTGCACCCGGGCCCATGTTGAAATCTGATAGGGGGTGCATATAGTAGCAAGCGAATACTAGCTACTTCTGTTGCCGGAGGGGCTATATGTGGCTGTGCGTTGACCTACATGGAACAAGCCAGTGTGTTCTTTAAAATATGGATAACCCCCGCCCCCACTGTACTTCACTTCACGCTCGTTTTCTTCAGCATTACAGTGTACATGAAAAACTACATTGTTGCAGTACCAGTATTCGTCGCGTTTGATATGTACAGCCAAAGTACTCAGAGGAAAGATAGGGTTTTAAGGAGGTGAAACAGAGAGGCCCCGCCCACCCCTCTACGTGCGCAGGCCAACGCTGTAGTGGAAAACAAACACGCACGTCGAACAAAAACAATCCGTTCCTCTCTGAGCGGAGCGGTGTAAGCTGAGCGTAGTGCGCATGGATGAGAGAGGATGTGCAACTCGGCCTTTTCACAATAAAAGACTCGTGCATAAATATAGAGGACCATTATATTCTTGAACTAGGATTATTATTAAAGATATATAACGCATTAAATGACACTAAAACAAACAAAAACACTAACAGGAGGTGCATGGGCTCCACCTGCCGCACCACAGACGAACAAAAGTGTAAATTAGGCTAAAAACAATAGCTTAAAGAACTTATTTTAACTGATTAATAATTTAGTCTGATGAGAAAACTGGTGAAGGTATGGACTCTAAACGTGCACTATGTAACTTTTCTTCTACTTTTCACCACGAACATATTATCTTTTCACCTGGAATGTTCAAAAGTAGAGCATTAAATCATGGATACAAGCATGGGATGCCATCTGACCAAGTTACAGGTCAGATCTGTGCAGAAGCGACCCCGCTCACGATAACAATGCATGTTTTTCAATGCATTTTGAGCAATAAACATGTATCTTTTTTATTAAATGCAACATAAATAAGTAAATAATTCATGTCATATTTAATGTCATACTGTGGACAGACCAATAACCTCTCCATGGAGACAAGAAGGTGAAGAAAAGTTACACAGTGCACCTTTAAAAACAACTTATTCATAACCTGTTATACAATCCTATGTTATATTGTGTGTACTGTTGGTCATGCGTTGCTGGAAAAGAAGATATTCCCATTAAATATAGGCAAGTCTGAAACAAAAATTACAATATTGACTCATCGTTCAGTGTATGAAAGCTGGAACAATAATTTTTGGCACTCAAAATTTATCGTGTGTACAATTTATTTGCAATAATGGTGAGATTTTAGTACTTTAGTATAGTATTTTCTGTACTATGATGAGATTTGCTGCAGATCTTTTTTTTATGATACTGTAGCTTATATTTAAAAACTGGTTTACTTAGTTTACTCTGGTTTACTTTACCATTACTTATCCTACTTTGTGTTAGTGGAATAAAGCAGTTTCAGTATTATCATTTATCGCAATATTTTCCTGTAGAAATACTCTTCAAGACTTGTTATTAATACAGACCTACCTGTAGGCAATATATCACTGAAGTGTCACGCCCACGCACACAACAGCAGAATATTGCAGCTCTACCAGAAACATATGATTGATAAAAAAGATAAGAAGTACACATATGACTAAACAAACCATGTCTTTTGTGCGTCTCCGGAAACTCCCGTGAATGCTGCCGGCTTGACGCCTCCCACAAACGCCATCTTGAAATCGTCCCGAGCCGAGAAGACGAGGAGAAGAAGACGGACTTGGGAAAAGCTGCTCGACCTGAACTCGATCGCTGCTCGTGCTACGTGGATTAACGCGTGACATTAGCGGTGGATGTGTCACGCCATATCGTTAGTGCTTCTGCGCCTATGCCGTTCGGACCCACGGGACGGTGTTTGCGTGACTTTGGAACAGGCTGACAGGCGCCAGAGCTGCGCGCCGTGCGTTTCCTTCTGGGACGAACGGAGCAGGTTGTGGCCGAGCAGCACCGCGTCGATCCAGCGCGCTGTACGTGGGATAAAACGCAACTTCGACCTAATGTAACGTCTCCAGTGAATGTTGATGAACACCATTTCGCTTTCTGTCGTGTTGTGAACGAGCTATGCGACGGAGCTGTTGGGAGGCGAGGTGTGATCGGACAGCGGAGTGATCTAAGCTTCCAGGCCGATGGATGTTAGCTCTGCTCGGCTGTGGCTCGGCTGTGGCACGGCGGCTCCTGTTTCCTCTGGCCTCTGAACGGTTACGCGCACGGGAGGCACACGTAAAAGCGGTGACAATGCCTCAGATCGGACTAATAGTAGACTGCTCCGGCTCGAATGCCAACAAGTCGCTGTCTTCTCCCAGCGCCAGTGCGTAAACCTGGGCATACCAACCATCCCGCTCCCCTCTGAGGCCTCGTCCTACCTCGCTCTCCAGCTCCGCAAACTATCTGGAATATTTTGGATTTATACTGTATTTTCTCTTTTTAAAATGTCACTTTTAAACAGACACTGCCCATAAGCACCAAAACGAGCATTAACTGAACTCTCAAGACGGTAGAATTGGCAAGGTGTTTATTTTTCACTTTGTTGACAGCGGATATATTCGGATGGAAAATGGGAAACGCTACCAAACTGGCCATAGCCGTGTTCCTCATCTCGTGTTCATCAGGTGGGTGTGTGTGCGTGTTTGAGAGTGTTTTGGGGTGTGTGTGGGGGGGGATGTGTGCTCAGATCGTGCTGCAGTGCAATCCGATGAGAAGGGCACAAATCCCCGACTTCCATTTTCCTGCGCGTCCGTGCCATGTTTGCGTCATGCGCGCACGGATGTAGGCTACGTACGAGTGCCCGCTGCATGTGATATGAGCTGCAGAGATAAACTAAAGCAGGGTATGGACTGGGCTAAATAAAGTCTATAGTAGCAGCATGCATGAACCTGGATTGAACCTAAACTAAAGCAAGTCTGAACCGGGTTTAAACCAGTGTTAGCCCAAACCAAGATTGAAATGAAGCAGGACTAAACCAGTTCCGAGACTAACCTGGACTAAATCTGGACTAAACCGGGTCTATGACAAGTCTGAACCAGTACTTGACCTGAACTGTCCCATGTCAGAACCAGGACTAAACCAGTTCCAAGCCTAACCTGGGTTAAATCTTTACTAAACCAGGTCTATGACAAGTCTAAATCAGTACTTGACCAGAACTATCGCATGTCAGAACCAGGACTAAATCAAGACTAAATCAAGACTAAATCAAGACTAAATCAAGACTAAATCAAGACTAAATCAAGACTAAACAGAGTCTTTAACTTTAACCATATCAAGCCTGAACCAGGACTAAACCAAGACTAAACCAGGAACAAACTGAATCAGTACAAACAGGTCTACACCAGGGATAAGCAAAAACTAAACTATGGCAAATTGTATTGCTTAAAAATAGAACTAATGTGGGACTGATAAATGTAATTTGGTCTAAATCAGGCCTGAATCTGCTTTTGTTTGGATGAAGACTAAACCATAACTAAACACAGAGTGAATTCTGACTGTGCCAGGAACAAAACATGGCTCTGAAACCGTGGTTAAATCAGGTTTCAATCTTTTGGAATCTAAAATGTTGCACCATATCAGGGCTAAACCAGGTCTAACCCAAGACAAAACCAAGACTAAAGGAGCCTGGACAAGACCTAAATCGGGACTGGCACTAAAAGGCGTGCGTATCAGATGGACCTTGGTATTTTACATTTTACACTGTAGTGAGGGGTCAGTCTGGGGGCCCCTTCACAGACTATCGGTACAAATGAGATTTTAGCCGCAATTGAGTTAGTGAGTGAGCGGAGCCTGCCTGTCCCTCCTAGTGGCAGGCTGCTCTGGGTCTTATGTAAGTCTCTGGTAAAATGCAATAGCCACAGTGATGTTATCGTCTTTGAAGGTCAAGGAAAGTTGGGTAGGCGTCACCTGGTTTCACTATTGCCACTCATAACATACTTTTCTGGAGAAATCTGCAGGGAAATGGAAAGGGAAGAGGCAAAGATCTTCATTGTAGTTGTAGATGTAGTGGTGGTAGTAGTAGTAGTAGTTGTTGTAGTGGTGGTAGTGGGCTGGCTGACTGGACGACTACTACTATAACAACAAAACAGCACGGATCACAGAGATAAATGATTACATAATTACATTACGTAATTAGGCCCAACTGTTAATTATTTCTATCAGATTTTAGGTTGAAAATTCACTTAATGCAAAAGATCTCTGTTGCAGGACAAAATGTTATCTGCAGCCTCTAAATATGGGCTACACCCCCCTGAACTTTGATTAAAACGTGTGACTTCCTCGTTTTGTCGGTTTCTATTGATTTGATTTGCTCATGGTCTTCTCTATCAGGTCCATCTGTTGAAAGAATAATGAGGAATTTCCTGAGAATGGCCCAGATTTTTTTTTCTTCGCGATTTAATCACGCAAAAAATGACGCTCTTCTTTGGAATACTAAATTTTTATGGTCAACATTACCCATGAGATCCCCAAAGATTAAAAAAAATGGATAACAGAACCAAAAATGTCAGTAAAAGCGTTGCGTTTCTTAGAATGAGTAAACTTCCAAAGTAGAGCAGTATGTATGTCAGTGAATGGTTTGTGGGCTGCATGGAAATTTGGTTTTATTTTTTTTAAAGCTTTGAACCATGTTACTGTTATTTCCCTTCAGCATTTTCTCACACTAAATTGTATTTTTGTGCATGTTTGAGCAGTGACATTTTGCCAATCAACCCCCGTTTTAACCAGCAGCATATGCCCACTGCTCTGTTCTCTGCTCTTCTTCGTTCTCCAATTTTACTTTCTCTTCTGATGATACTCGTAGGATTCAGCAGCGTCGTGCAGTCATTTTGGTACAAATGAAAAATAAATTTGCAGCTATCCATCGGAGGTGCCTGCAACTTTGTGGCTCTTTGTTGTGATGACGTTTACAGCGGCGTCAACTCCCATTAGGCACTTGGGGTGTGCAAAAATATAGAAATAGCGATTGTTTAATGTGATGATACAGTATCGATATTGTGGGGAGTAGGGATGTAACGATAATTGAAATATCATGATATCATATTGTCAAAAGTCTTGTGGACTGTCACAGTATATCGAATTACAAGTTCCTTTGCTTAAATGCATGGTTTTATAGTAACAACAGCTTATGAACATAGGGAACTACATATCCCATGAGTCAGTGCAAACAACATGAAGAAATATGGTTTTTACTTATTCTTGGGATTTTGACGGAAATAATTCAGGAAAAAAAAGCAGAAACATGTCCTATCTACAATTATTGTAGCCTCTCTAAAATATAGCAACAAATTTCATACCGTGAGATGCTATGATATCGTACCGAGAGATTTGGATATCGTTACATCTCCACTGGGGAGTATTTTTTGGTATTTTGACTAAATAGTTTTGTTACAGCGCTACAGTTTTGTTGCTTGTTTAGAGGAAGGAAAATCATTTATGCAACACATTGGAGAAATTCACTGTTTTCATGATTTAAATGGGCGTTTTTCATTTTCACTTTGCACAAGAAGTGGTTTAACAAAGACTTTTAGTTTCACAGCCATGATTTAGCTATAATTTTTATTCAACCGTATAGAATCAATTAGAAATATATCGTATCAAACTGAAACTGCACTGTATCGAGGTATGTATCGTATCAGCAACTTCTTAATGATACTCAGCCCTGTTGGGCATGGACATCTACAGACTTCTTTTATTAAGTTGCTTTAGGTGAATATTGCGATTTAAAAAGTCCAAATTATAACCTAATAATCCACGGGTGTAATAGATCGTAACTATATTGCAGACACAAGCGCAATACATCTTCATGCAAAGTTAAAAGTTCAATTTACCATAACATATTATAAAATGGTTCAAAGGTCATTGCTAAGGTCACGACCAGATCCGGTCAGCAGTCTGCTTTCACATTACATACAGTTATCGCCAATAAGCACAGTTCATTGGCCCATATGTAATTCTGCATGTTCTTTATTTGGTGTTTGGTTTAACAAAGGGTTACACTGTTGGCGTCATGACTTGCGTTGCCTCATGGGAAATGTTTGTATTAGTTTTGCTGTGAGGAAAAAAATCAGGATTGTTGACACAGTGAGCACATTTTTAAACATTTTATTTATTTTGCTGTGTTGTATAAATATTCCTTTTGACCTAATTAGAGATTTCCCTTGTTGCATCAATATGGACGGTAATTCGTTTTTGTTTTTTTTTTTCTTTTTGGCTGATAACGTGCAGCAGATGTGGAGCTGAGATCATCGTTCTTCTCGCTCTCATGCTGTTGCAAGTAGGACCCTGTTTTTTGGACTAGTTTTGGATTAGTTTTGGACTAGTTCTGAACTAGGTCTGGAGTAGGGTTGTCAAAACAATCTAAAATCAGATACTGATTCATACTGAAACCTGTATCAAAACTAGATCATTTGAGCAGGTATTGATACTAAAAGTCACATTCCAGGACAGAAATGAACCTTTCCGGGAAAAGAGTAGTAGAAGTGGTGAGTAATGAGTATTTTTAGAATAAGTGTAAGACCCCATAGACTAGTATATATGCCCATGGACCACTATGGAACCCACCTGGACGACAGAGGGATTATATCTTCGTGGTATCGAAACTGGTATTAAGAATCAAGTCTGTTCTTTAGTGTCAGATTAGAGATTGAAATTTAGTAAAATACAAAAATTTCAAAGTTAATTTCAATACTAAGGAACAGGCTAGATGTGAATTTCAGTAAAACATGGTAATGGAAATAAATGCATTTTTAGTAATAGACAAATTTTCAAGTTAATGGTACTTTCTCAATGTTACCATTAGGGATGTGCAAAAATATTGACATATCGATATATCGTATCGTTTAATGTGATGATACCGTATTGACACTGGGCTGCTGTATTGATATATCGCTAAGAATATTTTTGGTATGTTTTACTGAATAATCTTGTTACAGCTACAGTCTTGTTGTTTGTTCAGTGGAAGAAAACTCTTTTTTGCAACTCATTTGACATTTTCACTGTTTTGAGGATTAAAATCTTTGCATTTCATATGAATTTTGCACAAGAAGTGGTTTAACAAAGTTAAAAGTTTAACTTTTAGTATCACAGCCATGATTTAGTCAATATTTTTTATTGAACCAAATCGAATTAAAATATATCGTATCGAATAAGAAGTTCACTGTATCGAGATATGTATCATATCGTGGCCTATGTATCGAGGTATGTATCATATCGGCAACTTCTTAATGATACCCAGTCCAAGTTACCATGTGGTCTTTTTTGCCAGTTCTGAAAAAGTTTAAGATCATTTTAAAAGTTTTTTCAGGAGATGCCAGTTTTTTTTAGTATTGAGTATCTGATATTTTTGATAGTTTTCACAACTCTACTCTGGACCGGATCTGGACCAGGTCTTTGCCTCTGAACTGCTCCTGTGCCACTTTGACACATATTGATCCTGCTGCACACCAGTGTTATGTTACATCCGTGTGTCTCAAGATTTGGAGAAAAAAGGAGAGAATAAAAAACCTGATTAGGTTTCACAGGGCTTCGCTGAAATGGTAGAGGGCCCCGTGCTGTGTGAGGGGCCCCAGCTACCAGCCCCTGGACTCAATACACCAGCATGTCCCAAATGATTACATAGAAAATGACGGCACATTTTATGTTTTCAAGAAAGTTAGAAATGTTTTTGTAATTAAATGTGCTTAAAGGTGATTTTTATTGTCTTAAAAACAGAACTATTACATTTTAAATGGCTGGCAGTGCTCCAAAGTTATTCCAAGCATTCTAATTATTCACCCCGATGAGTTCACAAGTGCGTTTCACAACTTAAACCAGAGCGGAATTTTGCTGACACGATAAAGCTCACAAATAGGATACTAACTGTGCTCTTCCTGATTCTCTGACACATTAAAACACTTAATAATTCGATGCAGACAGAACTCAGCTGACTTACTTTGACCTCAAGAGCTGCTTGTACAATATATTTGTATTTGGGCAAGAAAAGTTTTGCTCAAATCCATGAACAAAAATCAAGAACATTCAAGAGAAGACTGAAATAGCTCTTATAATACGTGTTGATATTCTACTGGCTAAATAACTGCACCTTTTACCTCTGTTCGTCAGTCGCACTATTATTAGCGATGGGCTTTGTGTGGTTGACTCAAATCAGAAGTACTCATAGAGGAACAAAGGCAGGGCATGTTGGTGATTTGGGGGCAGATAGCGTGGAGCTCTTCAGGGGGAGTGGGGCTCCGGTGCTGGGGTCTAGACTGCCTGGCTGCTCCCTCGCTTTGATCCATGATTAAAACGTACGGGACCGGCAGTTCGTCAAGCTTCTGTTGTTTTTCTTCTCGTTCTCAGAAAAGATTCCATATTGTGAAGTAGGGCTGAACAATTTTGCGAGTAGTGTGGAGAAGGTTTTCAGACAAACATTGCGATTGCTTTTAATAAAAATACTTCATTAGGCTTATGTAGAACTTTTTCCACTTTTACTCTCTAAAGTCACCACATTCATACTAGGCAATATGGCTAAAGTGTCTTGCCCAAGCACACAACCACTGGAGTATTTCATGTAAGATAAAGTCCATATCTTTCACCAAAAAATATTAAATCTTAGCAGCAAATCAACTTTAACGCAAGCAGTTTTTAGTTTAGTTTAGTTTAGATTCCTTCCCTTCTCAGTGCATAGGCCGATGGAGTCCTTGCGCCCCCTTCTGGTGTCTGGTCTTCGAGATTTCAGACAGTATATTAGTAGTTTTAGCCTTTACTAAAGAGGAGGCACTGGGTATTGTGTGTCGTATTTCGCTGCTGTAACTCAATCTCCAAACTGTGTTGATTTTTATTTTTGCTCTGCCTTGTGACTTGAGTCCTTGGTTTACAGTAAATAGGAATCTATCGGGGTCACAAGGTCAACCGGTTTGTCTGTTTTGGTTTCTATGAAGTCATGCAAAAGGCTCTTTATATTAAATACAGCTTGACAAAAACAAGTTCAAACGTTCTGGTCACTTTAAAGCTTCAATATGTAAACTTTTTCTCTGCATTGGTGGGAGAATGTTCCACAGTCTGGCATTAAACTTTCTGTAACAATAACCAAAATATCGTGATATCATATCGTCAAAAGTCTCACAATAATACTGTGGGCTGTCACAATATATGGAATTACAAAATTTCTTGATTAAATGCATTATTTTATGGTACAAATAGCTAATAAACATTGGGAACTACATATCCCATGATTCATTTCAGCACAGACAACATGTGGTGGCCCTAAGTCCTAGAACAGCCCCCACAGTGGAGAGTTTTAAGTCTCGTCTGAAGACCCACTTTTATTCTCTGGCTTTTAACACCGCGTGAGTTGTGTTGTCCTTTTATGGGTTTTTTTATAGATTTTTAAATGTATTTTTATTGGTTTTATTTATTTATTTATTGCTATTCTATGATTTTGCTCTTATTTTATTTTACTGGTTTTATTATTTTAAGACTAGTATGATTATTTTAGTAGTTTATTTTATCATTTTATTATTGCTGTTATTATTATGTATTTGTGCAGCACTTCGGAAACTGTTTGTTTGTGAAATGTGCTCTAGAAATAAAGTGGATTGGATTAGATTTTACTTGAATTCTTGGGATGATGACAGAAATAATTCACACCAAAATCTTGTCAAGGCATTTTAAAAGCAAAAAACATGTTCCATCTACAATTATATCAGCCTCTTCAAAATATCGCAATAAATATCGTACCGTGAGATGCATATCATGGTGATATCGTACCGAGAGATTTGGATATCGTTTACATCCCGAGTATTTACATTGAAAAACATGCATTCTTACGCTGAAGTCGAGAACTTGAGTGTTGGTGCTTTCAATTCCATGCTTCTCTCTAGATCACAGGTGTCAAACATACGGCCTGGGGGCCAGATCCGGCCCTCCAAGACCTTTAATCTGGCCCTTGGCTGATTTTCTACTAAAATATTTTAATTATATTTTCTATTAAAATATTGGTAATTTTCTGCGTCGCTTAGCACAGCAGTGTCTCCAGCGTCTTTGTACGTGGCCCCTCCCACCAGTGCAGCACAAATGAAGACTTGTCTCTTTCCAAACGCTCTTAAAGGACGATCGTTTTGACTGTTGACCGTGACACCCTCATCAACAAAATGTCCAACATGAGAAAAGTGGAGCCGAGTGCAGGATTTTCCAAGAAAAATTGACTTATTCCTATTTACATACAAGTTAAAGTTAAAACATTGTGTTGAAATTGGATTTTTCTTAAAGTTTCAGGTTGTTCATAATATTATAATATTTTGTAAAAGAAAGAGTTCATCAATTAAAAAATATTTCTGTAATAGATTTGCGTTTCTTCACAAATATTTGAACTTAATGTTATTTTTGGGGTATATATGCCATTAGTTTTCTGATCCGGCCCCTTTGAAATCAAAGTAGATTGGATATGGCCCCCGGACCAAAATGAGTTTGACACCCCTGCTCTAGATGGATAAGTTTAATGCCATACTGCGGAACATAGCAATGACATCTCCATGACGACACTCAGTTGGCAGATGTTCCACCAGAATTTACATAGAGCAGCTTTAACTATTGTAACCTTTTGCTGAGAATAGGTGTGCATTTCAAGTAATTTAGTCATTAGGCATTCCAGTAAATAAAAGCATATTGTTGGAATTACATTCGAAAAAAAAAAAAGGCTCTTTAGCGTTTTTTTTTTCTTTTGAAGTCTCCAGTTAACCGATGAGTCAAGTGAGGAATGTGATGATACGAATACGTTTATCGTCATTGCTTTCTGTACTCCCTAAATGACTAGTTTCTTCAGTATGATATTTTGATACTCATATCCAGCTGTACTTGGAAATAATTGCAGCACTAAGGCCAACAATTTGTAGCCTGATTCATCATCCGGTTTCACATCTTGGAAACCATCTGACCTCACAGCATTACGATTTATTCGCTCGACTGTAGGCGGGTACTTTTTTTTATTTAACCAGTCGCTGCTATTTGGTCGTGACGTATGTAATGCACCAAATCCCGCAGGAAGAAGGGCAATAATGTCTTTCGCTTTGATAAAATTCACCAAACATTGTCTTTGATCCGACTTTAAATCCTCAATCTCGGGAATCGTTGCCAACACAGAATGTCTGTCTTCGTCTACATCCATCTTGACCGCTTTGTTTACCGTATTTTCCGCACCATAGGGCGCGATCAAAAGCCTCCAACCCCATCAAAAAACGACTGCACGCCCCGCAATCCAGAGCGCCACCACCCGCAGCGCACGCAAACACACACGGAGCAGACAGTGACCACGGAGCGAAACACACCCGCAGCCACACTCATCACTCCACGCGGACGAGGAACGGAATGGAGGAACGAACCGAAAAAGCGAGTGCAATGTGCCACTTCTAGCCACAACTGAACAACTGAGTCACTGCGAACACATCAACAATCCAGTGGTCCCAGACAGCACCCTCCCTACACACCACAACTGAACAAAGCCCAGAGTCACCGTGAACGCGCAACAAACAAAGTCCGACTGACCCATCCAACTGTTGTGTTTCCTTTAAAGTCCGGTGCGGTTTATTTGAGAAAAAAGTTTGAAAATAGACCATTCTATGAGAGTGCGCTTTATAATCCAGAGCAGCTAATAGTGCGGAAAATATGGTACTGTTGCAGTGTACTACAAAAGGGACCCAGACAGACGCTTGAGTTTGACGTCATGGCTTCACAGCTCTTCCCTGATTGGCTGGTGCGCGGTCTACAACTTCTGGAGTTCTTGCAAACCGTCTAGTCCGATTTCTGACCTAGTCGCTGGAGAGAAATGAAAGTGAGCAATTTGTTCTTAATCGCACAGTGTTGTAGGGTCAACATTTTTGGAAACTTATCTGCAAAATTCTCAACCCATATAGTAAAATTATATTGGAAAGTAGTTAAAAAGCAGTGTGGATTAGGTATTGTATTGAAATCATATTAAAATCTGGACATCATAGCTGTTTTATTAGTGTTTTTGTAATTACATCCACTAGAAACCACTTGAAAAAAAAAACTGGCTCAAAGTTCAACGCCTTCTCGCTCATCAGTATAAATAAACAAAAGTGAAATTATCTTTTCACAATAGCTTCAAAAAGTATTGCCATTACTCATCCCAAAGCTGTGATTGTTGTCAGATGAAAAGACTTCAAGCCATAAGATTAATAGGACAAGTTTATGAAGCCAATCTCGAACAAATAATGCTGATTCGGTCCAACATTTGTGGTTCATAAGTTTGGCTATTTCTTTCAAGAACAGTTAATCTTCCTTGGCGTTATGTAGCTCCCCTGCCCTCCATCTGAAATGATGACATCATTCTAGAAACCCAAGCTTTAAAAACACCTCAAGAATAGCCTATAGGAATTTGTGACGTAACTCGGTCCAGTTTTGAGAGAGAAATTTTGAACTAACCCTACTGTGAGGAACGTATGGAATGTGACACGTGGCTCTTTGGGCTCTTTTTACAAATATTTTTCGCTGCAACATGATCTGACAGTAGCGAAGTGTGCAGACGTGTTATGAAAAAGTAAACTTGCATGAAACGGTTACGTGCTTGTATAGGATTTTCGCACTCCGGCCCACAGTACCGGCTCTTGTACTGGGCATTCCATTGAGGATTATGGGGATTGGGTCAGTTTGCTGAGTGGGGACAATCTGACCCTCTCTCTCACCCAAGTGGTGCCTCCTCATATTGTGGAATACAGTGAAAGTAATAGTAATTAAGCAAAAACAAACCACACATTTGACTGAAAGCAGCACTATGTAACTTTTCTGTTTTTATGGAGATGTTATTGCATGAAATGTTGTACAGAACACATATCAGTCTTTCATTTCTTCAATTACAGATGTTTTTATTACTCAAAATATCACCACAAAACATTATTTTTGCGTGCAGCCTTGCCTCTCTGCAGATCTAACATAATTTGGTGGTTGAAGTTTAATGTCATACTTCAGCTGATACGCATTTTTTTCATGGCTGATGCCGATACCGATGGTTTAGAATCCAGAGGAATGATGGGCGATGACTTCTGCTGATATTCTTGGTCTGATATGTAGAGCTATTTTTTTTCCCAAATAATCAAATTAAAATTTAGTACACTGCAAAAAAATTTAATAAAATTAAGAATTAATGAAGAATTGAATTAAGAAACTTTTATCATGGTTTGAGTAAATTTACTGTCACTCACCACTTTACAAGTAAAATTATCTGCCAATGGAACAAGATTATTTGTACTTAAAATATGAAAATACACACTTATTCCATTGGTATATCATTTTACTTGTCAAGTTGAATCTACTCAAGTAAAGTAAAATGTTCTTAATTTAAGTTATTTTAATTTAACTAGGTATTGTTTTTTTCCAGTGTACAAACTCGGTCTAGGGTCTAGTCTAGGGGTGTGCAAAAATATCGAAATATTGATATAATCGTACTGTTTAATGTGATGATACAGTATCGATATCATGGGCTGCTGTATCAATATATTACAAAGAGTATTTTTAGTGTAATTTACTAAATTATTTTGTTACAGCGCTACAGTTTTGTTGCTTGTTTAGAGGAAGAAAACTCATTTATGCAACACATTTGACATATTAACTTTTTTGATGATTAAAATGTTTGTGTTTCATATGAACTTTGCGCTAGAAGTAGTTTAACAAAGACTTCTAGTATCAGCCATGATTTAGCCTTTATTTTTTATTGAACCGCATGGAATCGATTTGAAATATATCATATCGAACTGAAAGTGCACTGTATCGAGATATGTATCGTATCGTTTCCTATGTATTAAGGTATGTATTGTATCGGCAACTTCTTAATGATACTCAGCCCTAGTAGAGTCTAGTGTAGTCACATTTTTACAGAACCTTGTTTGGACTTTATGCTTTATGCATATACTGCGGCTGGTTGGGCCAAACAAAATATCAGCCTCTGCTGGACTTTTATGGCCGATAGCCAATATTCTAAAAAGGGCAAATATTGGCCAACCATCATATCTGTTTATCTCTACTCTGTGCTGTGGAACGATCCGGGCAAAGTAATGACACCTCAGACATGGAGGTGCCGGATGTTCAATCAGACAAATTACTGAGTGAAGTTTTAAATTAAATAGTTTAAAATCTTTTCACGTTTTTCTGAAATTTGAATTGAAATCTGAAATTTGAATTGCCGTTCTCAGTTTTAGTTGCTACAGACCACAAGGGTAGTTCATACTTTAGACTTCTACAAACATGTTCTGAAAAGTATTGGATTCCTGTGTTAGTTTTGAAACTCCTGCTTTAAAGTGTCCATTACAAACCACAGTGCTGTTTTCAAAAAGACATTACCTCTCTTATCACAATTGCATATTTGTTGTGAGTGAGTGAGTGCGTGAGGAGGCCCCACGGGTGAACCGGAGGGACAGGCTCGGTGCTGCACTCCAATTGGTCGATCTAAACTGTTGAAACACTCTGATATGACAGAACAGGTTTAGGCAGAACTACACAGGAAGTGCACTAATAAATTACTGGCAATTTTCACTTTATCTGCCAAGTTTAATCTGCTCCATTATACTGGTGCTGGTCTTGTGTGAGATCGCAAAGGACTGGTGGGTAACAGGAATGTGTTAAGAACATTTTTTTACTGTTACTACAACTGCTGCTGTTACTACTACTACTACTACTATTCTCATAAAATTAATCAAAACAACTGAACTTACTAAACTTTTGCAGCCAAGGTTTAGTAAGTTCAGTTGTTGACCTTCTTCAGTTAACTACTACAACTACTACTACTGTTACAATCTATACTACTATTACTACAAATACTGTCAATACTGCTGTTACTGTTGGGCTACTACTAATACTACTGGGTTTAGTTTTGAGTTCTTGAACACCACATTAAATAGCAAACGGCTGCCCAGGCATAACTTCCACTTTCACAAACCGTTTTTATTCATAAGTACAAAAACACTGGAGGGCAAACTGCTGAAGTGTCTTGCCCAAGAGTACAGAGGAGGTAAGCACAGTAGTACAGTATTGAGGATGTGTGAACCCACAGAAGAAGCAGATGGTTTTCATAATAGGCTTTCTCTTCAGAGCAAGTGTCATCTAGGCTTTCTAATCGACTTGTTCTGGTATTTGTGGTCACGCCTAAGTGGGAAGTGAAAATTTCTGCTTCATTGTTACAACTGATCTGACCTTCCTCGTAATTATATTGTGAAATACACGATGAGTTCTAGATACCAAATGATTATTATTATTATTAGAAACACAAAGCACGACATCCCTAATGATTTGATAAAAAAAATGTGATATACATGTGATATATTACTCGTGATACTCTGTGATAGATTGGAGTTTTTAAGAACCAACAGTATTGCTTTGTTAAACCACAACAAATTCAGATGAAATGCCTTAATTTAAATCATTAAAACCGTGAATATGTCAAGTGTATAATAATAGTAATTAAGCAAAAACATACCGCAAATTTGACTGAAAGTAGCACTATGTAACTTTTCTGTTTTCATGGAGATGTTATTGCATGAAATGTTGTACAGAATGCTACTAAATGTATCATTCTTACATTTATTCAATTACAGATATTTTTATTACTCACTAAATACCTTTACAAAACATTATTTTTGTGTGCGGCCTTGCCTCTCCACAGATCTGACATAATTTGTTGGTTTAAGTTTAATGTCATATTCGACTGACAATTTTTTTTTATGGCTGATGCTGATACCGATAGTTTAGAATCCAGGGGAACTGATGGGCGATGACCTCCGCCGATATTCTTGGTCCGATATGTGGAGAGATTTTTTTCCCCCCAAATGAACAAATTAAAATAAGAAACAAAATCAAATTTTGCTTGAATTAAGACACAATTATTCCATTGGTAGTTATTTTTACTTGTCTATTTGTTGCACTCTGTGTTGCATTTTTGTATGAAAAGCACCCTATAAATAAAGTCTGTTGTTGTTGCTGTCAAGTTGAATCTACTCAAACAAAGCAAAATGTTCTTAATTTAAGTTATTTTAATTTACAGATTTTTTTTTTTTTTTTTTCCAGTGTACAAACTAATCTGTAACCTTCTTTTACTACAAACTGTGTAGAGTCTAGGGACAAATATGTCAAGTGTATTGTCGAGTGAATATGTCAAGTGTATTGCATAAAAAAGTTTCTTTTCACTAAATAAGAAACAAAATTGTTGTGCGATTAAAAAAATTGCAAAAGATACAAAAAAAAAAAAACTCTTTTTGATATATATCGATACAGCAGCCCATCATAACAATACTGTATCACCAAATTTAGTATCTCGATATATTTATATTCCGATATTTTTGCACACTCCTACTGTAAAAACTATTCCTGGTTCCGGAAGTAAATTTTTCATAAATTTTTCCGGTAGACTTTTTGAAAGCTCTGAACTAATCATCTACATTGTAAATAATGACCACAAGATCTATACTTATTATGTCAGATCTGTTTTTGATTTTCTGATCTGAGTTAGTAATAGTTTTTCATGTTTCAAATGATTTTCAATTAAATCTCAAATCACAATTAAACAATAATTTTCAAGAACGTCTATAACTCCGCATTGTAGCTTGTACCTCGACTTTTGCGACCTGTCCTGTCTCGGATTGGAGTGGTCCTTGTGTCTGTTGAGTGCATCCTTTGTCCCTTATGATGAAAGGGGAGCCTGCAGACAAATTGCTACATAAATAAGTAAAATAATGTCGTATAAATGTACTTGTACTTGTCCATAACCCAGAGACAGTAGTTCTTTGTTTCTGTTTCTTCAGGTTGGGACCACATTTTGACATTTTTGCCATGGTCAGAGTCAAAAGTTTGTTTCTATAGTTGCTAATGAATTTTGCCTTCAATAATTTGATTAGTTGGGTGTTTTATGTTGTATTTTCCCATTTTCCGAAAAAAAAAAAAAAAAAAAGCAATTTCAGATGTCCACTAGAATGTAACAGTGGTAGACAATAAAAGCCACTTATGTTATACAAGTTCAATTTAAAGCCATATTGTGTAATTTTCTAGATAATTTTGTTCACTTGTGTAACTTAAAGGGCACGTACACTATTTTTTGATCTATATTGTAATGTTGCTTCCTCATCACAAACAGACCCGGAGTTGTGTTTTGTTTCATTCAACGCGTGTTTAATACTCAAATTTTGCATAATTAGGCCAAGTTCTTCTCACCTTGTGATGTCATCTGGTAATACAGGAAGTGCTCTGTTGTGTTTTCAAACTCCATACACCTTCACTGGACCCAATTTGATCACTTCAACTATGGAATTGCCAAACTCTACTGAACAAAATGTAGCTGGTAACTTAAACTACCACTTCATGACATCATAAGGTAGAACAGAACGTTTTGGTCTTTGGATATGTATACAGATTAATAGTAAAGGGTTACTCAAACATATGTGAATAAAGTAAAACTAGGGTGGCCAGATTTTCAAAATAAAAAACTTGGACATCCCTGGTTTGTGATGTTTGGTAATAATAAAATTGTGAAACGAGTGCGTAATTAAGGAAAATTGTTCTGTACTCGGCACGAATATGAGTCAGTACAGTCACATTTTCTTCGTGTTTTGGTCTTTTTGAAGCAGTTTTTCTGTATTTTACATAAACAAATGACAATGTATGTGTCTCTTTACTGTTGGCAGGGATCAAATTTGTCAAAAATAGGGAACACTTAGGACATTTCTTGTATAAAACTTGGACAAATCAGTGGTTTTGGATAAATCTGCTGGGACTGGGGACACTGGACTCAAAACTGGGACTGTCCCGGGAAAAACAGGGACGTCTGGTCACTCTAAGCAAAACACAACTCCAGGTGTGTTTTCAGTGAAGTAAAAGCATAAAAACATGACTTAGAGCAGGGGAGTCAAACTCAAATTCACAGAGGACCAAAATTAAAAACTGGGACTAAGTCGTGATCCAAACTAAATATTTATTGAAAAATTTCAACAACATCTGCATGTTTTCATGTGATGTTAATCCTTTTCTTATTAAAATAAATGTGTAATAATAGTTTTGCTTAAACACTGAATCCAGAACAAACATAATATAAACTAATAACAACATTTTAAATAAATAATGTCTCGATAGTCTATCTGTAGCCGGTGGGCAGCTCTAAAACATATTTGAGATGATCTCGCGGGCCAAATATAATTATATCGCGGCCCAAATTTGACCCCCGAGCCTGAGTTTGACATATCTGACTTTGAGAGTAAATTTTGCGTAATATAGAACTTTTAGTAAATGTAAAGTAAATGTGCCGCTGTATTTTATTGACTTAAATGACACTAACACATTGCAGGTTCTGAAGTTGCTGCTAACAGTCTGACAGTGGAAGGGCATCTGGCTTAAAACTACTGCAATAACAAGAAATATAATACGAGCATGGGAAAAGGGCAGGGCTGGTCCCCGGTTGTGTGTTTGTCCAGGGTAAAGTGGTTGACAGTTAAAGCTGCTAAATGCGCCGGAACAGGCCATGCTAACAGGCTACGCTAACAGTAATACGTCTTCTTTTATGCACACATCAGCGCGGCCGTTTGAACGCGCTGGTCTTTATGAACTGGACAAATATTCATATCCTGCGTAAACATTCTTCTACCGAGACGTCATTTAGTCCTGTGTAAAGTTCACCAACTGTCAGCGCCCTTTTTACAATTTTGTATTATTATTATGATTCAGAGTTCTATATTCTTCAGATTTTTATTTATTTTTTTTTACTTTTATTTGTACAAGTTGAGTTGTGTATGTATTCTGTTCATGCATGTTTGAGTAATCCTGTATACTTAGGCTGGGTCATGCTCCAGAGTTGAAAAAGCACCTTGTGACATCATAAGGTGGTCCTTAGGGTGACCAGATTTTCAAAATAAAAAACTGTGACATCCTTAGTTTATGTTGGTTGGTAATAATAAAATTGTGATCCTAGTGTGTAATTAAGGAAAATTATTATGCGCTCAACACTAATTTGAGTCAGTATATTTATTTTCTTTGTGTTTTGGTAATTTTTAATCAAATCAAATCAAACTTTATTTATAAAGCGCTTTTCATACAAAAACGTAACACAAAGTGCTTTACAGTGATTAAAAACAATCCCGCATTTCCATCCACCCACCCACTTATCCAACCCCACACCTGCCCAACTCCACACAACCAAACAACCCAGACACGCACACCCACTCGCACACACACACACACACACACACACACACACACACACACACACACACACACACACACACACACACACACACACACGCACACACGCCCTAAGATAGTAAAATACATAAAATCCCCTATAGTAAAATGTGAGGCTGAATACAGGCGAACCAGTTGAGAAAGCAGCTTTTCTGTATTTTACCTAAACAAATGACAATGTATGCCTCTCTTTACTGTTGGCAGGGATCAGATTGGTCAAAAATAGGGACACCAGGGACATTTCACTGATGCTGAATAAATCTGCTGGGATAGGGGACACAGGGCTCAAAACTTTGACTGTCTGATCACCCTAGTGTAAGTAGGGTTAGCCAGTATCCAAATTTTGATACTGTTAAACCTCAGGATTTTACCTGAGTTTACAGTATTGCCATATTACCAAAATGTTTTAGTACAACTTTGGTAAGCTACGAAGCCACACCGCTGTACGGTCTGTGTGTATGATCTGCAGATTTATAATCTCTGAAAAGTTTCACAAGAATCTCCAACGCGATACACGCACAGAACAGACTCACCATCAGCAGAACATCCTCTGTCACAGAAAGAACACATATATTTCACTGAGTTGTGTCCTTTAGTTAACAGTTTACAGACACTGAACTGCATCAGCGCACAAGGAAACAGCTGTTTTTATCAGCCTTTATAGTTTATGCAAATGAGCCATGTGGTTTTAAGTTTTGTTTCTGTAAAACATAAGCAAATGTTTTTGGGATCAACTCACTTGCAGCCGGACTTGCCATCTTGTCTTGGTCTCCCTTATGATTGTCACGTGTCAACAAAACGAAACTAATCCAACATTATCTCCACACGCAGTTAATAGAAACATTATAGACACTATTAGTTTTAAATTGTGTTAACATTAAATTGAAAATACAACCACACTTTCATTTGTGCTGAGCAAACAAATTTAGGTATCAATAAATTATAATATTATATTAGGTCCTATGTCCAGATTTTTTAAAATTATGGTAATGAAACTGATACTGTTGCTACTTTTTGATACCGCAGGATACCGTAATACTGTATTACCGTCCAACCCTACCAGGAAGTGAGGATCCATTAGAAGAAGTCATATTTGATTCAACTGTGATTACGGTTGTCAAAACTATCTCAAAACAGATCAGACAAATTCCAAAACTAGTATCGAAACTAGATACTCATCTGAACAAGTATCGATACAAAAAAGTGACATCCACAGAACAGAAATGAAGCTTTCCTGAATAGCTTTAGAACGATCTTGAGCTGCATCAGAGCAAGTATAAGAGCAGGTAAACTACTGTAGTATACACCCATGGACCACTATACCTGGAAAACTCAGATGACACAAATATAAGTACTATGATTTAATGTTCAAAATTTCATTCTATTGTCTAAAGAAATGTTTTATTTATTGTCGTTGTGGTATCAGAATCTGTTTAAGTATCGAGTCCTGGCCTGAAATTCTCCAAATGATTCTAGAAATGAACTATTTGGAGGACACAACATTATAACACAAATCAGAAACTAAATATGAACGGCTAAACTAATACAAGAATCGCATTTCAGAACGTGTTTGTACAGATCTAAACTACAGTGTGCAGCTCTACTGTAAACTGGAGTAATGTTTCTATCTAAACTATTGAAAGTACATAGTGTTGTGATTTGGGTAGACTTTGACATACCTCCATTAGAAACATGTCAGTACCTGCTTCGTACAGCGACTGCCTCTTTAAGATCTGATTGTGTGAATATAGACACGTTTCCCTTTGATGCGAGCAGCTTCTCTAACCGCAGTCATATTTGGCGCCAGGTTCTCAGGCTCCTCAGCTCCTGTCTGTATTTTACCCCCAAAGCTCGTCTAAGAATCAGAGTTTTACTGGGTTACACTAGTCTAAACGCTGCCATTTAAGGGTTATAACATTTTAATTGAGATAATTTCTAATCGTCGATCGGCTTGGGCCTTTTTAATGAACAGGTCTGCAGCCAATCCTCTTGACAAAAGCGTGTGGTTTGGAGCAAAGTTCAGACCTGGGGCAAGCAGATTAGACTTAATAGGAGTAATTAAAAGCTTGCATTGTTTATGTTATAGGAACTTAATATTATCATTTCATTTTAGAAGCCATAATGTAAAATCAAATTGAATTTAAAAAATCACAATCGATTTAATAAAAAAATTATAATTTGAGTTCCCTTTTGCGTTAAGATTATTAGTAACAGAGGTTTGAATGGTGGAAACTGGACAATCCTAAAGTTGGCCAAATTCAGTATATCCGGTCTCAGTGGGCTTATTCTGTATAAAACCTTCTAAACCTGTAGTTATGTTGCTCAGGTCGCCCTTGAAAAAAAGATTTGAAACTCAAGTTTTTTCACTTGGTTAAATAGAGGTATATAAAAATAAAATAAAATTTAAAAAGACCTCTACAAACATATATGAAATGTTTGGGATTCTTGTATTAGTATAGCAGTTCATTATTCAGGCTGACACCACCTAGTGCCTCCGCTCAATTTCATTTCTCTCCAGCGACTAGGTCACGAATCAAAATACAATAAACGGTTCGCAAAAAACCCAGAAGTGCAAGTTTGGGCACCTGCCAATAAGTGAAGAGTGATATATTCAGTGTTGTCGACGATTCCTGAGATTGAGGATTTAAAGCCGGAACAAAGAGAATGTTTGGTGAATTTTATCAAGGGGAAAGACGTTATTGTCCTTCTTCCTACAGGATTTGGGAAAAGCTTAATATACCTGTTAGCCCCGTTTGCAGTGCATTACATACGTGACAACCAAATAGCAAGGATTGGTTAAATGATAAACAGTACCTGCCTACCGTCGAGCGAACAAATTCTAACACTGCGAGGTCAGATGGTTTCTACGAAGTGAAACCAGCTGATAAATCAGGTTAGCAGTTCATATTTCCATTGTCAGAAAAATTGCAATTGTCCAGTAAATTTCTGTTTGAATTCTTAAACCTGAGATATTTGTGGTTGGAAAAGCTATCGACCAAAATCCCTCCATGGTCCACAGGGGAACAGTTGGCCCCTCTCTGCCCAGCCTTGGGCCCCTACACTTGGGGAAGGCCCCCCACCTGTCGCCCCGTAATGAGTGGGGTAGAACAGCTGTTCTGTCAACTCTGTCCTCGCATGCATTTAACTCAAGTGTACACAGTCTAATTACATCAACAGATTTGGAGAAAGGTCCGCAGTGGGAGGTGAGGTGGCACAGTGGTTTGTGTTCTAGTCTCATAACAAGAAGGTTTCTTGTTTGATTGGTTTTGTGCTGAATTTTCTCTTCTCATGTCTACAAAAAGTTTTTCCCAGTGTCCTATTTCAACTATTGCAATCTGATTAATCTTAGGATCTGGTAACCCAAGGTCAGGAGCTCATTCTGTAATTCAGTTGGATACAACTTCCTCCAGTCAGTGTTTGGGTGTATCGGAGTATAAATAGGGATGGTCGATATGCCGGTTCCAGTATCATTATCGGTGATATCGGAGGGCTTTCTCAAGTATTGATCTGATGTCTTGATAAACTATTTTTTATTCTGTTATTAGGTTCTTTTTTAAGACCAAGAGTTTGTTTTCATACCTGACAGTTTCATCTGCTCATTAGCTCACTCACGGCCTACCTCAGAGTGGTCAGGTGATGTTGCTGTGACGTGTCCGTTCAGCTGATTTAAACAGGTTTTGGCAGGTTAAATCAGCTGGACACATCACGGCAACATCACGTGACCACTCTGAGGAAGAGCGCTAGTGAGAAGTCGAAACTGTCAGGTATGAAAACAAACTCTTGGTTTGAAACAAGAACCTTAATAACATAAATTATCAGGAGATCAAATGAATCTCATTGAACTATTACACGCAAGTTTTTTTATTCTTTTCTAGAAATCATGGCCTAATATTATATTTTTGTGAATATGAATGACCGGGTTAAAAAAACGACAACAAAAGTGAAAAGTTAATATGTGAATATGTGTGTTTTACAATGGAGTTTAAAATCTTTATAATGGTATCAGCAATCATCGGTTATCGACCACCGCACCAAGACAAATATCAGGTCAAGAAATAAATATTCTTAAGGGCAGTCATGTTTTGTGTTGTCTCTAACACTGCGTCCCTCTCTGCAGGAGCCATCTTGGGCCGCTCAGAGACGCAGGAGTGTGCCTACTATAACTCGAGCTGGGAGAAGGAGCGCACCAACCGCAGCGGCATCGAGAACTGCTACGGAGACAAGGACAAGAGGCTGCACTGCTTTGCCACATGGAAGAACGTGTCCGGCAACGTGGAGGTGGTCAAGCAGGGCTGCTGGCTCGACGACGTCAACTGCTACGACAGGTGAGGGAGGAGGGGCAGGGTCAGATGAGGACAGGAGCCACAGCAAAAGGAAAGGGATTTGATTGTGACAAGGGTAAAGTAAGAGGTTATGTTTAGAACTTTTTGTTCATTTGTTTGTTGCACTAAAAACATGCTAAAGTGGGCGTTGTAAGCGTGTCTCTTGACATGTGGCATTTTGATTTTAAAAGGAATCACAGTATGTATTACTCCTGATGCTCCTGACTACAGGAGCCATAATGCTGCAAGTGTTGCGGCTTTGTAGTTTACTAAAGTCGTACTAAGAAACCCCAATAAATTCATATATAAGGCGCTTTGGATTATAAAGCCCACAGTCATTTTTTGATGAAATTAAAGTCTTTTAAGTGTGCCCTATAGTGCGGAAAATACGGTACTCTGAGTGGGCTCGTACAAACCACAGACCTGGGCTTCTTCCTTGTTGTTTCTCTATTTATAATCTTCCACAGTATGATTTCAACTTTCTACGTGGCACCTCCAGAAAGTTATTAGAACAACATTCCCATCACGCTTTTTTTTTTAAAATATAAATTTGCCTTATTTCAACAGAACTGCTACAAAATATGCTAGAAAATACGTTCCATTTGTTCAACCTTAATTGTTTTCTTTGTCAGTTCTTATTGTGTGACACAGCAATTTGTTACTGAAATATTTTAAAGATATTTTTTCTCGGTAAGTGGGTCAAATTTGATCAAAGTCAAAGTCAAATTTGAGTGACTTAACCTGTATTCATTCATATTTTAAGTTGCATTTGCTTTTATTTTAGACTCTTAAAGCTTTTTTTGAAGGTCAAATGGAACCCCTTTTAACATTATTTCCATTTAGTAGATTAAAAAAATATAGAGCTACAGTTTGTTTATACAGAAAATGCGCCAACTAAAGAAAATGTACTTCGATTCAGTGCAGACTTGATATTAGTATTTCAGGAGCAGTTCAATTCCGAACACAAAGCACTCGTATTACTGTCAGTACTGCATTTTCCTCACATTTTCCAACCTGATGTAGCGTTTCTCTTATTTCTCTGTACCTTATTTTACCTCGCCGTGTTGTTTACCGACTCTTTAACCTTCCAGTACGGAGTGTGTGGAGAAGAAGGAGAGCCCCGATGTCTTCTTCTGCTGCTGTGAGGGGAGCATGTGCAACGCGAAGTTCCTCTACGCTCCGGACGGGCCCCCTCAGAGCCAGACCCACCAGTCCACTGCTTACAGTGAGTACTTATACACAGAGTACTAGTAGACAGAGCTCTTATACACAGAGTACAGGGCAGGGAGCTCCTATGCAGAGTGTGACCGTGAAGGGAGTAACTATGAAAAAGAGAGTACTCACCAGCGGAGATGGAACCAATTCTTTGACCTCAAGTCCCAAGTCAAATACAGGCAAGTCCAAGTCAAGTCTCGAGTCACTGGCCCGAGTATTTATAGAGTTGTAGAAAATAATTTTGTTAATTTTTCTGTTTTAAATGTCCTGACAAGATCTTAGAGTGAATTGTTACAGTCAGAATAGAAAAAAATCTGATTTAAAAGTGCTTCTCAAGTCTTTTCAAGTCTTTGACCTCAAGTCCGAGTCAAGTCCCAAGTCAAAACAGGCAAGTCCAAGTCAAGTCTCGAGTCACTGACCCGTAAGTCCAAGTCAAGTCCAAGTCGTCTGCTTTGAACTTCAAGCCATTTCAAGTCTTTAAACCAAAAATGTTTGCCATTTTTATTACTTTTAAGATACTTAAAAATAATCATAGTATATTTATATATTTATTTATTTATTAATAGAGTATTTATAGAGTTGTGGAAAATAATATAGTTAGTTTTTCCTTTTTAAATGTCTTGACAAGATCTTAAAGTGAATTGTTACAGTCAGAATAAAAAGAATTCAGATTTAAAAGTGCTTCTCAAGTCTTTTCAAGTCACAGGCCTAAAGTCCCAAGTCAGAAACAGGCAAGTCCAAGTCGAGTCTCGAGTCACTGGCCCATAAGTCCAAGTCAAGTCCAAGTCATTTCAAGTTTTGAAACCAAAGTACCAAATGTTTGATTTTTTTTATTTTTGCTATTTTTATGATTTTTAAGATAAGTTGTACTTAAAGTTGTAGTATATTTATATATGAGTATTTATTTATATATTAAGAGTATATAAGAGTTGTAGAAAAAATATATATATATTTTTTTTTTCTTTTTAAATGTCTTGACAAGATCTTAGAGTGAATTATTACAGTCAGAATAAAATTAATTCAGAAGTTAAAAGTGCTTCTCAAGTCCCAAGTCTTTGACCTTCAAGTCCAAGTCGAGCCCCAAGTCTTAGTCCATTTTATCAAGTTAAGTCTCATGATCTAAAAATAGTGACTCAAGTCTGACTCGAGTCCAAGTCACGACTTGCAATTCCTCACCTCTGCTCACCATAGACCAGTGGTGGATGAAGTACTTAAGTAAAAGTAACGATGCCGGGGGGAAAGATAACTCAAGTAAAAGCATCACATGAAAAATCTACTCAAGTAAAAGTATTAAAGTACCTGTTTAAAAATGCACTTAAAGAGTAAAAAATGTAAAAAAAAAAAAAAAAATTGCAGAGTTTTGGAACAATTAAAGGTTCTAAAAATAAGTCTCAGGATTTACAGGTCAATTTTAAATACCCAAACTACTTTCACTAGCACGTACCTCCAATATAGTTACTACTACTAATACTGTACTACTATTTGATGTGTACTTTGCCGTGGTGTTCCAGCTGGGGAGAGGGGGGAGGGGCACAGAACAACCACTGCAGTGATGTGATGGGCAGGAGGAGGAGGAGAGGGGTCACTCGTAGTTCACCCACGGTTCACCCATAGTTCACTTATTTTTGGCCCGGGATTACATGATGTCACGAGACGCCTCGGTAATCCATGAGCCCAGAGTGTCAGAGGAGCGCCACACTGGAGGAACGGCTCAGATATTGAAAATGTACAAGTCCAGTTCAAAAAGTGTAGTCAGAAAAATGATAAAGTTAGTGAATGGGCATCAAAGGCTTAATTTGGAAAGATTTGCTGGAAAATGGGCATGTTTGAATTACAATTTGGATTTTTTTAAACATAGGAGTAGGTTTGTGCCAAATTTCATGTCAAAAATCTAAAGAATATATGTATAAATACTCAATGGTGACTTTTTTTTTATTTTCAATTTTCTCAATAATGATAATCAGGTTATATATTTGATTTGATTTGTTTTTTTTTATTTTGAGTTTGTGCTGAGAAAAAAAACATATACATACTACATATATATTGTAATTTATTCTCAGGAAGAAAAAACTTATATTAACCCACCCCTGTTCATTACATAGTTTAAAAAAAATCTAAAATTATGTGTCATTGATGATGAAACTTTACAAATATTTACATATAGCAAAAATATATTACATACTATGCATACTTAATATAATTTGAACTCAATTTCTTTCTTTTTTTGGGGGGGATTTTTGTATGGTTGCACAAACTACTAATGAAGAAGGCACAAAAGTTTATCGTTTATGATTATATCAAAATTTGCAATCAGAAATGTGTTTAAACATGCCAAAAAAAACAATCTTCTGTAAAACTGAACAAAGTTTCTGAAATATTACTTTAAACTTACACTGAACTTTTTACAATTTTCTCTGAGACAATCCAATCCAACTTTATTTGTATAGCACATTTTATGAACAAAACAGTTTTCAAAGTGCTTCACATAGCAATGCAATATTTTACTTAAAAAAAATCTGCAGAATTATGTTTCAACCATAAGGAAACTAAAAGAATAAATAAAATAATAATAATAAAATCAATGAACAAAAATAATAAAAGCAATACATAAAAGCAATACTAAAAAATAAAATAGATAAAAACAAAAATAAATAAATAAATAAAATAAAAGACACAGAGGACCACAAAACTCACGTGGCATTAAATTCCAGAGAATAAAAGTGGGTCTTAAGATGAGACTTAAAACTCTCCACTGTGGGGGCTGTATAATAAACAAACTCAAAATTTTAATTTTGCAAAAACATATTCTTGGCCCAGATAGCTTGAGTTTGCTGAATTAGGCAAATGTTGTGTAGCTGTTCCATTTTGTGTCTTATTTATTTCAAAAGCCTGTGAAATCAAAATGCAAAATCAAAGTGGTTGCACTAAGTTTTTCCTTTTATTTTAACAAACTGTGTTGTTGTTTGCATAACTGCGATTGCAAAACTCCACGCTGGTTTCTGAGTTGTGAAAAGTGCTCATAAACCCATCGTGGTGAATAATTACCATGCTCAAAATGCGTAAGATAAGTGAGGAATAACTTTGGACCACTGCAAACTCTTTGAAATGTCAGTGATCTAGTTTTTCCGACCGTAACAAGACTCATAGTTAGAGGTTTTATCTGAGTTCATCTGGTAGACAGTGTTTTGACGTTTTTTTTCTTCTCTCTCCTCAGCTACATCCAACCCTTTCCCCCCTAAGCCCCCCATCTTCAGCACCCTGCTCTACTCGCTGGTGCCCATCGTGGGGCTGGCGGCCGTGGTGCTTTTCTCCTTCTGGATGTGGAGGCATCAAACTGGCTTATCCCGCTGCCCTGGTGCCCACACATGTGAGTACAACTGCAGTCTGCTTAATTAATACTTTAACTCCTCACCTTTACTTGAACCCTTTAATTAAGTAGTCGCTATGTCTGGATTATTCTAACTATTTGTTCATTATGAATTGAGGTGTGTCTCTGCTTTATTAAGGCTCGAATGTAGGTGTGGTTATTGCAAAGTAGCACCAAAACATTTGACTATAACAGTCTCGGCACATGGGTATGGGGCTAGTTTCTTGTTTTTCATTCTGAACTATTTTGACTAAAGTTATTCAGGTATTTTTTCCCAAATAGTGAGTCTTGACTTGACCTTTTGAATTTTGGTGCAACATTTTTTGAGCTTTTTAACATGTTCCCCTCATCAAAAACATAACTGGACTTGTATTTTTTTGCTTCATCCATGCTCGTTTCATTAATTCATTAATCCAAAGAGCTCCCAAAAAGGCCCTGTTTACATATAGCCAATATTGTTGCATCACAGATAAATATCCGGACTTCTCCTGCTCAGTTTTTAAGCCCATAAGCCATCACCGGAGTCATTCCGCGGTCAAATTGAGTTCACAATGAACACATGGCTCTATTAGCGTAGCATTGACGGGGGGGGGGGGGGTTTGTTTACTTTCCCATTTTTCATTCCTGTTGCTGACAGAAGAGGGAGCTAACGCTTAAAAGCCCCATTTAGGAATAAAGTATATTTTCCAAGTGTAGACATTATTTTTTAAGTTAGAAAATGTGAAATACTAAAACACTTAAAGCCCAAGAAAACTTAATTCTTTAAACGATTGACTAACATCACAAATTGTATAGAGAGTAGGGATGTAACGATATCCAAGTCTCACGATACGATATCATCAAGGTTAGGGCTGGGTATCATTCAGAAGTTGCCGATACGATACATACCTCGATACACAGGCCACAATATGATATCTATCCCAATATAGTGCACTTTTGATTCGATACAATATATTTCCAATCGATTCAATACAGTTCAATAAAAAATAAAGGCTAAATCATGGCTGTGATACTAAAAGTCTTTGTTAAACCACTTCCTATGCAAAGTTAATCTTCAAAACAGTGAAAATTTAAAATTTGTGGCAAAAACGAGTTCCCTTTCTTTAAACGTGGAACAAAACTGGTGTTGTAACAAAATAATTTAGTAAAATATACCAAAAAATACTCTTGGCGATATATCAATAAAGCAGTCCTTGATATTGATATTGTATCATCACATTAAACGATACAATATATCAATATTTCGATATTTTTGCACACCCCTAATCACGGTACAATATCATTGGAAAGCTCACGATATGGTAAGGAGGCTCACGATTAGGAATGTTACAATATCCATGTCTCTCAGTACGATATTTTCACGATATACATCTCACGGTGCGATATTTTTTGCGATATTTTGCGGAGGCCAACAAAACTGTGAATGTGCACCTTTTTCCCTTTAAAATGCCTTGACAAGACTTAATCCAAAGAACTAAGACATAAAGGTGTTAGAACTGTTATTTCTTCTTGTAGTCTGCACTGAAATGGAGCAAAGGATCATGGTCTATGTAGTTCTCTCTGGTTTTTTAGCTATTGCTGCACCATAACTCTTTAATTTAAGCAAAGAGACTTGTAATTTGATATATTGTGATATCCACGATATTGTGAGATCTTTGACGATACAATATCACAATATTTCAGTTATTGTTAATACAGAGGAATCATTTTGAATATTGGGCTGCTTTTGGTGGGTAACTTTTGTACTTCCTGTGTCTTCTCAAGCACGCCTTTCACATAATGGTGGAGGTAAGGTTCTCTTCGCTACAGCCCCTCTTTGGTTCAGAGCTTGTCCACTCCGGTCCAGTGCTTGTTTTTGTTTTTCGGTGCCTGGTTACACATTTATATATATATATTTATATCTATATATTTGCATGGTTGGGTCTGTCGATGTCCTCTTTGCATGACGAAAGCAGCACCTCCCCTCCCCCCCCTCGTCCTCCACCCGAACATTTGACGGTGTCTGTGCTGTGTCATGTGGCGGAGCACCTGACCCCACCCTCTCCCAAGCCTGCCCCCCCACCCCACCTACCTACTCCCCCAACACCAAAAATGTGGTAGTTTCTATTAGACATGGTATTGTTGTCCATTTTTTGAGTGTTGTCAGAAAAATCAATACAAAAAAAAAGACTCATATCAAGATAAAAAGTCATACGAACGGTTCCAGGAAAAGTTTCATCACATTTTACACTTCCTGAAAAACAGAGAAAATCACTGGCCTATTTCCCGACATAGAAAATTTGAAAGGTCAAATCCAAATCAAGTCCTGGTGAAAATATTTTGTCCTTGAAAACATATCCATCCTTTGTTTTGTTGTATTATTATTGGATTGTCATCAGCATAATAAATACAGGCTTCCAGCAGAAAAAAAGCTCTAAAATCCACAAAAATGTGGGAAATGGCACCAAATTTGGACAGAATTTCTCGGGGGAGGACCTTAAAACCCCCTTTTCCATTTTATTTTGCCTACTGTGACCTTGGATTTTTAGAGGACGCCCTTTCCGGTCTGAGCTCAGCTTTAACCTAATGTAGCATCAACAAAAATGAGTACCGTATTTTCCGGACTATAAGTCGCATCATCCAAAAAATGCGCAATGAAGAAGAAAAAAACATATATAAGTTGCACTTTTGGGGGAAATGTATTTTGTAAAATCAAAGACCAGGAATCAACATTTCATCTTGAAAAAGGCAAGTTACAGTAATAAAAATAGAATAGAGAGCAACAGACTGAATAGGCGTTAATATGTTAATGTAACATATGAACAGTTCTTCAGATAATTATAGCATAAACAACATAAAATAAGTTTACCAAACTCTCCATCTCACAAATCACTAAATCCATTGAATTCTTCATCTTCAGTCTCACTTCTGTGCTACCTCCAGAGATAAACCGTACGGAGCACCGCTTCCTCTTCTGTGTAGCTGTCGTCAGACTCAGCATCAGCTCCAGTTAGAATTATTCCAGCCTTTCTGAATCCCGACAGGATGGTTTCAATTGTCATTGAAGTCCAGGCTTTGTTGATCCATCCAGTGACTTCTAGGAAAGTTACATGGCACACCCACCCGGTCGCTGTTTTCTCCATCCCCGCTTTCCGCCAGTCAATCACAAGTTTCTCATTCACTCCAACCTTTCTTTCTGGTGCTTGATTAATGAATATTTCACTATTTGCAGCGAGACAGCGGCTTTTTCTACAGGAGGCATGCACAGTAGAGTGCAAAGTGACAGTGGCACAGGAGTAAAAGTAGCACTAGATACTGACACACAAGCCTAGAGCTCCCTCTCATGGCTGGCAGTGTGAAAATTTAAAAATATAAGTCAGAGTATAAGTCACAGGAAACACCCAAACCATGAAAAAAAGTGCAACTTATAGTTCAAAAAATAAGGTAATCAACACGAGATGCAACTGAAAACACGGATTCTTACTTTGAACGGGGTCACCTTTCCACTGATCTAACCTATAACTCGGTCTGCTTCTTGGAGATAGAGGAGTTAAACTGTAGAAATAACATCTCAGTTTACAGTGTCTGACTTTAAGAACTGAAGTGTTACTTGGTGGTGGTTTAAGTCATGTAATATGGAAGAGGAATGATAAATTGCGTTGGGGAAAGTGTATGATTTGGCGTGTCCCGTGGGTGGTGCAGGAGGTGGGGTGGTGGGGTGGTGGGGTGTGGAGGTGTAACCAGACTCGGGCAGGGCACCAGGGCAGAGACCAGAGCGCTGTGGGCTGTGGCCTCCTGTTTCCTGTGCTCTGCTGACTCAGGGTAATGTGTCCCCTCCCTTTGTCACTCTCCACCTCCCTCTGTCTCTCTCTCCATCTCTCTGCCTCTCTCTCTTCCTTCTCTCTCTCTCACCTTTTCTTTCCCCCTTTGTCTTTCTGTCTCTCCCTCCATCCCTCTGTCTTTCTCTCCCTCTGCCCCCCCCTCGCCTTTTCTCTTTCCTCCTGTCTCTCTCTCCATCCCTCTATCTCCCTTTTGCTCTCTCTGCCTCTCTCTCCCTTCCTGTTACTCTCCACCTCCCTCCGTCTCTCTCTCCATCTCTGTCTCTCTCTTCCTTTGTCTCTCTCTGTCTGCTCTCTCGCATTTTATCTCTCCCTCCCTTTTCCTTTCTCTTCCTCTGTCTCTCTCTCTCTGTCTCTCCATCTCTTCCGTTGTCTCTCCCCCTCTCTGCTCTCTCGCCTTTTCTTTTTCCCTCTGTCTCTCTCTCCTTCCATCCCTCTATCTTCCTCTCTCTCCCTGCTTGTCACTTTCCCCCCTCTCTCTGTCTCTCCGTCTCTCTCTTCTCTTCTCTCTGTCAGTCTCCATCTCTCTCCCCCAATCCCTCTATCATCCTCTTTTCTTCTCAATTCCTGTCAATCTCTCCATCCCCCTCTCTCTGTCTCTCTCTCCATCTCTTTGTCTTTCTCACTTTTTCTCTCTCCCGCCATCCCTCTATCTCCCTTTTGCTCTCTCTGCCTCTCTCTCTCTTCCTCTTCTTCTTCCTCCGTCTCTCTGTCTCTCTCTTCCTCTCTCTCTTTCCCCTCTCTCTCGCCTTTTCTTTCTCGCTCTTGCTTCTTTCTCCCTCCATCCCTCTACCTCTTTCTGCCTCTCCCTTCCTGTCACTCGCACTCCTCTCTCTCTTTCACAACCTCCCTCCCTCTGTCCCTCACTACCTCCACCCCCCCTCCATCCCTCCGTCTCTCTGTCTGTTCCTCTCTCTGACTCTCCTCACTCCTTCTGTCGCTCTCACTTCACTCTTTCCTTTTCTCTCTTCTTCTGTTACTGTCTCGCTTTTCCCCTCTCCATCTCTCTCTCCTTCCCTCTGTCACTTTCTCACCCTTTCCTGCTCTCCCTCCTCAATTCCTCCTCAATCGCCGAACCCACTCTCTCCCATCCCTCTGTCTCTCTTCCTCCTTCTGTCACTTCCTCCCTCTGAGTCTCACCACCAGGGGACAAGTATCCAGTGTCTCCCCTGGGACAGTCTCACCACAGAGGGACAGAGGGACAGAGGGACAAGAGGGACAGAGAGACAGAGGAGCAGAGAGAAAGAGGGACAGAGGGACAGAGCAAAAGAAAGACAGAGAGACAAAGGAGCAGTCAAACATGAAAAGACCATAATACTAATTTTAAAAAAAACTGTGCAATAAACTAGAGTGTTGACGAGTATTTAACAAAAAATTTAAAAAAAGTTTCAAAATTAAAGTTAACAAGATCAAACCAAGTAAATTTTTATACATATATATATATAAAAAATATATATATATTTTTTAACTACACAACTTTTCCTGCTGTGAATGAACAAAATGGGAACGAATGAGTTGTCAGTTCGAATCCTTACAAGAGCTCGTACTGTCATTGTGTCTCTGAGCCAGACACTTCATCCCCACTGTCACACTGTCACATGAAATCAGGGCATCTGGCTTAAAACTCCGCAACCCACTCCCTGCACAATAGATAGATGGATGACGGAATAAATAGTTGGATAGATTGATAGATTTATTGATAAGTAATATATTTAGAAACAAATAAAATACATGAAAAAAATTACTATAATAAATAAAATAATAAATATTAAATAATAAATAATAATAAAAAATAAAATAATAAATATATAAATAATAAATAATAAAAAATATAAAAATAATAAATACAAGAATTTAAAAAATAAAATCTTCAGTTCAAAAATTGTGTATTTAGAAAAATTGACACCAGCCACAGCTCGTTCTATAAATATGACCTTTCTTATCTTTTAAAATAGTCTTGGAAAATCAGATGAATGAGAGAAGAGTGGAGCTGTTCAGGGATGAATCAGGCGTATTTCAGGACATTTAGCGCGGCCCTGTTTATTGAGGAAATGTCGCGTTGACCTACGAGCGGAGTCGGAGGGCGCTCTTGTCGCACTGTCAAGCTTTTCATTCATAAAACCTTCTCCGCTGCGTTGTTTTTAACATTATAGTAAATTAAAATGAAAATAATCAAATTCAACTTTATATATCGTTGATTAAGTTGATTTTTTAAAATTTGTTCTTTACTGTAGAAGAACATCATTACACATTCTAGTCTTCAGTATTGCATCTTTCTCTCTTCTCGATGTGTGTCCCTCTTCTCTGTTTTTGTTCTCTTTTCTTCTCTCGCTACCACCTCCTGTCTTCTCTTGTTCATCTCCTTCCACTTCCTTACACCTCGCTCTCTCTTACTTTTGCCCCCCTCCTCTCCTCTCTATTCTCTCTCCCCTTCTCTCGCTTTTCTTCTTCTCACCTTCCTCCTTTCCTCCTCTATCTATCTCCCCTCCTCCTCCTCCTCCCTCTCTCCTCTTCTCATGTGAGTTGAAAACTGATCGGTGTAATCCTCCGCAGCCGGGGTTAACCTACTTCACTTCGACCTCACGTTAGCAGCGCCCCCTCCCCCACCACACACACACACACACACACACACACACGAGTACACAGACACACGCGACGTGCGACTCACCACGCAGTACTACATTTCCACGTTTTTGTTCCATTTCTTTTGCGTTGTTTAAGTTTGTTTTTCCACTGCTAAAGAACTTCTATGGTTTAGTATCATTCATGTTTCTAAAAAAGACCCAAGGTTATTGACTAATCGGGTTAACAATTTATTTATTTTAATTTTTTTTAGTAGTCGATTAGTCAGCTGTACATTTATTCAATAGTTAACTAGTCAGACGTTATTTTAGAATACAGTTTGAATTTTTAAAAACCACACCATGTCATTTTGTGGAGGTGGTGACCTGCTTGATTCCATGGAAATAGAAGTTAAAACCACATTTCGGAACATTCTCCACGGAGATAGATTTTAGTTTTATGCCGTACTGTGGAATATTCTTAGTCAGGCTGGTGCCACCTAGTGCCTCCCCTCAATTTCATTTCTCTCTGGCGACTAGATTAGGAATCAGAATATACTAGTCCAGGCATGTCCAAACTATGGCCCGTGGACCAAATGCAGCCCTCAGACAAATTTTTCTTGGCCCTCTGGCTTCCAGGTGAATTGGCCCAAATTACCTTGCAAATGACCCTTTTATTGCAAGGTTTTTGAAAATCTACCTGGATAAAGCTAATATTTAATATTTAGTGTGTGGTTTTAAGGATCTTAACGTGAATAAAGACTGATGGCTCATTCTAACGTGTTAAACATGCACATATTTTAATTATTCACTGTACTGAGCACCAGTCTACAGCCCTCGATCGGCCCTCTGCTTCGTCTTTGTTTAGATATGTGGCCCTTGATGAAAAAAGTTTGGGCATCCCTGCACTAGACGGTTCGCAAAAACCCCGGAAGTGCAATTTCAGGTACCAGCCAATCAGCAAAGAGCCATACATTCTGTGTTGGCAACAATTCCCGAGATTGAGGATTTAAATCCGGAGCAAAGAGAAGGTTTGTTGAATTTTATCAAGGGGAAAGACGTTATTGTCCTTCTTCCTACAGGATTTGGGAAAAGCTTAATATACCAGTTAGTCCCGTTAGTGGAGCATTACATACGTCACAACCAAATGGCAGCGATTGGTTAAATAAAAAAAGTTCCCGCCTGCCTTCGAGTGAACAAATTCTAATGCTGCGAGGTCAGACGGTTTCCAAGAAGTGAAACAGTCTAGCCAAAGGAACAACATTTCCATGGAGTCAAGCAGCCAAATAAGAGTCAGGCTTGTGGAGACACAAACTTGCTCACAGTAAGGAGTTTTTCAGCGCAATAAACATAACCAAAATGAAATTTAAAAAAGCTTTTATTTGAGTCTATATTTTGGCTAAAAAGTTGTATATGTTGTGACTTTAAGCACAATATATGAAAATTGTTTATTCTTTTTGGACATTTTGGTTAAAAAAATACCATCTTCTTTGTTATAAATATCTTCTGGTATGTGTTTTAGACTGTTTTGCATATTATCCAAATGTTAATTATCAAAATACAGTTACGATTACAGTATGTGATTGATCGACTAGTCACAGTTATTCATGAATGATTACAGCTCTAACCACACTCCCGTTTTCTATAAATGCTATTGAAAACCAAATGATGAATGCATCAACATGGACAATGTTATTACATTTCGCAACATCAACAACCTCACTCAAATTATCGCGTACTTGTTTTGTAAGTTCCTGCTTTTAAAATGCATCGCTTGCTTCTGGCGTCATGGATGGGAAATTGATTCATCCAGCGTGAAGAAGTGTTGAAATATGACAATAATACCGACATTAGAAATTTCAAAATGATAAAAATGAACAGTTCACACCAATCCACAGAAGTTATTTGATATTCGGAGCTGTACTGGGGTGGTGCACAGGTGTCTCTAGCATGTCTGTTTCTTCATTGATCTAATTTACAACCCCCCCTCTCGCTTTTTTCCCCTCTGTCTCCTCAGGACCCCGGCCCCTCCCCTCCATCCCCCACGCTGGGACACAAGCCGCTGCAGCTCATCGAGGTCAAAGCCAGGGGGCGCTTCGGCTGCGTGTGGAAAGCCCAACTGCTCAACGATTACGTGGCGGTCAAGATCTTCCCAATACAGGTACAGAAGAGTCACTGGGATTAATATTATAAGAGTCTGTAATCATTTTTTTTTTCTTGTTGAACTGAGACTGAAAAGAGACAAACAATTTTAAAATGTGTGAACGCATCTTATAACTCAGTTTTAAAGATTCTGACTACCAAGGGTGTAACGGTACACAAGAATCATGGTTCCTCAAAATCAAGGTACGTACCTTGATTTTGAGGTCACGTTTCAGTTCATTTTCAGTACAGTACAAAACCATTTGCTTGTTGTTTTTTTTTGTGTGTGTTTATTAAAGCAACAATTAGTTTTAACATTATACAAACAGGAAAATAAAATAAATGCAAAGTGCTGCTTGATAATACTAATAAGTTAAATAAAATATTCTCAAATAAGCTACGATTGTATGAAATATTATAAAAAATAAATTCCCTGTAAACAGTAAACAAAACTTTTAAAGCTCAGCACAACAGTTCCAGGATAAATTTTTTACTCAGTCTTCATATGTTTGTCAAAAAAAAACAACAACTTGTCCACATTAAGGAATTAAGTCCTGATGAAGACCAGTTTGGTTGAAACATGTCGGCTTTGGCCATTTAAATAAAGGCTTTTTAACTATATTTTTCCTCGTGCGATTTTTACTTCTTTGGAGTGCCTGAAGTCCGTTGTGTTTTAGTTTTGATTCTTTTTCCAAGAACATCCCAAATTGCACAAACTCACTCATGCACAGCCCTGCACCGAACCGAACTGCCCTTACCAAAACAGTTCGGCATGAATACATGTACCGTTACACCCCTCCTGACTACTGATGAAGGCTACTGGTGTTTTTTTTCTCCAAACTGACACCAAGTACTACTGTAGTACTACATCAGCTCTCCAGATATCACTACCAGTCAATAAAGAATATTTACTTTTTGAGGCATGTCATTATTTTCAATCTACTCATGCTTATACTGATCTAAAAAAGTAAGATATACATGCAGATAAACTAAAATACAAACCGCACTTTTAAATTTGATTAAAATTTGATTACAAAACTTTTAGTTTGTTTGTTTTTGAAGGAATTTTAAGAATTACCTTATATACCTTATATTTTGGTATTTGGTATGGTATTTGCTCATCACTAATCCTGACCAAAAAATGCTGTGTATTTTAATTTAATTTATTTTATTTTGACAAATAGGAAGGAAAAATGTAGGGAAAATACTATAAATATATCCTTTGGTGTTGAAGAGAAAGCGGAATGAATTAGTATTAGTAAGAGACGTCTGTAAAACTGTAAACTGTTTCAGTCCGTCAGTCAAACTTATAAACTGTATTTTCCCACGTAAAGTACCTGCTGCTGTAATGATGTCCTATAAAATGAGTTCTTTTGAAGTGATGTCATTTACAGCCTTATTATTCCCAGTCAGTCGGGTTACAGAGTTCTTCCTTGTTGTTCCAGGACAAGCTGTCATGGCAGAATGAGTATGAGATCTACAGCCTGAGTGGGATGAAGCACGAGAACCTGCTGCACTTCATCGGAGTGGAGAAGAGGAACCACAACCTGGACCTGGAGCTGTGGCTCATCACCGCCTACCACGACAAGGTACACGCACGCTTTTAGTGAAAATCTGTAGAACTATGCAGCGATTATGTCATCAAATCTCAGACTTTTCAGATGGCCTAATGTTACACCAGTGGAGACGACATCATCTGATATGTTTTTCAGTAATGACCCAGCATCTTATCAGATTGTTCCACAGCTCTTTTTACATTGTTTTTTTGTTAATGCATCTCCCTGGACATTCTGCATGCTTGTGCACAAATATGTAACGGTTGCCATGGTTGCTTTTTTTAAATGAGATTTCATGAACAGTGAGGAGCATGCATCTCAAACATGTAAAGGCTGCCAGTTTTAATCATTGGCAAAAATGACACCCAGGACACAAATGGATTCTAAAGCCAATATACTAAACAAAATAACTTGATACTAGGGCTGTGCAGAAAGATCTAAATATCAATATATTGTATAGTTTAATGTGATGATACAGTATCGATATTTTGGGTGTTTTGGTATATTTTACAATTTATTTTTTACAGTTTGTTTAGAGCAGGGGTGTCAAACTCAAATTCACAGAGCAGCCAAAATTAAAAACTGAGACAAACTAAATATTTATTGAAAAATTTCAACAACATCTGCCTGTTTTCTCTTCTTTCGAGATATGTAATGTTAAACCTTTTCATATTAAAATAAATGTTTAATAATAGTTTTGCTTAAACATTGAATCCAGAACAAGCAGAATATAAAGTATTAACAACATTTTAAATAAATAATGTCTCTATAGTCTATCTGTAGCCAGTGGGCAGCTCTAATACATATTGGAGATGATCTCGCAGGACAAATATAATTATATCGCTGGCCAAAATTGGTCTCCGAGACTGAGTTTGACATGTCTGGTTTAGAGGAAGGAAACTCATTTATGCAACACATTTGATATTTTCACTTTTTGATGATTAAAATGGGTGTGTTTCATATTAACTTTGCACAAGAAGTCGTTTAACAAAGACTTTTAGTATCGCAGCCATGATTTATTTTTATTGAACTGTATCGAATCAATTTGAAATATACTGTATTGGATCAAAAGCTTTTACTGTATCATATTGTGGTCTATGTATCGAAATATGTTTATCGGCAACTTCTTAATGATACCCAGCCCTTCTTGACACAGATTTGAGTAATTATTAATATTGAAAACATATTTATATCCTAACTCCAAGCAGAAAAACATGGCAATATCAGTCATATTAAAGTAACTGCTACTTTAACTTTGTGTTAAATTGTATTTTACTGGCTAGAAAAGGGTTCAAATCTGAAATTGGAGTTGAAAGTTTGTCATTTTAGTATTGTAACAACACTGTTCATTGTTGGTGACTGAGTTAATTTGAATCTATTCGATTAATCCATTTGTAATCATCCACATTAGAAACCTAAAAGCTGAAAAGGCCAATAGAAGCTCTCTCTGTGTACATATGTAGGATTGCACTGCCCTCTGGTGGTTGCTTCGTGGTACTGCACGTGTCCTACATAGTGTAACTGTGACCTGCTTTCAAGTGTGCATGTTTTATGTAAGAGGGGGGACAGGCTGATGCAACACGCACATGAATACTGAAACTTTGGATATTTTTATGTGAAACGGTTCATAAAAATAGTTTTGAAATGATGTCTTATTCATCATAGTCTTTCAGAGTGCAAGACTTTTGACTGTAATATCGTAATTAGGGCTGCACAGAATTGGAAAATGTGCGGTATGGCTGCAATATTGATATTATTACAATATTTTAAAATGCATTCTTTTCAGTTACAATAAAACAAAACAATGCATGCTTTAATTTACTAGTGGAATTCTGTCAAAATAAAAAATTGAACAGAGATGAAAGCAGGACTAAATGATCAAGTCTGTGATGGTGCTCTAAAGTGGCAGTGGCTTTGCACCGGAAAGTGCAAAAAGAGGAAAGACTCGGAATCTTAACAGGGCAGCCACGGGGTCTTAAAAGTCTTAAAAAGGTCTTAAATTTCATGTTCCTAATTTAAGGCCTTAAAAAGTCTTAAATTATGTTGTCCACGTCTTATTTTTTCACAAAGGTCTTATATTTCATTAGTTTATTTTTTGTATACTCAAATGGGCTGCAGGGCAATGTTAAATGGAGGGAGGGAAAAAAAACAACATCAACGTGAAATCATGTATCGTGAATGAACGTCTAATTTGGAGTATGTGCAAACAATACTTTGTTTGTCTTGTTAGAATGTTATAAATGATTTGTTTGGCCATTTTACAAGCAATGCATACAACTATAAATGAGTTATTTAAAGCGATGAGTAATGGTCATTATTAGAATTGGATCTAGCGTTTTTCCTCCTACATAATGGGTGTGATGTTGGTCATAATTTTCATTTAAGTGGTCTTAAAAAGGTCTTAAAAGTCTTAAATTTGGGGTTGTCAAACCTGGGGATATCCTGCTTAAACTTGTAAATGCATTGTTTTTGGTGAATCTAGCATTTTCAAAACAATGAAAAGGTAACATGATGATCTAAATATATTATATGTTTGCTGTTAATACCCCACAGAAATAAAATACCCCCTCTTTAACATCTTCTTTTTAAAGATGGAGAACCTTGTTGTTATTGCGATTTATTTTGCAATATTCATCATTTCGTCTGCATCTTTCGTCCTTTTGCGATATATTGTGCAGCCCCAATTATGATGTACTAAATATTATGATGAACATTTATGATATAAATAATGGTCAAACTTTTTATTGTGACACAACTGTATTGTAAATAGATTCTCACATGATTCTCTGTGTTTCCAGGGCTCTCTGACAGACTACCTGAAGGCTAACGTGGTCTCCTGGACTGAGCTGTGTCACATCGCTCAGACTGCGGCGCGAGGTCTGGCCTATCTGCACGAGGACGTCCCAGGACACCGCGATGGACACAAACCCTCTATTGCACACAGGTCGGGCCCACCAACCCATAATTCATCTGAGAGCAGTAAATATCATTTCAGCTTAAAGGTTGCATGGAGGATTTTTTTTGGTTTCAAATTGTCAATGATTAATGATAATGAGCATTATAGAGATGCAGTAGCCTTGTAATTATGATGACCAAAAAAAAGAGAATAAAAATTCATCAACTCTGGACGTGGTGGGGACAGATAAACATTTGCCAATAGATAACGACACTGCCTCGTTATCTGTTTGCTGACAGGCTGTCAATCAATCTCCCTACGTTTCTAGCGTAACTGACTTGCCTGCGCCGCCGGTACGTGGTTTACGTACGACTGTCACACAGTCCACAGACGCAAGACGCACAGACGCTGTTTACTCCACCAACGCAACAGTTCTTAGCGGCTTTTTTTTTACCTATATCTTCCTCGCAGTTCGCACAAAGTTTGTTGCAATGGCGACAAGAATCCAGGAGCAGTTAGCCACAAAAGAAAGTCCGTTTTTGAGGTCGCTGAAAGAAGAAGACAAGGGGAAAAGCAGCGAAGCCAAACTAAGGTGATTCTTGGAGATTCATTCCAGCGATGGCGCGACTGAAGCAGACGCAGGGTCTAAAGACTGACGCACTGGTCCACAAATTACTCCTGGACAGGAAACTTCTGCTTATTATGAAAACGTACTTTATTTCCAAGAGCTAGTCAAACGTTTTTCAGGACACAAAAGCGATATCCTATGTCTGAAAACGTAATTTTCAATGCAAAGAAAGAGTCCGCTTGCTGCTGCGTGTTGTAGCTAGTTCATTCGCACTGAATCTCCGCGCAACCTTCTCTGCACCCCTTTCCTGCTCCTGTCCCCGCTGCCCGTTCCGCTCTTCTCCCTGCTCCTCACTTCTCCGGGCACGGAATCTCCGCGCACCGCTCCCCCTCTCCTCTCTCCTCTCCTCTCTCCCTGCTCCGCTCTTCTCCCTGCTTCTCACTTCTCGTCCGCGAACGAAATGTCCGCACACCCCCTCCCCCCCGCTCCTCACTTCTCCGTCCTGCCTAACCAACACTGTAGTTAGTTGTTTACAAGTCATGTGCAGAGCACCGGCTGTAAACAAACCTGTTTCTGGCGTAAAGAGGAGGCGGGAGAAGGCGTTTCTACGTAGGGAGCTGTAGGGGGGGGGGGGGTTTCACGCATGCGCAACATTTGAAAAAGGACAAACAGTCGCTGGATTTCTCGTTCCTTGGAAAATCCTCTATACAACCTTTAAGTGTTTGTGTTAAAACCTGTCTTGTCTGTCTTAAATACATTCAAGGTGCACTACCAAACTTTCTGTTCACCTTCATAGAGATGTTATTGCCTTGTTCTGCACTGCAATTTATCGTGCACTCAGATTCAGATGTTTTCATTTCTCAAAAGTCACTTGAAAGAAAATAATTGGCAAAAGATGAAGTGATATTGATAATAATGATTAATTAGTCACAATTTATCCAATTACTTATGGCAGCCCATAATTAACTTAAATAGTGGCAAGTCTCTGCATGTCCCTGTGTATGTGTGCTTCTCTGCTGGTGTACTGACCGGGCTTTTCTCTCTTCTCTCAGGGACATAAAAAGCAAGAACGTGCTGTTGAAGAACAATCTGACAGCGTGCATCGCAGACTTCGGCCTGGCGCTCAAGTTTGAAGCAGGGAAGTCTGCCGGAGACACCCACGGACAGGTACACAACGGGATACATGGGGACAGAAGATATTTGAGAATAAAAACATGTATAAAAACATCCATTCTTTTGTCGTCAGGTGGGGACGCGGCGGTACATGGCTCCAGAGGTTCTGGAGGGGGCCATAAACTTCCAGAGGGACTCATTCCTGAGGATCGACATGTACGCCTTCGGCCTGGTGCTGTGGGAGCTGGCGTCACGTTGTACGGCTGCTGACGGTGAGTGTCAATAGAAACATGCTCAGTAAATATTAAAGTAGTGAATTATATATAAAAAGGAAATCCACAATTATAGGAACCACATAAGTTGGGTTTGTTGTGACAAAACCAGACATTTATTCAGCTACACTTCACATCTAAAAAAAACCTAAGGTGACTTTATGGTAATAATGACTTGTTTGTGTGTGATGTCCAGGCCCGGTGGACGAGTACATGCTCCCGTTCGAGGAGGAGGTGGGGCAGCACCCGTCTCTGGAGGACATGCAGGAGGTGGTGGTGCATAAGAAGCTCCGGCCTTGTCTGCGCGACTGCTGGCAGAAACACACGGTAATATGTCCAGCTAATGCATCCTTTTCCAGATACTTTACTCTATGAAATCAAGTGGTAGTAGTAGCCTAGTATTTGGAGTATTTATTGTAGTGTTAATAGTAGCTTTAGTTGTAGTACTTTAGCAATAGTTGCAGTGGAATAAGTACTAGACCTAGTGGTAATATTAGGATTATCATATTTTTCGGACTATAAGTCACTCCGGAGTATAAATTACACCAGCCCAAAAATGCATAATGAAGAAGAATAAAATATATATAAGTCACACTTTTTGGGGGAAGTTTATTCTATAAAATCAGAGACTTCCTCTTCTGTGTAGCTGTTGTCAGACTCAGCATCAGTTCCAGTTAGAATTATTCTGGCCTTTCTAAATCCCGACAGGATAATTTCGGTGTCACTGAAGTCCAGGCTTTGTCCATCCATCCAGTGACTTCCAGGAAAGTTTCATGGTGCATCCTCCCAGTGTCACAAGTCTCTTGCTCACACCAAACTTTCTTTCTGCTGCTCGATTCCCACTTTCAGCTGCAGATTTCACGACTTGCAGCAGGACAGCGGCTCTTTCTGCAGGAGACATGCACAGTAGAGCCAAGTGACAGTGGTACAGGAGTAACAGGAGCAACAGATACTGACACACAAGCCTAAAGCCTCTGTCAGTGTGAAAATTCACACAGGAAGTAGATTTATAGTAGTAAATGTAGTTTAGTTGTACTAGTAGTAGTATCTTAGGTCTTGTCATAGCAATATATATGACTGTAGTAGTGGTAGTAGTAGGGTAGTAATAGCTGCAGCTGAAGTACCTATAGCAGGTGTATCTTTTTTTTTTTTTTTTTGGTGGCAGTGGGATTTATTGTGGTAGATTAAGTAGTAGTAGGGTGACCAGATTTTCAACATCAAAAACTGGGACACCCCAGTTTGTGCTGGTTGGTAATAAGTAGTAAGTAATAAGTAAATTGTCAAACGAGTGCATAATTAAGGAAAATTGTTGCACTCGGCCCATTCATGACGAACATGTGAGTCAGTATAGTCACGTTTTCTTTGTGTTTTGGTTGTTTTTCAGCAGCCTTTCTGTATTTTACTGAAATAAATGACAGTTTATGCCTCTCTTTACTGTTAGCAGGGATCAGATTGGTCAAAAATAGGGAGACTTGGTACATTTCTTGTATAAAACTGGGACAAATCAGTGGTTTTGGATAAATCTGCTGGGACAGGGGACACAGGGCTCAAAACTTGTACTGTCCCTTGTAAATAGGGACGTCTGGTCACTCTAGATTATCATAAACATCCCACTGCATCTCACGAACCCACATCTGAACTAGGAGTGTGCAAAAAAATGTATATATCGTATCAATATATCAGCTCACGTATTGATATCGTAGGCTGTTCTGCTGTATTGATATACATCACCAAGAGTATTTTTTGGTATATTTTACTAAATTATTTTGTTACAGCGCTACAGTTTTGTTGTTTGTTCAGAGGAAGGAAACTTGTTTATACGACATATTTGACATTTTCACAGTTTTGATTATTAAAATGTTTGTGTTTGATATTCTCTTTGCACAAGACATGGTTTAACAAAGACTTTTAGTATCACAGCCATGATTTAGCCTTTAATTTTTACCATCGATTTGAAATGTATCGAATCGAAAGTGCGCTGTATCGAGATATGTATCGTATCGGCAACTTCTTAACGATCCCCAGCCCTAACCTGAACCCTCTGTGTCGTCCCAGGGCCTGGCCATGCTGTGCGAGACCGTGGAGGACTGCTGGGACCACGAGGCGGAGGCGCGTCTGTCGGCCGGCTGCGTGGAGGAGCGGATCGGCCAGATGCAGCGGCAGGCCCCCCTCATCGGCCCGGAGGAGATCACCGTCGTCACCATGGTTACCAACGTGGACCTGCCCCCCAAGGAGTCCAGCCTATGATGGAGCTCCCGAAAGAAACGGAAAAAAAAAAAAAAAAAAAAAAAAGAAAAAAAAGGCCCCACCCCCCCCGCCCTGGTTGGCTGGTTTTTAAGTCTTCTCTGAGTGCAGGCCGCAACTTCAGGAAATTGTCATGGCTTCGTACACGGAATCGAACCACCGAACTACCGACTGTAAACCGGAGCGAGGCACTTTTCTCCAAAACTCTCTCCAAAACTATGTACAGATCTCCAGAAGGAAGCGCCCGGCTCCTATTTGCATTTGCTGTTTTTTTTGTGTGCGTCCCCCCCCTCCAAAAAAGACTATCTGCCAATAACAGCTTTTGAATGTCAATAGTGTAATGCTGCTGTACATATTGTAACACAGACACTCGACTCGGAGGGGGGGGGGGGTTCCGACGGGGTCAGCGAGGGGTCAGATGGGGTCAGCGAGGGGTCAGCGGGGAAAGGGAGGGGTGTCCATTCTCAAAAGCATTACGACAATATACGAAAACCATAAACCTCCTTCAACCAGGTTACCTCAGATCTGACGGACAGTAGACTCGCCCCCTCCCCCGGCACCACCACCACCTTCACCACCACCACCACTAACACCACTACTACCGCTGCCCGAAAGCCCGAGCGCTCATGGGTAACGTAGTCCGACGCGGCCCCACTCAGCAGCACCAGAGTTCCTAGCCATCGCTAAACCCCTGGGATTTTTAAACGAGATTTTAATTGTCTTTGCAGTTTTTAGCACTTTTTCAGCCGTTTTCATCAAGTGGCTCGGTCTGGCGTAGTCGGGTCCGGAACCGCCGGGTTTGTAGTTCAATTCCATAAACAAAAAAACAAAAAAAAAACAACAACAAAGAGTGGTCGCTGGTTTTAAAGTTAGCCCACAACAATAATCCTACACACATGTGGATTGAGTTTTCCATCTTGTGAAGTTTAAAGGCGTGCCGTGTAACTTTTCCGGCGTAGGGTAAGGTTTCCACGGAGACGTTACTGCGTTGCTTGGAATGTTCCGCAGTATGGCATTAAACCTATCTATCTCACCTTATTTGATTTAATTATAGGTGTTATTTAGCGCCTCGAATAAGACTCATTCTTACGATATGGGGTCACGTTTCCGTAGATCCGGACTGTAACGTGACCTGGCGATATTACCGGCTTGTATCCACGGCGATAGATGCGTCTAATGTCGTACTGTGGAACATTCCAGGCAAAGACTTAACACAACAAGCAAGCGGCGCACGCTCTACCGGAAATTTTACGAAGATCGTTTTTTACGTTTTTTTGGTTTTTCATCGATTTTGTAAACGCTAATTCAAATCGTGACGAACTCTCGCTTCACATCATCAGGTTAACACATTTATGCAAACAAAGTTCACACAGGTCAAAGGTCACGGAGGGGTGTCATCTTCTTCTTTGGTCTCCTTTGAGGGACTGCGAGCTCTGGTGCAGACTAATACCTGGGATGGTCTTTCAGGTCACAATTCCAATTTATTATTTATTGGTTTTTGAAATTATTCATTCGACAATTGGTGAAGTTCAAAATGAATTCTTAAAAAATTGTAAGAAGTTTTTGTGCCTCAAAGTATATCAAGTATTTAAGTGCAGAGATGCGTAGTATTCAGTTAGATTAAATAAAATTGCACTTCTTATACAAGTTACTTCCTACTTGAGTAACATATTTGACAGAACCCACTTACTTGAGTAAAATTAAAAGTCGAGTTCTAGCCGAAAAGTAAGTAAAGCTAAAATATAACTTTTTGTGGCCTATGTTTTGAAAATATCAGATAGAATTTAAGCATTATTTAAGTTTTTTGTCCTTCCAATTACGGTTAACTTCATTTTGACCATTACTACTTTGTACTTCTACTTGAGAACTATAACAGTACTACATTTTTGGCTGTTCTTCCCACCTCTGTGACGATTTAGAAGAACCAATAAATTGTGTTCTGAGTGACCAACCCGGCCCACCACCATTCAGGGATTCGTACTATGCTTTTTGCGAGTTATATGCAACCAGTGCCGCAAACTCCCCTACTTTTCTGTAGGATGCTGCAGGGGCCACTTTCAATACACACGATTAACTTGTAGCATTTTGGGTTTTTTATCCTTGCATATTGTTGTGGCGTATTTATTTTCTTTTTAAACAGTGCGGTTTGGGTTCCGAGCTCAGGAGCGGCTTTCATTCAGGAAATACTCAAATACAAACTGTACGTGCTTCTATTCTGTGAGGGGACAGAGTGGACTTTACCCGTGGACTATAGGGGGCGCTCTCTGGGGGTCTGTTCCGCGGTCGTGCAGGATCTTTGGGATTGTTTCTTCCTCTCCCGGGACACACTGAGCTGAGGTTGTGTGTCGGAGGACCTCAGGGTGCTCACGGTGCTCGGGTGCTCCCTCTCAGGTTTCAGCCCCGTGGCTCCGGATGGCGGGTGTGTGAATGTACAGGGGTGTGGACTTCCTGGGCCCACGCGGAGCTCCCGGCCGCCTCACAGCTCGGGGTCTCGTCGCCCACTCCGCAGCGGTCTGTACAGAATGACTTTATCACTATTTACTCTGAGCTGATGTGTCCAAGTATGTGTTCTCCTTCAGTGTTTCCTCTACATGCAGACTCACTTCTGACACGGGTGGGGCTTTGGAGCTGTGTTTGGTCTTGGAGCTGGTTCTGAATGGCCCTCTGTGGTGTTTTGCAGGATCCTAGGGGCCACATGTGTGAAAGAGACACTGCAATATGGGACACACAATCATAGACTATACCCACTGACTCTGTCCAAGCCACCTTTGAAAGTGATTTAGAGGAAACATTGAACTGCCACGATTGTATAATGGTTTGGTCGCCAGACCAACAAATATATATATAAATATATATAAAAGAACAAAAAGAATAGAAAACACTACTTTCTGATGTACAAGTCTGTGCACAGCTACAGCACTGACACAGGACGTGCTCCACCCTAAAACAGTCACTAAAAGGAGCCAAATCTCTGCTCAGAGCTGAGATATGCTGCGGTCCCCAGTCACAGCTGAGGGCCCCTGGGTCAGTGCTGAGGCTCTGCTACAGGATCTGGCAATGGTTTGTATCTGCTCAAGTCATCCATGTGATGTAAATAAATGTGTTTTTAGATTGTGATGGTATCTGTGTCTACTGTTTGTTCACCAAACATTCACAGAGTCTGCTCCTTCACATTAAAGGTACTGTATGTAACACTTGGGACGACATGACCTGACTGCACCCCACATATGAGGGAGACATGTTCAAATCAAACGGCTTTTAGTGACCTTGTGTGCTGATTTATTCTTAATAACGAGTTGTTTAAATTTGGTGTTTTGGCTCAAGACAATTTCCAATCAAAGCAAAATGAGCCTCATATGGGTCTCGTTTGGGTTGCCAGTTTGAATGCAGTTGGTATAACCCTTAAAAGGACTTTCTGAATCCTCACTACCTAAACCGCCAATCCTGAATCGCACTGACTCTGTTGCTGCAGTATACACGGTCCATATACTGAGAATGTGAAAACCTCATGTGTCCTCTGTATGCAGGTTATGATTGTAGTACATTTTGTAAAACTAAACTAAAAAGTGCAGGCTACATCCTTTAGTGCAACTAAACACTACAGGTAAATCCTTGCATTGTGGCTGTTGTGATTTGAAGTACTTGGTGAAATCACACAGGACTACCCTCATTACAGCCAGTTGTTTCTGATCACAAACACCTGGCTGTAGGGGCTTAGATATACTCCCAGACCCTACCCTTCCGTCTCACGCTCCCCTTTAGTCCCACTTTAAAATCGTACTTCAAACTGGACATAAAAGTAAGAAAAGAGCAACACGTTATGTTGTTCAAGTAAAAGTGAGCATGTTTTAATATCTTAAACATCTGTGCAACATTGTTCAAATGTTACATCACTGCATGACCTGTAATGTTTCACAATATTTACAAAAAAATCGGCTTACATCAAACCATTAAAAAAGTCCAAACAAGCTGAGGAGAATGGACAGACTATCTCTAGCCCACACAAACCAAAACACCAGCAATCAAGTGCACATCATTCTTCACACAGTATATATTAGAGACAATATATACTTAGTTACCAAATAAAAATACTGACAATGACATGATGAGATTCGAAGAGCACTCACACCTCACACACAAAGGAGAAAGTCATATGGAGCAGAATGAACTTTACCCAAAGAGCTGTTCATGTGTCCGGACCACCCTCGCCCACCCTGCCCATGACCAGACAGTAGCTTCAAATACTAATAAGTACAGTACCTTCTCGATGTCAGATAAGATTAGATTACAATCAGTGACGCCACCACGAAGAAATATTTAGCACAACAAAAAAAAATCTTTTCAGATGTGGACAGTTTGTAGCGTGGCGCGGTGAGGACGTATGAACAGGTGCAACAGGTTATCCAGAAAGTGAGCGGGGATTTCTTCAGTGTTTTAGTGTCCTCTTTTACCCCCCACCCCCCGAACTAAACAGAAGCACAGTACTCAAGACAGAACAGTTTCAAAACATAGAAAGACATACACATATAAGGCTTGAGTTCTCAACTCTTTGTAGTATTATTGCCATCATATTTGTAAAGCTCAAAATAAATATGGAGTACTGTACACAAATAATTTACACGAGTAAACAAAATCCAAAGAAAAGACAAGGCCCCTACATGTGAGTAACTCCTCCTCGGCGTGTCCGGGCCACGTCCAAGCCCAGTTTGTGTAGTGTTTGTGAAGCGGTGGCTTACAGAGCCACACGACATGAGGTCCATCCACCCAAAGACTGCAGCTATAGGGTCTCCAGTCTGTATGTACAAGTATTCAAGTACTCTGTGGGCCAGACAGTAATACTACACATGATATGATGACAACCTTCAGAGCTGTGGTTCAATAGTAAAATGACAGTTGTATTACAAGTGCAGTAGTCTTTGGGTGGACTTTGCAGAAACCCAGTAACAGAGAAGACATGATAGACAGATGTCAGCTGAACTGACTCTGCAGAGGGAACACTTTTCTGGTAAAGTTCATTCTGAGTGACAATGATAAAAGCAGGAGAGGGGGACCTCTACAGGGCACTGTGAGGATGACATGATGCTGTAGTCTTATTCGTCCTATACATGCGGCCGGACAGAACCGCACTCTCAATAGAAACTAACACATTGGTACACTTCTGTTTGTACAATAAAAGATAAAATGTGCATTAGGTACGCTTGTACATGACATTGTACAATATTTACATACAATTCTTAATAGCATGAAATTTCAGGATTATCTATATACATATTGAAAATGTATCAGAAATATTTGGACTGTCTATTTTCTTAAATATGCAAGGTAATGCTCATAGCTTTCCATGTTTTACTATCTTACTAGAAAAAAATAGTTCATTCAGTGAGCTGTAGACAAATTGCAACAGTTTGGGTGTTGTCTCGGGGCCAGACTGTTGTAGCAGCGTCTGCATCAGCCCGTATGTCCGTGTTAGCACCGTGGAGCTGGGCGACAGTCGCTGTTATCTGGAGATCTTCCTCCTCTTGGATTTGGGGAGTTTTAACTGACGCTCCCTCTGCACAAGAACATACGGTGTATGAGTGACACAGGACTACAGACGGGTGTACAGGATGAGGACTACAGACGGGTGTACAGGATGAGGACTACAGACGGGTGTACAGGATGAGGACTACAGACGGGTGTACAGGATGAGGACTACAGACAGGTGTACAGGAGAACTACAGACGGGTGTACAGGAGTAGTAGGAGGACTACAGATGGGTAAAGAAGGACTACGGACAGGTGTAAAAATGCACTACAGACAGGCATAAATAAGGACTACAGACAGGTGTAAAGAGGGGCTTCAAACAGGAGTATAGAAGGACTACAGACAGGTGTAAAGAAAAACTACAGACAGGTACATGAGGACTACAGACAGACGTAAAGACGGACTACAGACAGCCATACTGGAGGAGGACTACAGGCAGGTGTAAAGAAGGACTACAGACAGGACAGCAGACAAGCATACACAGGCATTTAACAAAAAATGGTGCAAACTACAAGACAATACTTACTGTCGCAGACATTTTGTCCAACTCGCTCATGGCCTCGTGGATAGCAGCTTCTAAGTGATTATTGAGTTTTCCCGGCCTGTGAAAGAACATTCACTCATCAGCATAACACTTCTCACGCATTACATTATTTATATTGTGAAATCTTATTTAGAAAGTTATAGTTTCCTTAGTTTAGCTACCCTCTGCTTTGTTTACAACGTGGCAACCTTGGCCCTCTTTCAGTGAGCTTCAGATGAAGTCTCCTGAAACGGTTTTCACTTCCCAAATGTGCCCTGTCAGGGTTCATTAGTGAAATACCAAGTGTGCAAAGCAGTGATCAAAGCAAAAGGTAGCTACTACAAAGAATATCAAACAAATTTGGGTTATTTCACTTTTGTCTATTACATTTCATATCTGTTCACTGTACACTAGAACAATTAATCATGGTAAGGTGTGTTTTGTGTTTTACTGATGTCAACCCCAACTCCCAACTGGAACCATGAAGAGATAGATCTGCCATATAGTTATGCAAATGCAAAATCAATGGCTACATGTCAACTACAATTAAAGTTATTATTATCAATTATGAGAGGTACTTACTTGAGTCCTAGTTTGGCTGCTCGTTCGAGAGCCTCCAAGTCATGTGTTAGTGTTTTAAGTTTCTCTGGCTCTACCTAAAATCAGACAGAAGAGAATCAAGTCTTTAGTCTTGTGGCTGAATCACTATGGAGTGTCTGAATACAGGGCTGTGAAAAGTAGAACAACACTGACCTTGGCCTGTTCCCGCAGCTGCAGTGCTGCTTGTTCGTCCGAGGTCAGTTTGGAGGCCCAGGGGGGGAACCCTTTGAGCCCCCAGACCAACTCTCCCATGTTAAAGGTCCTAGAGCGGTAAAGTGGCTCTGAAGAAGGAGAGTCTGGAGGCCGCAGATCCTCCTCACTGCTCAGGCTTTTGGTGTCCGAGGGGCTGGGGGCCATACCGTTTAGGTGGCCATTGTAGTGGTTGTAGTCTTTGGCCAGAGGCCCCTCCAGACTGGTCGAGGAGCCAGGTGATTGGTCATCCCCGGTCAAGACGTCCCCATAAGGTCTGCTGTTGAAATGGTTGGTAGTTCCATTCAGGGGTGTGTGGTCTAGGCGCTCCTTGTAGTTGGCAGGGCCACGAGTGCAGTTGTTGAAGCGGTAGGCTTCCTCCAGGAAAGCCTTGTTGTGAGTGGGGATCATGCCATGATCGCTGTGGCCCTCTGAGGGGCAGGGAGGGGCTGGGGCCAGGCTAGCAGGACGCTCCACGCAGGGACTGCTCCTGACTTGAGTGGAACACTCCAGAAACTCTTCCCCGCCCCAGCTGCTGCTGTTCTGTGAGTCCAAACCAGGCAAGTGCTGCTCCCTGTCCCATTGGTTCCTGGGAGTCCCCCGGCCAGGGGAGCGAAAGTACTCCCCACTTTCGGGCTCGTTTTTGGGAGCCCTGCGCAGCACCCTGGAGCGGTTATCCCCCTCCTGCCCGTGCAGGACTGCACTCACGGCCTGCGGCAGGTTGACAGGGTCCCCTATGGAAGCAGTGAAGGCACTCATAGCACTGAGGGCAGGGACGGGGCTGGCTTGAGTGGTCCCACTCACAGTGGCCGTGATGGTAACGTGCATGCCTTTGCTGGCAGCGTCCACCACGGCTCTGTAGATGGCATCCACCGCCTCTGGCCCTCCACCAGGACCCCGGTCTGAGCATAGGGCTCCTGAAGGAGGACCCTCGGTTTGAGAGCGCTGGCCCTCAGGAAACTGGCCCTGCTGCATCATCCCCTGCTGTCAACACAAACTCATATTCAAACACTTGGACTGTGACAAACTCAGTATAATGTGTGAGCCGCATACCTGATAGTTCTGGTAGAGGCAGGCCATAGCATCAGCATTGGCACTGTTCTCAGGGTATGAGGGGGTCTCAGAAAAGTGCTGCCCTCTATAGGCCGGGTGCTGCATGTGTGGGTGGGCTGTCTGCTGGAACATGTTGACTCCAGCATTGCCTCCGCTGCTGCTCATATTGGGGTTCACACCAGGAGGAACATGAGGCTGCATTGGCCCCATCCCACAGCGAGACGACGGGTTCACTGTAAAACAACAAATCCAAGTCAACCAGACTGTAGGAAAGTCACATCGAGATGTGATGTTACAATACTGAAATTTCGAAACTTGATTTCGATATTAACAGAATCAATACTCAGTACCACAGTACCAGTGTTAATAAAACTAAAAATAAAAATAGAACGTGATTTTCAACATTAAAAGTACTTTTTTATTCCCATATGGTCTTATATCTGTGTAATCCCACAGTCATGGGTGTATAATAGTCTGTGGTGTTATATTTGTTCTGATTAAACTCAAGATCATTCTAAAGTCATTCAGGAAAAATTATATATTTTAGTATCGTTAGGGAGTTCCGATACTACTTATAGTATCGATTAGTTACTTTTGAAAACCCTAGTTTTTAAACACCGTCCCTGATGGAAAAAGGAACAAACTGATGCAATAATTCCCTGAGTAGTCATTTGATGTGAAAGATTTTGCTTGTGTGGTGTAGTGGTTTAAGGCGTTGCACATATGTGGTTGTTACCACCTTGGTGGCCTTGACTCTCTTAGCAGAATGTCTACCTTCTCTCTACCAATTTCACACTAAAGCTGTCTTGTCCAACAATGCCTCTAGGACAGACTATCTAAAAATGACTAACAAAAAAATAGATAATATAACATTTTCTATGATTTGTGTAATTTATATCATTAATTAACACAGACTGCTTGAGACTGAAGCACATGGAGCACACAAACCTCTGCCCAATGCTTGTTCCCACATGGTGCTGCACTGCACTGATGAACAACAGTGGTGTATTCTACATGCAAAAGCCTAGGGTGACCAGATTATCCAAAATCAAAACTGGGACACACCAGGGTTGGGGTGAAAATTTTCTGTATTTGGCTAAACAAATTACAATTTATGCTCCTCTTTACTGTTAGCGGGGATCAGATTAGTCAAAAAATTATGATGGTCCTGTTTTAGACCTGGTTTGGATTAAACTGGTCAAAAATAGGGACACCTGTGACATGGCTTGTAGAAAACTGGGACAGATCACTGGTTTTGGATAAATCTGCTGGGACAGGGGACACAGGGTTCAAAACTGGGACTGTCCCGAGTAAACAGGGACGTCTGGTCTCCTTATACAAGCCTTTTCTCAGCTCCACAGACAGACTTGGAGTGGGGATGTTTTACAGTATGATTTATCTATCTCCACGGGGACAAGTCACAAGGGCAAGTTGCAGGTCAGATTTGTGGAGCGGCAAGCACGCTCATAGTAAGAATGCATGTTTTCCAAGATATCTTAACACTGTTATGGATAAATGCAAGTTAATGCCTTAGTGTGGAACATTCTAGGCAAGGCAATGACATCACCGTCTAAATAAGCTACGATGGACACTTCACAAGAAAAGTTACCTTTGCACCTTTAACTCCTTTCAGAAACCTAGGTATAAACTATAAATAAAATTTGCCTTTTAATAGAATAAAGAACCAGTATCAAATGCACTAATGTGCCTGGTGCACATGCCATGGGCACTGGGACTGGTGCTGATGTTTATGGAAGTGTTACAGTGCTGTCAAAAAAGCCCAGGCGAAATGTGTTTAATATAAAAATCCCATTATTATACCCCGCCAAGGCTCAGGTGCATGGTTTGAAGGCCTGCCCTTTGGATTTTCCAATATGGCGAAAGGTGTTAGACACCATGCAGGGCTGGTTATGTTGTCACCAAGGCTGTGTCTGCTGGGGCACAGGGAGAGGACCATACCTGAGCAAACCTGTTTACAGTACCTGTTTACAGGGTGCCGAGTACGGACTGGTGACATTTACCCTGCTTATTTTGACATTGTGGAAACAATCTGGTGAGCCAACACTTAAACTGTGGAAGGAGAGGATGGCAGAAAATGTGTCTCACCTTGGTCTGTAAGGGGCTGTGAACAGCTGCCATCAGCGCCTCCATGGGGCATCATCATGTTAGTCCTGCCCATACTGTGAAGAAGGCTTTGCTGAGCATGATGGGACATAGCCCCTGGGTGGGGTCCCGGGTGGGGTCCCGGGTGAGGACCCGGGTGAGGACCCGGGTGGGACAGTGGTGGGGGATTAGTGCTGGAGCGTCCCATGGGCATACAGTCCATTTGTCCATTTCCAGGACCAACAGGTCCACAGTTATTCATGGATGGGGTCTGCATCTGGGACATTATGTCAGGGAACTGGCCCTGATGATGCCCCAGGAGACCCCCAGAGGACTCCATGCTCTGGCAGTGCTGCATGGGGTCTCCTGACCCGCGGAGCCTTTGCTGTGCTAAGAGGTTCTGTGCAGGGCCCCCAGGACTGTAGTGGTGAGGCCCGGCCCCTGGAGCAGGGCTGAGGCCGGGCCTCAGGCTGTGGGAGCTCTGACAGCTCATCGACTGGAGCAACTGAGCCATGGAGGTGTTTGGAGGAAGAGGACCCATGCGGCCCACTTTGCGCAGCTGCTCAGTAGCACTGGGCCCAGGCATGTGAGGTCCGCCCATGGCTGGTTTGCTTAGCATGTTGTACACTGTGCTGTTGCTTGTGTCGTGATTTACAGGCAGGTTACCAGATGAGGCCTTCCTTTTGCGTGTGGGGTCTCTCTGCTGGGCCATGAGCTTGTCTCTCAGAGCCGCTCGGCCGCTCTGTCCCTCTGGGCTGTTGAGCAGCATGGAGGAGTTAGGAGGGAGCATAGGATTTAAAGTGCTGTGTCCCTCTACGCTACGAGGGTCACTCCCGGGACCGGGGTGCCCACCAGCACCCATGCCCGCCATGCACACCCCGCCACTGGCCACAGCGGAGGTGCTGCTGGGCGTACTGTGTTTTTGATTTGCTAGCTGTGCTTTGGCTGCGGCCGAGAGGAGACTGCTGGCAGGGAAGGAAGCAGCGTTCTGTTGATTCAGGATCTGGTTAAGGGGCATGCCCAGTAGTCCTGGGTGGCCCTTCTGGGAAGCGCTGGGGTTGGCTAAAGTAGACGAGGAGGGGGAGGAAGAGGGGGGAGAGTACATGGGATTACTGTGTTGCTGCGCACACACGGAATTAGCCATGGCGGGCATCATTTGGGAGTCTTTGTACTGATGGAGGGGATCATTTTTGTTAGTGGAGGGACTGGAGGGCATGGGCCTGGGCGAGCCCATGGCTGACCTGGGAGAGCGAGGCGGGACCTTCATGGTGGCACATGGGGGCTGATGTCCAGAGGGCATGGCGAAGCTGCCGTGGTCAGAGGAGGTGGAGGAGGAGCGGGAGCGATGGGGGGAGGCCTCCATCCTGCCGTGTGCTGGCCCTGCCATGTGCACAGGGGACGTGACAGGGGACGGGGACACAGAGGCTGAGGCTCCAGCCTGAGTCCTCTGAACATGGCCCCCATGCCCCGCGGGGCCCGGCTTCACTGTGGGTAAAGGTAAGTTGCTTGGCAAAGGGACGATGGCAGGGGGCGGGATGTTTACATTCATCACTGGTACCTGAGAGTGAAGGGGAGGCTGAAAGTTTGAGTTGGGCACATTGGCCGCTGGGCCAACAGGTTTGCTTGGGATGGGATCAAGGATGCCCAGAGGGTCTTTTTCAGAAGTCAATTGTCTTTTTTGTAGGGTGCAGGACGGGTGTGGGGGAACAGGGTGTACCGGAGGCTGTGTTTTATGGTGGAATTGAGCACGGGGCATATCCATAGCAGAGGGGAAAGTGCCCCGGGGTAGGTTCATGACAGGGCTTTTGGCCGTGGCCGCGGGGGAGAGAGGAGTACTAGTCCTTCCTGTCATGGAACATGAGGGCTGTCCTGGGGGAGAGCCATGGAGCATGACACTGGGAGGAGAAAGAGGCGTCCGACTATTCCCATGGTGGGGGCCGGAGCTGGGACTTCCACCTCCAGGAAACCCAATTAGACTGGTCCTTGTGTATCCATCTGGGCTCCCCAGAGTGTCAGCACAAGGAGACTGAGAACCATCTCCATACATTTTTGAAGTCGGAGGGGGGCTCAGCATGCCTCCATACCCAGAGCGGTAAGGGGACTTGGGACCTGGGTCTCCACTGGCCAGTCTCTGTCTCTGGTATCCAGAATACATCTCCGGCTGCTGGCTGGCGCCCACCTCCGGTGGTGGATACCGCTGTCCCGCTGCCATCATCATCTTGAAAGGGTTCTTGCAGTCTGGGCCCACAGCGTTGGGCTGGCCTTCATGAGCTTTAGTCCTGACTGCTCGCTGACTCAGGGGATGCAGAGCTCCCACAGATGATGTACCTTCACAAAAAAATAAATGCTAGGTTAATTGCTTTGCTTGTTGACAGTGTTGTAGAATAAGGAAACAAGTTACCTCCAGGACTGGTAATGCTCAGGGGGGAGTGAGTCTCCATGCTTTTGTGCAGTGTAGCCACAGCCAGCAGCTTCCTCTTGTGGATGCACAGTTTGGTGACATCTTCATCAGCCTTCACATCCTCAGCTGTCCTCTGCTTCACTGCAGCTGCAGCATCAAAGTTAAACACCTGAAAGAAAAACAGAACGTTAGAATAAGGAGAAAAAATATGCCAGGGTGTTACCCCATGACTGAGGATGGGATTGTACCTTATGGAGGATGAGTGGACACTCCAGGCCACATTTGCAGGTCCCATCTGTCAGCAGGTAGGTCTTCACCTGCTCTAGGCTGGTCAGCACTGAGCCACTGGGACTGCACACATCACACACTCGTCAAACACCAAAGCTCTACATGGTTCTACCTTATTTGCTTCCCCAGAGTTATATTGTGATAACTTCTTGCATGTTAGAGTATGTTGTTCTGCATTTAAGGGTTGAGTATTCCAAAAAATCTTTTCTGCGGGTATTACTTTTCCTTGATATCAAAAGTTTGGAAACCCTCGCATTCAATGTTTTTTATGTATAGTATTTTCTGCATTTTAGATAATTAACATAACACAATAAACATTGACACTGAATAAAGCATGATATATGCAATTATGTAGTAAAGAGTGAGACAAATGGTAAGAGTGCAAAGCAGTGATCAAAGCAAACTGGGGCTATTACTTGAAAATTAAAATCTAAAATAAGTTTTGAGTAATACTGAGATTTTTTTACTTTATTTTTTTAATTACATTGTCCACATGTGTCCATTCATTAAAAAAAAGAAAAAACAAAGATGAAAAAGTGTGTCCAAACTTTTGACAGGTAATGCACTTTTCTTCTTATGTGGAACAGTAACTGAGTTTACAGTAAAGAAAATCTAAATAAATCACATTTTGGCTTATCAGCTATTGGCTGCTCCCGATTCTACAAAATTTACATCAGCCATAAGAAGCTCACACAATGGTCTATGCAGCACATGAACCCAGTGATGCTTACCTTATGTAGGCGACCGGGCCAGTGGGGTCCACCTTACGCTGCCAGCCAATGGGCACCTGCACAGGGGCCGGACGCTCCTCCCCTCCGCTCTCACACTCCTTTCCTCCATTCATTTCTCCTCTGCTTTTACGCGCACCACCTGACGCACACAGGAGCAGACAGGTGTCATTAGGGTCTGTGGGTGAAGGTCTGTGTGGGAGAAACGGGCCACCCTACCCTTTAAGCTGCATCGTGGCTACTGTGCAAAAGGTGTGTGGGCTTCCATTACTGTGGTCCAGAGCCATGAGGTGTCTGGAGGGGCTGTGGAGGTCCTCGGCAGGGGGAGTGCTCCTCAGCCTTTCACCAGCCGCTGTATCAGAGCTCAGCCTCACGTCCAGATGATCACCTTCAACATCACGGTTCACTTAAACTGCTGGGCCACGGTTCACTTAAACTGCTGGGCCACGGTTTTCCCATGGTTCCTGTCAACACAACCCGAGAGGACATGGCCAAGTCAGACCAAAAGTAATGAACAATACACAGAATGAAAAATGTATGGAGCAGTTTTGGAGCACACAAGGCTCTATAGTTGGACCAACATTGTATCTCAGAGTTAAACGGCAAGGTACAAGGCGAAGTTCTAAGGAGGTAATTGAATGGCGCTGAAAAATGCAGGGAAAGGCTCTCTGTGTGTGGTTGTAATTTATAAAGTACTTTAGACTCCATTCATACACAATAATGATGAAAGACCATTGTTAACTTTGCACAACAAATAGACAATTGTTCAGATGCCACCAGTGAAGAAAGCAGTGACTTTTGCAACACCAGATGTCTGAGCATGCAGACTTTGACTGCTCCCTTCAGGTGTGAAGACAAACTGTCAGTCACCTCAGCAGAAAATAGTTGTGTGCAATGTTTTTAACCTTTTATTTGAAAGGAACCCGTGGTATACACCATCCACAGCAAAGTACCATAAGTGTGTAGAACATAAAGTGCAACTACTACTGCCTGTGCTGCTGCCAGTATCTGTGTTTAGCTTTTGCCGTGTTTTGATAGGCACAGTATGCTTGGGGGTGCTTTGGTGCAGCTCTGGTGGGGCCTTTATGTCTATGCTCCGGGCATGGCTCTGAGCCCAGGGGCAGAGGTCCACTTTATTCTCGTATAACGGGTAACGATGTGAACAAGTTAAGTGAACATTTTAGAAAAAACACTCTCATGGCACACTGGTTGATAATTAAGGCAGTACAGTAAATGAGCAGCCAGCCCTAAGCCATGCTCACTTTTTTCTTTTTAATCATTGCACTTTTTTTCTAAATCAGGTTTTCTATCATAACCACAGAAGGCAGATCTGTGTTCATTTGCAACAAAGCTTGTGTGGAACAGAGAGAGCACTACAGCAGAGGACATGTCCCATGTAGGGATGGGTACCTGTCCATTTTTAGTAAAACCAGTATTTGATGGTGGTTTTCAGTACCGATATCTGAGCAGCATTTGTCAGTACTTCTTTCTGTATGAATCATTTTCTCAAATGACATAACAAAAGTACACTGTACATAAATCCAAATACCATTTCTCTGAGGAAGAACTGTAGTTTTCATCATTCATTTGTGATCACACTGCCAACTGCCTAGTCACTTTGTCGAGTGCTCTCCCTGCACCACCAGGCATACAATCAAAAAGAAAAATATCTTTCTCCTTCCATACAAGATCAGTGCTGGTTGTGCTGTCTCATGCAGACAAACTCCACGTGGACGTGGCTGCACTGGGCCTATAAGAGAAGTGCGGTGCACTGAAGTGAGATCTGTCAGAGTGACATTATATTATTGTTCACTCTAAACAAAAGGCTGAGCAGTTCCGTATACATATGCAGTGTAATGATAAAGGCAGAGCATACATGTGCACACAAGTCATGTGTCACTACAGACTGCTCACTGCTCAGGTACAGTCACTGCTGTTTGGGAGGAGGCAGGAGGCACAATACCCTCACCCTCCTGGACACAGGGTTCTTTGGGAAACTTAAATGAAAGCTCTGGAAAGGCTTCAAGGTTAGAGCATTTAAGAATTAGAACAGAACTCATTCAAAGGCTTTTGAAATGTTCAAAGTCAAATAACGGTTTGTTTAAGTCTGGGCCGATGTCACAGACCCCAACCCCACTTCTGTCAGCCTACCCCAGGGCAGCTGTGACCACAGAAGCAGCTTCACACAACCAGGTGTGAACTTATGAATAATGATGCTACATACATGAATGAACAAATCAATTACTCTCATTATGTGCACCAAGAGAAGGAAATGATCCCAAATAATAATACAACTGCAAACGGCCAGAAATTCCCTTAAAAATCCAATTGCGATTCAAGTATCAAAAAAGTGGTGGAGCCATAAAAGTATCCACAAAAGAGCAGATCACTTTACACTACACATTTTACATTTGAAACATTTACATTTACTTCAAGTGTTTAATCATCTTTTTAGTAGTTTTAGTCCTTACTAAAAGCCATGTACTTCTCATGTAGCTTTTCCAAAACAATTGCAATATATATTTATTTTTTTATATATATCACCCATCTATAGATAGAGGCAATTTTTACAGTCAGTAGTTGCCACCATGAGGTAACAACACAGGTGGATCACTAAGGCCGAGTACAATTATCAGTCTTGTAATTGAACTGATTTATGAAGTTGTAACTTTTGTTTTGGTGGTGAGTAAAATTAGCATAATACTGCCTACAGTAAAAGTTATATTCCGCTATTTTTTAACTGTCCAAGTGTCCATTCATGTTTTACTTACCTGACCAACCACCATTATTTCATCTGAATGTGGTCATCAGAAGAGTTAAAAACATAAATATCATTTTGTCAACATTATCTAGACAACACATAATGGATTTCAAACACGCAGGTACTTTCATTTGACTCTTGTACCACTGACAGAGCTCCATCTGTCTAGTTACACCAACAATAAAAACAATATCACTTTGTGTGCACCTCACATCAGACTTCTAGCTACAGAAGCAGTACTTTAGACACAGCAGTACAACAACACAGCTGTTTGATGTCAGACTTTATCCACACAGACACAGTTTGGTGCAGCTCACAGATCTTACAGAAAAGACTCACACAAATGTACAAACGAGAGGTGGACACAATGTCTTCCCTCTATAATCTTATGGACAAAACTCTAGCCTTATTAGTCATTTTGCAGCAGAGTCTTTGAGGTGACAGCTGAATGTCTCTGCAGTGCTGTGCACATGACAAATATCCCTCTATATTGTCTATTATTTTACATATATGCTCCAGAAGCAGATGCAGAGAAAGGCCAATTAGCACTCTGAACATTAGCCACACTCATCAACTGTGCCAAGAGCTGCTTTAAAGCCCTTTCAGCGACAGGACACTGTCTCGCACGGTCCTATGTCCAGTAAAGAGCAGACAGTCCCGTGTCCGTCACCTGCGGCCCACACCGTCCCCTGACCGCATCCTCTGTCCAAACAGCGCCTGGCTTTTCTCCCCATGCAGGAGTCACAGCATCAGCCTAGCTGGGGGGTTAGCATGTCCAGCGTCAGCTGTCTAGCTCCCGTTAGTTAGCTGCTTAGCTAGCCTGCTAGCTTGTTGTAATGCCACCGGATTATCCGACAAGTTCGGCTGCGTTAAAAGCGTCGATATTTGTGCGCAACATGTAAGCTCTGTCCAAATACTGTCTGGAGCCGAGGGCACAGTCTGGAGCCGAAAAGGTGGAACTCTAAAGCAGCTCGATCCGCATTAAATGTAAGAGAAGGGGCCAGGCGAGGCCAGGGCCAGGCCGAGCTGCTCAGGGTAGCTCTGAGGTTAGCATTAGCACGAAGCTAGCAGCAGTGCAAGCCCATCTCGTTCGCAGGGAGAGAGCGAAGAGAGACGCTCTACAGCCGAACGCCTCTGTCTGCATCTAATTCAGCCAGAAATGAACCAATACACCGAGGACATTCAATAGATGACACATCAGTGCTTTCCGCGCGATATAAGCGTGTAACAACAAAGGCTGGGACATAAAAATAGGCAAAAGGAGCCTTACCCATTAGTTGACTGCCTCTGCTGGTTCTTCTACACTGGGATATTGAAAATGATGGAGAGCCTCGGTGCGCATGCGCCGGAGTAAGCAGATGGGAGAGGTGATGCACGTTCACAAGCACATACATGATGCTGCACATGCACATTTAAGACAGGCAAATATAAGAGAAATACAAGACACATACTTCACACGCAACGGAAAATGTCCTCTTCATCTGTACTATGGACATGTATATACAAAACCCAAATGTACATGTTTTTTACAAAGAAGGAGTGTAGGCCAAATAACTATTAGGTCTAATATTTGTAACCCAAGTCTAGCAGTGGTTCAAGCTGCAGTGGACAAAGCTTCACATTTTGGGAGGCTACTTGTTGTTGTTGTTGTTTTGTTTGTTTGTTTGTTGTTGTTGTTGTTTGTTTGTTTGTTTTTTGTTTTCAAAATATTTATTGCGCCTGAAGGCTTTGCTCATATATTTGCTCAGATATTCTAAATGTATGGGTTACAGAACACTGACAGAGAATGCTTAGTTAACTGTATGATGCCCTCTTCTGGTAAGTGGACATGTTAAAATGGCTTATTAGCAGCTTTTCTATTAAAAACAAGACGTTTCTCTTATAATTTCCCTGTTATTGCTGATCAGTAGTCTTGTATGGGTTTTACAAACACACATCTCTGTATTGTCTACAAAGAGAGTATTGTGTTCAAACAGTACTTTTGAAACATATATACTATTTTCTTAACCTTACTGTTATAAACTGTAGTAACCCGAGAGGTGAGGAGAAGAGGCATGACACTAGAGCTCTAATGCAGGAGAAGTTTATTTACCATCAGTACGGGATCCAGCACTCGGACACATGAACCCTCAAGACACTGTGATAGTGTTGTCCTCTAGCCTTGTGCAATTCAGTCTGGCTATGCTTCTGTTGTAGGGAGTATTATACCTCTGATTACATAGGCCAAAATAACAAGGACTGAGCCGGTACAGCTCGGCAGTAGTTTCTTTATCACCTACATTACAGATTTGACAGCATCACATGCACACACAAACTGCTTATATGCTGTATAGCTTTATAATTTTAGCCTTATATTTGTGAAATCATGTTTTAAATCCTACATGTGCAGTCTTTAGCTATGTCTTTGGAGTGTTTGAGAGAAGCACTTTTTCACACTTGTGACCTAAACCTCTCACAATAAATCATTACATTTGTTTGTTTATTTATTTGTCTAGACATAATGCCATGATGTCACAGAGAAAAAAAAGTGAAATGTTTTAATGTCATTTGAAACAATTTGTTGTTTATAGATTTTAGCCTGTGATGTGACTCTCTCATGTGCATCCATATTTACTACAGATCTGCAGATGAACACTAAACCCGCCCCCAGCTCGTTTCTGTTGTGACGTTCAACCAATCGCAGCACGGATGGAGCACTTCAACCAATCAGAGTGCAGGAATGGAAGGCAAAGTGCGGAAGTGTTGGAAGTCGCGCGAACACAGAGCTCTCCGGAATAGTTTTCTCCTTTGATTCAGATCTATGGTTTTACATGATTTTTTAACTGTCTGGACATAACCGGTTCGTACATCTGCCTTCAACCCGCATCAGAATCCTCTTTTTCCCGTAAGCGTTTCCCGAGCGGTGGTCCTGCCGGTTCTGCACGTTTTTAGGTTGTCCAAAGGTAGTACATTCAACATGGGGCTACTACTCAGTTACTAACTTGTTGCAGTAATTCTTCCACTATTCTTTTACATATCGTGTATTTTTGCACCGATCTTCAAGAGACAAAAGCTGTTGAATTAAAAGAATATTGTGTTTTTATACTCTTAGTTTAGCAGTTCATATTTACACTACTAAAACACAAGTCTGATGTTACAATGTTTTTGTGACTTTATGCTTATTAATTCTGCTTAAGTAAACGTTTAAAGTAACAGTATATAAAATTTTAGCTACACCTCTACTATGTTTTATTCATTTTAAACGTGCATATTTCTGGATTCATTTCATTTTGCCATCTGCATTTGAGATGTTATTGTTTAGTCAAGAAAGTTTCACAGTATGGCATTATACCAGTCTATTTTGCATTTATTACAGGTACTTAAGGTTACAGGTGTAGAAAACATGAATTCTTGTAGTGAGCAGAGTCATGTCTTCACAGAGCTGACCAGTAACTTGTTTTGTTAAAGTTTCACTTGCTTGTCTTATGTAGATAGTAGTGTTGTCACAATACTAAACTCTCAATTTTGATACTAAAGATTAAACACTATACTCAATTCCAATTCTGATACCACGAAAAAAAAAACACTCTTTCTTTAGATAATAGAATGTGATTTTCAATATTCAATCATAGCGCTCTCTTTTATATTACCATGTGAGCTTTTATCTGTGTAATTCCACAGTCCACTGAGACTCAATAGTGGTCCATGGACATATACTAGTCTATGTGGCCTTATACTCAAATGCATATCTAGCTTCAATTAGTATCCAGTTCTTGATACTTTTGACAACTCTACAATGCCAACAATTCACTTGTCCTTTTCTTATTGTTTTACAAATTGTAATATAGTCTTACGATGTTTTTAGCTTGGTCATGAGTAAGAGGAAAACCAAGCAGACCCATGTTCCAGTCGGAGAATGCGTGGCTCAGGTCTGTTCTGTCTTGTAGGTAAGATTTGTTTTATATTGTTTATTCTTATAGTTAAAGGATCTCTTCTCTCCTCCACAGCTGCAGAAGATGCTGAGGGAGCGTTTGTGCCATGAGGAGCTCCCAGAGACGCCTGAGGGGGTGGCTGCACAGCACAAGTATGTAAAGATTCTAGATTTCAGGTTTATTTGAGGGGAAATCATGCAGATAAAAATATGCAGATTTGTATTTATTATTTTCCTTAAATCCTAATGTTGTTTGCTATTTTCTAAGTTTTTTATTACAGTAAATTTAGTCATGTTGTACATTGTACATTTTATTTTAATTAAATTGAAAATACATGAAAATATTCCAATATCTTTATTTAAACTAGACCAGGGACTAGACCAGGGACTGACGTGTGCAGTGTCTTGCCCGTAGACACACCAATAGAATGCTGTATTTTGTTATCTGTAATCTGTAAATTCCCCTGGCTCTGGATATTCTTACCAACATTTTCAAATGGTATTCCCAACGCAGCTGTAATTTTGAGGCTTGCACTTAGGGAGCAAAGTGAGTTGTGGAGGAGCTGTCAGGGGGCTCAGTGGCGTGCTTTGACCCACTTTAGTGCCACCTGACGGGGCTGTCCCAGTTTGGAGGCTCCCTGTCCTCTCCTCTGAGCCCAGATTCTGCAGCTCTGTTGGGGCTTAGGATTTCTGTGTAATTTAATTTTGAAAATTGATAATGTTTAATAGTAATGAAGTAACATTCTGACAATTTTATATGAGAGACAAAAAATATTTGTGCTTTGAACTGATTTGTTACAAATAAATTACTCTTCGAGCTAATGCTTCAAAAATAAAAATGGCAAAACATTCAAACAGCTACAGTTTGCCATATTGCATGTAAAATTGTTTAAATGTAAATTTTGAAATGAATCACCTCTTGCTCATAAGCCTCCATACAAGATACAAATAATATAACTTTTTTATAAGTAACTTCAAAATTATTGTGAAAAATTTTAGTAATATTTTGGTGGTTACGGTTATGTAGAACATACTGGATGAAGCAGCGGCATCTCCATGGAAACACAAGTATCAGACCATCTGCTAGAAAAGTTACATAGTGAAAATAGTGAAAAAATAAATAAAAAGTAAAAGATGTTGATAGTCTGTCCATTGCAGACACTTACTGGAGCTGCTCCGCCGCACTGCGCTCCATGGTGAGAGTAACTCGGTGCTGATCGTGGGACCTAGAGGAGGGGGCAAAACCATGGTGAGTTCTGCTCTGTACAGCCTCTAGGGGGCGTCAGGACACTGTCTAATGTGTGTGTGCTTGTGTGCAGCTCCTCAAGAGTGTGCTGAAGGAGCTGATGGAGGAGAAAGACATAAACAAGACCCTTATGCAGGTTCATCTCAACGGTAAGTTGAAAAGGGTTTAAACTCCATACATTATCTTATCGTGTGAAAATCGAGCTTTTTACCATATTAGTGTTCCCTCATCTGTCTCTTACTTAGTATGGATTTTTGGATTTTTGTAATCCCGCATTGTTCTGCATTCAAGGCATGAGTGCTCAGAAAATTCCTGTTTTCATCTACCCCTTATCCCCACTTTGTGTTTGCAGGTCTTCTACAGACTGACGACAAAATCGCTCTCAAAGAAATCACCAGACAGCTGCACCTGGAGAATGTTGTGGGCGACAAAGTCTTTGTAAGTCTGTAAACACTACAACTAACTATTATTTTAGTAGTTAAAGTATTATTCTTTTGTACATTGACATTTTTTAACAAAATAAAGGTTGAAAATTTGTGACTGGATGGTTAATTTTTGCCAGTTTGATTTAATAATCTTTTAGACTCTGTTTACTCTAGTTAATGATTACAACATTTTAATAGTCACGATGATTCCGTTGCAGTAATAAAAAGGTGATTACATACAGTTTTAGATTTTACAGCAGTTTTACTTATGGCTGTTGTCAAATTACTGATGAATCTGTATGTTTTTGTTTCCATCAGGGAAGCTTTGCAGAGAATCTTGCCTTTCTATTGGAGGCCTTAAAGAAAGGTGAGTTCAACCTTCCAATTTTTATTTATTTATTTATTTATTTTTTATAAATATGAATTCTTAAAATATTTTTGTACATTTCTCAAAAGCATTATTTCTGCATTTTGGCAACACAACAACATAATAATGACAACTCAGTGCACCATACTACCTAATATCTAAACCTTTGGATTTGAATGCAAAACTTGTCAGAACCTGAAATATTATCATTTCATCTCCTGTGTTCTGTGCTCCGTTCCCAGGTGACCGCAGCAGCTCTCGGCCCGTGCTTTTCCTTCTGGATGAGTTCGATCTGTTTGTGCATCATAAGAACCAGACTCTCCTCTACAACCTGTTCGATGTGTCACAGTCGGCCCAGGCTCCCATCGCTGTGGTGGGCCTAACCTGCCGCCTGGTCAGTCTCCTTACTCCTTTGTAAACTCTGTATTTTGACTTTTCTTTTCAAGATAATTCATGTTAGTTTCAGCTTTCTGATTTAATGATTTATATGGGAGAACAGCAACAATAGCAAGATGTAGTCAGTTAGATTTTGAATCATGCACCAATACAAACATTTTTTCATATTTGCTGGTACAACTGTAGTCTTGTGACTGTGTTGAGCTGAATGGTCAGATACACAAAGATATTTACTGGGTAGCCGCAGGGTCTTAAAAGTCTTAAAAAGGTCTTATTTCATGTTCCTAAATTAAGGCCTTACAATGTCTTAAATTATGTTAGCCCAAGTCTTATTTTTTTCTCAAATTTCTTAAAATTCATTAGCCTATTTTTTGTATACTCAACCAGGCTGCAGTGCAATCTTAAATGGAAAAGAAAAAAAACAACAACAATGTGAATGAACGTCTAATTTAGAGTACGCGCAAACAATACTTTGGTTTCTGGCGCCGGCGGCAATGAGTAAACAATCAGTAGAGTGGAGGAAGACATCGGGTGGATCATGGGGAAGTGAAGGTTTAATCCACAGGGGCTCTTAGATTTTGGATCTAGTACAAGAGTTGGTTGGTCATTATTAGAATTGGATCTGATGTTTTTCACATGATCTGAATTTTCATTTAAGTGGTCTTAAAAAGGTATTTTAAAAGTCTTAAATTTGGAATAGTCAAACATTGGATTATCCTGTATTTAATAGTGTGGAGTGTGTGTCTATCTTGTCCTGCTGCTTAAAAATACCTAATATAGTGACAACATAGATATACCTGCTACTTTTAATCATTGTGCAAAAAAGTGTATATTTGTGATGACAGAGAAGATCTAAGATGTTAAGATATTAACCATAAACTAGGTCAAACTTGAGCATTTTGACTGTTAAACACAAATTCTACGCTCTACTCAATATTAAATTATGTTGCCAACTTCCCTGTGTTGAAGGATGTACTGGAGCTGCTGGAGAAGCGCGTCAAGTCGAGGTTCTCCCACCGTCAGATCCACTTGTTTAGTGACGCCACCTTCCCTGATTACGTGCAGCGCGTCCAGAAGCAGCTGTGGCTCCCAGCGACCTTCCCTGACCAAAGATTTGCAGAAGAGTGGAACAACAGTGTCAAGGTAGGCCTCTGTCTGTTCTCGAGATAGAAGTGTTATGTGGTAATATTATTTAATGATTTTAGCGAATAGAATAGAAGTTTCGCTAAGATAAGATGCCTGATAAATCTTGGAAATCTTGGAAATCTTCTTATCTCGTCCTATGCTATGTCTCGATCAGGCTCTGTGTCAGGACAAATCAGTTGAGGACGTTCTTCGGAGACACTTCAACTCCAGCAAGGACTTCCGCTCCTTACACGCGCTTCTGGTGAGGACAATAGTCAATAATAATCAGTCAATCAATATCGTTATGGGCAGGACATCAGGGCTTTTGTTTGGTCTTCTAACTGTGTGTGGACTTCTCCTGATGTCCTCCTCTAGATGTTCTGCTTGAGCCGAGTCTCTGTAGCCAAACCCTCCATCAAACCCGTGGACGTCCTGGAGGCTAGCCGCATGTGTATTGCTGATGCGAAAGCGAACATGCTGCATGGTATGTTAGTACGTTCAACTACTTTTTCTATGCCTGTGTTTGTACATACTTTTGATAATTAGTATGTATATGTATTTTTTCACCTGCTTGTTGATGGTGATGCCATTGCTTTGACTGGGATATTCCACACTGTGTAAATCTGTAAACTTGTCATTTTTTCTTGCTTCCCATACATTTGATATGCTATGATAAAGAGATAATATGTAACATTGATTTATCATTGCGCTGTGGTTGTAACGTAGAAGTGTGTGGTTGCATGTTCTCACAGGCCTGTCCATCCTGGAGCTATGTCTGATCATCGCCATGAAGCACCTGAACGACCTGTACTACGGAGAGCCCTTCAACCTGCAGATGGTCCACAACGGTACGCCAAAGTTGTTGTTTCCTTTTCAGAAACATATCATGTTTTTCCGAATTCCAATTTATGTCAGGAAGAGCCCCTCCATGTTTTTTAAAGTCTGTATGTGTCCCAGCGCAGTTCTGCCAAACCCAGTACCTAAATCTGTCCCAAAACCCTAACGAAACGCCTAACCTTAACCTGATGGAGAAATAATTATACTATCAAACATTTACTTTTCATTGTGTAGCACCAATGCAAAGTGGCTGTTATTAGACATAAGTGCATTGGGGTAAAAAAGTGCAGTCCCTGTTAGGGGTGTGAAAAAATGTCAAAATATCGATATATATTGTATTGTTTAATGTGATCAAGTGGTCAAGAGTATTTTTTCAGTTCTTTGTTTGTTTAGAGGAATGAAACTCATTTATGAGACACATTTGACATTTTCATTGTTTTGATGATTAAAATGTTTGTGTTTTATATGAACTTTATGCAAGAAGTGGTTTAACAAAGACTTTTAGTATCACAGCCATGATTTAGCCTTTATTTTTTATTGTATCGTATCAACTCAATTTTAAATATTGTATTGAATTGGAAGCTCACTGTATCGAGATGTATATTGTATCGAGATGTATCGTATCGGCAACTTCTTAATGATACCCAGTCCTAGTCCCTGCTGCATCTGTGATTCAATTCTCCTGGTGACCTGCAGAGGGCATCAGACACATAATCCAAAATTTCTCAGTTAAAGGTGAATTATGTAATTCCTTTAACTGAACGTCCACCACTTGCTTGCCTGCATGGAGGTGTTATTTCTTTACCTAGAATGTTCCACGGTATGGCATTAAAATGACCTCAATGGATGAAAGCAGGTGACATCACCTGGTGAAGTTACAGGTCAGATCTGTGGAGAGGTATGCAAGCACAGCAAGAATGTATGTTTTCAAGGAATTTTTGAGTAATGGTCATTTGTAATATTCATTCATTCAGGCAAAGCAGTAACATCTCCATAGAGACCACCAAAAAACTGCATAGTCATGGTGCATTTTCAAAATGCCAAAAATATAAATAATAAATATACTTCCAAACAATATTTTTTAAAGTATCAGAGAGATCAAGTATTTATATTATTGTACTGTATATTGCTCATTATGGATTTTTCCTTCTTTTTATTATTTTCCAGAGTTTAAAAAATTTCTGCAGAGGAAGTCCAGCACCATGTACAACTTTGAGCAGCCCGTGGTGATGAAGGTGGGTGCGCTCTGCTCTCTTCTCCTTTACAACCATGTACAGCACATTTTTTAAACAGTGGAACTAAACCTGTGCCCTGCCTCTGTGGCCCCAGGCGTTTGAGCACCTGCAGCAGATGGAGCTGATTCGGCCCCTGGACAGCTCGGGGGCCCGGACCCAGAGGGAGTTCCAGCTCATGAGGCTCCTGCTGGATAATAGTCAGATCATGGAGGCGCTGCAGAAGTACCCCCAGTGCCCTACAGATGTCAAGCAGTGGGCGCTGTCCGCATTTGGATAAAAAACAAAAACTGAGCTTTTAACAAGAACTGGGCTCAAGGGGAAGAAAATGGACATGTTATAATGTTATCTTCACAAACACTTAAATCTTTAGCCATGTGGTCAATAAAATGTATAATAAAATGTAACATTTCTGCATAAAAAAATACTCTTATATTTATTACAAATTTGTTTGGAAAATGCAGATGTTGAACAAGTATAAAAGCATTAAAAGTATTAAATATTTTTATTGATTGGAAATAGATGTGGAAATCGAGACTAAAGTTAGGGTTTATTTTCTCTAAATTCAAGTGAAAATGTATACTTTAAACTTCATACTGTTGAGTACAAATCATGCAATTTATAGTAATAATTGTAAGTGCCAGATACATTTGTAGATTTCATGTTGATTAGTCAAAACTGTAAATCAAGATTAATACTTAAATAAATAAATTAAGCACTTTTAATTTCTTAAATATTACAGTTTTTACCACTTCGACTCATGATTTATGAAATGACTAAACCAAATCTAAAACAAGTCTCCACCAGTACTCTACTGTGACCTGAGTGTAAAACTGTCCCCCATCAACCCAAAATACGCTATATGCATAGGTACAATCTTCCAACTAATGAGGGATTCATCAGCCGGTTTCACTTCATGGAAACCGTCTGACCTCGCAGCATTAGGATTCATTTGCTCAACGGGAGGCAAGTACTTTTTAAAAAATTTGGTGCTATTTGGTCGTGACATATGTAATGTGCCAAATCTCGTAGGAAGAAGGGTAATAACGTCTTTCCCCTTGATAAAATTCACTAAACATTCTCTTTGTTCCGGCTTTAAATCCTCGATCTCTGGATTTGTTGCCAACACAGAATGTCTGTCTTCGTCTACAGCCATGTCAACCGCTTTGTTTACTGTTGTGCTGTACCACAAAAGGGTCCCAGACAGGTGCTTGAGTTTGACATCATGGCTTCACAGCTCTTCGCTGATTGGCCAGTGCGCAGTCTACAACTTCAAATTGTCTAGTGTAACTTACAAACCATCTAGTGTATTTTGATTGCTGACCTACTCACTGGACAGAAATGAAATTGAACGGAAGCACTAGGTTGCGCCAGCCTGACTAAGTGAGGGATGGGTGAAATGCAGAAAATAAATTACCCTCACAAGTGATTAATAGAGTGTATCTATGTAAACCAAAATGAAAACATATATTTTAAAGTAATCAAAATGAATAAATACTAACTACAGCAGATCCTAAGTATCACAAGAAGGAGCCCAGATTGGCATCATGATATCATCTTTAATCCCTGTGGAACATTGCACACGATCGTTCATTTTCGACAGACAAATGCGTATTTGGTCAGCTCACAGTAATGAATACAAAATAATTCATAAATAATAATAAAAAAAATCTTCTTGTTCACACAGTTACAAATTTGTACTTTGTCGAATACAACGGGACACTGCAACCACTTAAGTCTGTACACGTATTCACATTTGAGTGTTGTTACTGCACTGGCCGACACAGCTTTCCCATACAACCGCTGTGTAAAGGGTTTTTCAATGGTTCTTTTGTGATGACAATGATTTTTAATACAGTCACTGCACATTTTACTGTCGAGTAATGATTCAAGTCCACATCGAACACTTACGAGAAGGGCAGCACCGTCTGACCATTCCTCCTCCAGGGAAAAAAAAAAAAAAGTGCACAATCAATAGTCTTCCCCACAGACATTACATGACACTATAATGTGAGTATTCGCGCCGCTTCGTAAACCGTCCCAGCAGAAAAATAAACTTTCAACGTGGTTCCACAAGTCGGACAATGTTAAAAACAAGAGCACCGTAGAGATTTCCAGTCCAGTGGTTGGCTTTGAGTTTTGAGCTGCCCTCGGAAAGCTGCCCTCCAGTCATTCCAACATGGCGTCAACACGAATGCACTTACATATGTTCACATGCACACACCCAAACCACCCTCTGGCAGTTACTCGGAACCCCGTTAAGTCCTTTCACTCCAGACGCAGGGGTCGCTCTAGTCCACTGGGTAGCGTAGGGTTGTTCCGATAGTTACTGGAATCCGATTTGAAGACAAGTCGTTCTCCGTTTTGAGCATACTGTGCTCCAAATGACTCAAATGTATCCCGCATTGTTTACTGTGCCGTGGCTATTCCTTTACTAATGCCCAACAATTTAAAGAGGAGGTATTTTACTTCTACGTGGTATTAACTGCCAAACTGTAATATATTTAGATCACCATGTTACCTTTTCATTGTTTTCAAATGCTGTATTCGCCCCAAAACAATGTATTAATACGTTTTATGAGTTTCGTTTTCATTTCTGACAATTTTCTCTGATTTTCTCCACCCTTTGCTCTCTGCACTAAGTCACTCTCCCTTCAGAGCGCTACCACAACACAATCAGCGTAAATGAAACTATCACACATCGCATCAGGTTTGTCAAGTTGTACAGTTTTGCAACATGCTTTTGTATATTTATGGAGAATTGTTGATTGTGATATAGGCTTGTGTGCTGAATGTTTGACAAAATCTTACTGCTAACTGTAAGGAGGGCTTGACAAGGGCCTGGGCGAGATTGCTAAATTATCGAAATATGCATGAATGATACATAAAACCTCTTCAGACATGTTTTTGAAGTCATGTTTTTCATGACTTTTCATACGTTCCTTTTACTGTGAATGTGTTCTCGAACATAACAGTTGCAATCAAAATTATTCAACCCCCACTGCAAATTAGGTTTATTGGTAAAATGTACAAACTAGCAGCTCTTTACAAAAAAGAAATCAAATGAGAACTATTTAAGTTGCTCAGCAAAACTAATATTACAAGTGCCAAATTTTTCAACTCAAAAATGCTACTTTTAATGACTACTGCAGTCTCAGCATTACTCAGCCCCTTCATGACAAGCATCTTTAGTACTTAGTATCCTTTTGCTTTTATGACCTGCCGCAAATGTGATGCACAGCCAGACACCAGCTTCTGGCAACATTCCTGAGGCATTCAGTTCACTAATATTCTTGGGTTTGCGTCAAATCCCACCAAAGATTTTCAATGGGGTTCTACTCACGCAACTGAGATGAGCCCTCCAGTATCTTCCAGGACTTCTTCTAAATCCAAAGCCTTAGTGGACTCTGAAGTATGCTTGGGATCATTGTTCTGTTGGAAGGTCCAATGACGCCAAACCTTCAGTTTCCTCACAGATGGCATGACATTTTCTCCCAGGATTTCCTGATACTTGATTGAATCCATCTTGCCCTCCACACGCTGCAGGTTTCCAGTGCCATATTTAGTTAGACATATTTCTAACAGGCAATGAAATGTCACCGTCACCAGTCCAGATATGTGAGGGGTTCTATGTCCAGCACTACCTTATGCAACTAAGTGTTGAGCTACTTATTTTTTGAAAGAGAAATACAGCGACAGTCTTTTTAAATGTTTGCATGGAAATAGAAATAATTTGAATCATCATTTTTGAGACCGCAGTAGCCATTAAAAGTAGCAATTTGTGTTGAATTCGGAGAAACCACTTGTAATATTAATTGTGTTGAGCTACTTAAATAGATCCCATTTTGATTTCTTTTTTGTAAACAGCTGCTAGTTCATACATTTTACCAATAATCCTAATTTGCAGTGGTGGTTGAATGATTTTGATTGCAACTGTATGTAATTATTGATAAATCACAATATATCGTCCTTTGTTTTAGTATCGGGACATATCGTGATACACTGAATCGTCACAGGCATATCGCGATACGTGTCATATCAGATTCATGGCGATACACACCCTTATTCACAGTTAATACCCCATGGAAGTAAAATACCCCTGCAATCACAATGCTCGTCCAAAAAAATCACAATTCGATATTTTTTCCAAATGGTTCAGCCCTAATCAGAACAACGTTAGCATCCCACCTCCAGCAGTGAGTCCAGTCCCGTCCCCGCCGTCCATCCCTCCCCACACATGGTCCTACAGAGGTGGCTCTTTGGATCACACCCAGGAGTCAGGGGAGCCGGTGAACTTGTTGGCGCGGTGTGAAGGCCTCCGCGTGGTGGAGTAGAAGTCCACGTAGTTGGTGTTGGCTTTGAAGGGCAGGGTGCGGTAGTCGGGGGAGGTGCAGGGGCTCAGGGGCACCGGCTCGTCCTCCATGTCCTCGGCGAAGCCCTGAGGAGACGACAGGTACATTCTGTAGCTGTTGTAGTTCTTACGGCCTGGCTCGTCAAAGAACAGCTCCGGGTTCTGCAACATAAGAATCAATTTGTTAATTATTTGGATTAGGACAATGCATATTAGTCAATGTGTCAGCAAGTAAAACATGAATAAGTGCACTATGAAATATAACTTTCTGGAGGAAGAACACCAGCTTGTCTCCATGGAGATTAAAGTTATTGCTGTGCCTAGAATATTCCAAAGTCTAGCATTTAACCATCTCTTATTCTAACTACAATATATCCACCAAGACAAGCAGAAGACACCTCTAGGCAAAGTTAGTTAGATCTAAAAAGCACCAGAAACAAATCTATTATTACGCCAGACTGTTGATGTGAATGTCTGTGCTGATAATAATTTTAGAAGTAAAACCAAAATTGCATTTGAAGAATTTTTGTCTGAGCAGCAGCAGCGAGTTGTACTTCCTGATAGAAAGCTTGGCAGCGGCGGACTGATATATGAGAAAGTAGTCCTTCAACATGCAACGATTCATGTGATGCAAGGTTAGTTTTATTTCAAACATTATTCTACCAACATAGACATTTACGTCGACAATCTGGCGTAATAATAGATTTGTTTCTGGTGTTTTGTGGAGTGGGTAAGACTCCACAAAGTTTTTAGTGGCAGGATAACTATGGCCATAGACATGCACTAGCCTAGAACCAGAGACCTCTGCAAATACAAGGACTGGATGGAATATTTTAAAAAGTGTCTCCACACGTCTCCAACACTCTGGCTCACTAGGAAATGAGGTCCTATGTCAAAAATTCCAGACTGTCCCTTTAAGTCAGAACTTTAATGTCATACTGTGGGATATTCCAGGCACAACAGTAACAGCTACACGGGGACATCCTCCGGAAAAGTTGCATAGTGCTTTGTTAAGTATTCAAGACACCAGTGTTCATTTTGTCGACTATTATATAACTATTTTTGTTTGTTTGTATCAATGTCAATTTTTTTGCTGACAAAAAAATAGTTCCACATTTAAATCTCACAACAAACTATTATGGATGGTGTTACCTGGGAGCGCCGCAGGTCCTCTCCAGACTGAGATGAGTATGTTCCAATGAAGTAAGGGGTTTTCTGCTCAGAACCTGTGCACACACAAAACACAAAGTAGTCTTTAGAGTAGCCTCCAAACCAGGGTGCAGAATATTGTAAATGCAGAATATTCTTAAATACATATGAATCATAAATGATTTTCAAAAACAGAATATCGAGTATATTAATATCAACAATTGCAATGTTATCCTTTTTCTTGACACCGCTACACTACTTATTCTTATTATTTGTTTTCATGTGCTCCAGAATTACTAAACAGGCCAGCAATTACTTTGTTAGCCTGTAGTCCGGCGAGTTCCAGTGGATGGTAATGACATGTACTGCCCCTCCCACGTCAGACATAAGCATTGATTTAGTGCTGGGTTACCTGTGTAGTGGTGCTTGTGCAGGCTGTTGTCTGTATAATAGGAGTCCAGTTGCATAGATTGTGCCCTCTGGTAGTTCGAACTGTGTCTTCTGATCCCGAGCATCGCCGGAGATGATGTGGCACTGCCCCCTGGTGGACATACAGAGTCATGAAAGGATAAATACATGAGAAGTATGAGCTTTTTGTGTGTAATTGTGGTTTATTTCTTTTTTGCACAAGAGTACTGATTTATACTTAAGTAAAAGTAGAGCTACATGGCTAAAAATTTACTGAATTACAAGTACATTTACTGCTTCCAAATGTGTAGTATATAAAAAGTATATAGAAGTATAAAGTAGGCATGGAAAACACAACTACTATAATATTACTCAAAGTACTCATTACGTTTTTAAGCAGTTTAAATTTTATAGTTTTCATACAAAACTTGATTAATTAAACTGTATAAAAAGCACATTGTCTTAGCTATACAAGTACATTTAGAAAAGATAAACTTTATAAAGAAGCATACACAAATACTTTAAACTTTTTTACCAAAATAAAAGACTAAAATAAAATCATGTTTTCCACTATGGATGTGTTTATTGTACTGAAAAATATAGAAAAACATGTGTCCTTACTGAGCGGGCTTGCATCTCCACAAACTTGACTCTTGCTTGTTTCCATGGAAATGTTGGCTCTAATTTTCTAATCTTAAATTTTTTGTTAATATTTTCTTATATAATGTACAGCCTATAAACACATGTTCTAACTTTAACTAAAAAATGGAATTGATTTACAGCTGTACACCTACATTTTTGTCTCCGTGCCGATTTATTTGCTTTGCCCGGAATGTTTCACAGTATTATATTAATCTTAACTATTTCCATGGAAACAAGCAGGAGACGCCAACTGAAGAAAAATAAAATAAGCAACAAAAATGTACTCAATTACAGTAACGTGAGGATTTCTTATTTTCCACACTCGTCTAAATATTCTTAACACTCTAGAAAATAAATTCCTGACCTGATTGGACCACAGGGGTGATGTGCAGGGGGCTTGTGGGCAGGGTGGGCTGTGAGCGGTACCGGTCTCGTTCCAGGGTGGAGATGGGGGTGACGAAGTGGGTGTAGTTCCATCCGTCCTGCGCACACATGGTACATCCAGAGTCAGTATACAGAGAGCTTATGTACAGTGTGTGGTCATGTCGAGTATGGCGGTACGGGACAGAGTCTGACCTGTTTGTAGAGGCCCCGAAGTTCTCTGTACTGCCATAGAGTATTCAGCACCTGCGCCGCCGCCTTCACCACCTTCACTGAATACCTGACCACACCACAGGAGAAAACACAGAGGACACAGTTTTAGTGAAAAATGCACATGTCTTGGCGTAAGTTATGGTTATGATTGCACTTTTTCAAATGCTCAAAACCCTTTCACAGTTTCATGCATCGATTCACTGCATACTGGGGATAAGATACTTGTAGCCACGGCTGCCCTAGGGTGGTCTGATGGAAGAGAGGCAGTCAATCTGCACCATGAGCTTATCTGGCCTCAACTCTCACACCACAGTTATACTAGGCAAAGTGGGTGCCTAGCCTAAGGACGTAACAACGGTTTGCACAATAGAGTCAGTGCTGCTGCAACACCAGGAGACTGACAAGGAGGTTTGGCCACATGAACAGGCACAGAGGTTACTTCTTTGTCGGCACTAAAGTCCAACAGATGTGAATTACATGAATCAGCTGACAGAAGGCGTTTGAAGTCATAAGCAGACATACAATGTGCTGCCATGAGCTCCATGAACCACTAGAGGGCTGTAGAGCTGAATGTTTTGCCGCATTATGCGATGATTAATTTTTATGTAAAAGATTTGTTTGCATCAGTCATAATTATATCCTGGTTGACAAGACCTAAAAAAACAGGTTTTGCATTTTGCTCTTCCTTTTGGGAGATTTCTTTAAAATACTAATGTAACCAGAGGTGGACAGAGCAGCCCAAAAATGTTTAAAGTCGACATAATGTTACTTCAAAATAATATTACTCAAGTAGTGCAATGTAGTGGTCCACGGAATGACTCAGGTAAGAGTAAAAAGTATATGAGAAAAGTACTCCTCAGGTTAGAGTGACATAATAAGTAACAGTTAGGACGTAACATTTGATGTATCATTTAAAGTTAATGTAATTATAATGACATTTAAAAATGCACAAAATCTAATATGTTTAAAAGGAGAGACACAAAAAAGAGACAAAATCATATCTGAAGGAGCAGTGGACAAATGTTCAAATCATTTCATATTGTCAACTTAAAGCTTTTTCATAGACTGTACAAAGAAGTGGACTAAGGGAGTGTGATGTCACCCATAAGTGTTCAGCTCCAGTCAAATGAAGCTCATTGAGGCTTGCAGTTATAGGGGTACATATAGAGCCAGTTCTATATTAGGAAAAGGAATTTATTTATGGACAAAATAGTTAAATGAAAACACCAGGATCATGTAGAGCTGATTAATATGAACATTTTACGAGCAAAATGACGAGGCTCACAGAAAGACAATTTCATTTTAAAGTTAATTGGAGTCAGAGCTGATGGAGCTGGAGCTATACAGTCTTTGAATATTACCAACTTCTGAATGTAATCTATTTCAAACTATGAGCTTTTCAGAACATTATAACTCCAAGAAACCTGCATTTGCTAATAAGTGAGTCATGTGTGGAGCTCACCCTTTGCCTCGGCCCTTGCTGATGTCCACCAGCCTCTCGATGCCTCCGCAGTCGGCCAGGGCTTTGGCATTGTCCACGTTGCGGCTGGTGACCTCGTGCAGCGTGCAGCAGACGGAGGCCAGCGTGTCGTCACACAAAGCAGAGGGTGCGGTGCCAGGGAGCCGATTCACCAGGTCCCGCATGGCGTACTTCCCTGAGGGGGGGCAGATGGGCAGAGGGACAGAGGGACAGAGGTCAAGAGTGAGCCATAGGGGGGTGCTGTACACTTATTGTTCAGGTTCACATGACAAGACTGAACATTGAAACATTTCCACTATCTATTCTATTATGATGTACTTTGAGATGGACAATTACTGTGAAAAAGATCCAAGGAGACAAGCTGGTAACGCCACTAGGCCAAGTTACAGGTCAAATCTATGAAAACTTAAGTAGATTTAACTTAAGTCTACTTAAGGGTCACATCTCATTTCTCTTTCCTTGCTTCTTTTTCCTTGATTCCTCTGAGGAAGTCGCGCCCACAAGGAGACAAAGCAAGGAGAGAGACTATAAACTCCTCACTGAGACCAATAAAGTTTGATTCTTTTCTCTGACGTGTTCTCCGGAAGCCTCCCTCAGGTTTCCTTGCTTCTGTGGTTTTCTTTGGGACAACACTTACTGCGTCACATTTGATAGGCAGCTGAAAAATGGTACCTAGGCTGGCGCCACCTAGTGCCTCCACTCAATTTCATTTCTCTCCAGCCACTAGGACAGGAATTGGAATACACTAGACGGTTTGCAAGAACCCTGGAAGTGCAAGTTCGGGCACCAGCCAATCAGTGAAGAGCAATACATTCTGTGTTGGCAACGATTCCAATCGAGGATTTAAATCCAGAACAAAGAGAATGTTTGGTGAATTTTATCAAGGGGAAAGACGTTATTGCCCTTCTTCCTACGAGATTTGGGAAAAGCTTACTATACAAGTTAACCCCATTAGTGGTGCATTACATACGTGACTACCAAATAGCAGCGATTGGTTACATTAAAAAAGTACCCGTCTACCATCGAGCAAACAAATTCTAATGCTGCAAGGTCAGACAGTTTCTATGAAGTGAAACCAGCTGATGATTCAGGCTAGAAAAATGGAGGAGGAGGATAGAGGAGAGGAAGCAAGGAGCAGGAAGCAAGGAAAGAGAATTGAGAGGCAGCCATAAAATCATAATTGACTTGAGGAAAAACAAACAAACGCATTATCACAATGGCCTCTGCATCAATGGAGACTTCCTCTCCAGGAACTCGAAGTTCCTGGGTGTGCAGAACAGTGAGGACCTGACCTGGAGCCTAAACACCTCCAGCATTATAAAGTGTGCCCAGCAGAGACAGTTTTTTTCTGCAAACACTCCACCGCAATGGGCTCTCCAAGAAGCTGCTGACCAACTTCTACCAGTGTACCATCGAAAGTGTTCTGACGTACTGCTGCACATCACAGTACAAAGCCTGCACAGCTGCTGAAAAGAAGGACCTGCAGCGAGTGGTGAGAACAGCTGAGAAGGCGGTGGGCTCCTCCTTCCCGAACCTCGCCACCGTTTACTTTTCACATCTCTGCACATGGGCCTCCAACAATCTGCAGGACCCCACACACACTGGGAACTGCCTCTTTCATACTCTCACATGGGGAAGACTTCAAACTCCTTTCACACACACATACGGTCTGCGCAAGTCGAAGTTTCGTTGTACAATGACAATAAATCTAAATCTGTTTATAGTTTTCATGTGCAACGTCCCAAGCAAAGAAATAACATCTGCGTGGAGACAACTAGCTGATGGGTCTTCTACCAAAAACTGCACCTTTAATTAAAACTTTGCCATTTTACTCCCACTGGAATCAAAACTAAAAAGGAAAATTACAGCTGCACCTTTTCAGCAATACATCTTTGCTTATGTAAGTCCAGTGAGTGCGGTGCTGTGTTCAGACTGACCGATGAGCTCCTTGTTGCGGGCGTCCAGAGCCATGTTCCTCAGGGCGGTGGCCACAGAGCACACCACGCGGTCGTTGTCCATCCTCAGCAGCTCCACCAGGATGGGCAGCCCCTTTTCCTTACGCACGGCCGCGCGGATGTACGCCGAGAACTGCACGCAAATAAAAACATAGTCACATATACAACTAGGAGGTAGAAAAAGTTAGTGAGTGAATGAGTTTGCTGAAGATATGGTATTTTTTGGAATCTTTCATTTTGAAATCAATTGTTGTTTTTGCAGTTTGGGCAGATGCATAATCGTTTTGAATCATTTTTTAGTCAACAAATCGATTGGCAGCACATGTCCTAACCCTAATCCCCGAACCTTAATCCTCGGTACTTCAAAAGCCGTTGTATGAGGTGGTTATTAATATGAAAAGAGAGCCATTGTGTCAGAGGAGCCATACCTTCCAGTTGCCAGCGGACAGGTTCTGGAGCGCCCCTGCTGCCCCCTCCAGAGTGGCCGGGTTGGAGCTCTCGGCCAGCAGGTTCAGGTAGGGCTTCACCACCAGGGGATGCCACAGCAGCTCAGCCCCCCGCAGAGGCTGAGACAAACCTGGAAGGGGTCCCACGCCATCAAACTGCGCACAACAGGTTCAGAGTTAGTCATTTGTACATTCACTTAGTCTGTTGATGTGCTCCTTAATTTGTCAAACAGGGGGGGATTATGTAAAATCAGCTTTTATGGACCTTTCTCATCAAAAACATGCCTGAAAAGGTTTTATATGTCATCCATGCATGTTTGAGTATCCTTGAGATTTCTCTCGCCGTTCAAACCTTCCTAACTGTTTTTTTTTTTTTTTCCACAAATGTTTTTATTATTGAAATATAAAATGACATTATACAAAAATAAATAAATTAATAAATGCATATTCACTCAGTTTGAATTATGATTTCTATATGTCAAAATTCTTTACAATGTGCAAAAAGGGCAACCAAATGTCTTTAAAGTCTTCAAGTTTTCCTTTAGATATGTAGCTCAACTTCTCCAGTGACAAATTGCTGGACATTAATTTAATCCACTGTTTTACTCTGGGTTTCTCCATTTCCTTCCAGTTGAGAGCAAAAATATGTTTGGTCTGTAATAAACAAAACATTACAAGCTTCTTTCTGTTTAAATTAACACTAAAGCTGTTGGGGAAGATGTATAGTACGCAGAGTTTACAATCCAATGGCTTCTCACATTCAATTAAATCTGAACATATACAAAAACATGCTACAAAACCATACACAAACCTGGTGAGGTGTGCAATAGGTTCAATACCAGGATGTACACTAATTATGTTGTGATTTTTTCTTAGTGAGAGCTGCAGAGAGCAAAGGTAAGGGGGGACCAGTGCATAAAAACAGAACTGAAACCAGTTAGTCATTTGAATATGTTATTTTTGGCAAATATAGCATTTTCAAAACAATAAAAAGTAACATGGAGATCTAAATATGTTAAGTGTTAGCAGCTAATAATCCACAGAAGTGTAATACCTCCTCTTTAAAGTCAAACACTGATACCTGCATCAACTTGAAAGGACAGTTCAGAATTTTGGACATAGGAGCTCATTTCCTAGTGAGCCAGAGTATTGGAGACGTGTGGAGACACTTTTTAAAATATTCCATCCTGTCCTTGTATTTGCAAAGGTCACTGGTGCTAGGCTAGTGTATGTCAATGGCCATAGTTAGCCTGCAGCTAAAAACAGTCTTACCCACTCCACAAAACACCCGAAGCAAATCTATTATTACACCAGACTGTCCATGTAAATGTCTGTGTCGATAGAATAATGTTTGAAATAAAACTAACCTTGCACTGCATGAATTGTTGCATGTTGAGGGACTATTTTCACGTATATCAGTCCGCCGCTGCCAAGCTTTCTATCAGGAAGTACAACTCACTACTGCTGCTGCTCAGACATAAATCCTTCAAATGCAAGGTTGGTTTTACTTCTAAAATTATTCTATCGACAAAGCCATTTACATCGACAGTCTGGTGTAATAATTGTTTTGCTTTGGGTGTTTTGTGGAGTGGGTAAGACTGTTTTTAGTGGCAGGCTAACTATGGCCATTGACATGCACTAGCCTAGCATCAGCGACCTCTGCAAATACAAGGACTGGATGGAATATTTAAAAAAGTGTCTCCACAAATCTCCAACACTCTGGTTCACTAGGAAATGAGGCCCTATGTCCAAAATTCTGAACTGTTTACTCTTTAATATTTTTCTTCACTGTTCACCAGGGGAGTGTGACGATGTTTTCATTTGGACAGCAGTTCTTTTTTCAAGCAGTAGAGGCCGCACGTTCCTTGTATTATATGAAAGGTTCTAGGTGTACAGACAAGAGGGCAGTACCTTATCGTCGGGCCAGCCCCCCCTCTGGCGGCCCCTCCTCCTACGGCCCCAGCACAGGTAGTCCAGCTCTCTGACCGGGGAGAAGCCCAGCAGAGTGTCCAGCTCCGGGCTGCCCATGAGACGTGACGAGGGCATCTCCACCTCCAGACGGTACGACAGGTTTCTCAGGGTGCACACGCTGTTCTCCACGATCTGAACACAGGGGGGCCAGACAACAGGTTAACTATACACATGTCCTTGCATGAAGAACTGCAGGTGCATTCCTATTCATGAATGACAATTTACATATGTTTGTAGATTAGTCTCATTATATAAATGTCTTGACAGCAGACTGCATATACATCCGTGTATCATTCATCAATTTGTTTTTCGATATAAAACCAAAAATAAGAAAATGAAAAAACTCCTAATTTCTTCATTATTTGTCTCCAAAACTAAAATGAAAAAACGGATAACAATTTGTTTTTTCAGTTTTCGATTTTGTGTTTAAATGAATAATGGAAAAAAAACGGATAACAGATGTTTCTTAAATTGCAATGCTGGACTTTTGCGCTGCATACGGACTGAATCAGGACTAAAACTGAACTAAAACAGGACTACAGACCAGGACTGAGACCAGGAGTTAGACTGGACCAGACCAGGACTGAACCTGGGACCAGACGAGAACTGAGACCAGGACTGAGACCGGGAACAGGACCAGGACTGAGAACAGGACTGAGACCGGGACTGAGACCAGGACTGAGACCGAGACCAGACTGGGACAAGACCAGGACTGAAAACAGTTTAGTCCTGGTTCAGTCTGGCATTGCAGTTTAAGTCAGTCTGTTTTTTTCTTTTATTCATTTAAACACAAAATCGAAAACTGAAAAAACAAATCATTATCCGTTTTTTCATTCTGATTTTGGAGACAAATAGTGAAGAAAATAGTTGGTTTTTCGTTTTCTTATTTTTGGTTTTATATTGAGAAATGAATGAAAGAATGATACACAGATTCATACAATTTATCTGCTAATTATTTTTTTCTATTAAAATATTTTTAATCATATATTACTTATGAAGGACCTTCCACCACATATATATATATTAAGGATGTAACGATATCCAAATCTCTCAGTACGATATTATCACGATATGCATCTCACAGTATGATTTTTACTGCGATATTATGGATATTGGCTGATATAATTGTAGATAGGATACTTTTTTGCTTTTAAAATACCCTGAAAAGGTTTTGGTGTGAATTATTACTGTCATAATCCCAAGATTCAAGTAAAAAACACATTACTTCATGTTGTCTGCACTGAAATGAATCATGGGATATGTAGTTCCCGATGTTTATTAGCTATTGCAGCTGTAAAACCATGCATTTAATCAAAGTAACTTATGATTCAATATATTGTGACAGCCCACGATATTACTGCGAGACATTTGATGATACGATATCCCTAATGTACAGGGTTAGGTGGTTCTTTGGTTGCTGTATTTGTTTTTAGTGTGGGGCTTTTTGATTAAAGGTCCTGTCCCTGATTTTCCTCATTAATTTGCCCTTGTACAGGAAATAGGAAACATTTTATTATCCGATAATCAGAAAGTGTACGTTAGCATTCTAGTTGTTGTTCATTTAACCGTTCCCGGAAAACTCCAGTGCTTAGAAACTCATTATGGTGAATAGATCGGCAGTAACGAAAGTAAAAATCCAGTACAGCGCTTTTAACATACATAATTAGTTTTTTCTATTTAAATAATTCATGTAATTCAGATCAATCAATTCAAAATATGATGCTGCCTTTATGGACTGTAAATGGTTCGATGGTTCTTTGGATGTTGTATTTATTTACAATGGGGCTGTTGCTTTGAATTCAACAGTTTCATTATTAAAAATTTGTATCTGTATGTACTAGAGAATTTAGTTTTGGTCACACAAAATCTTTATAGTGTATGTTTTGTTTTCATTCATACATGGAGATAATATTGACTGTGATTATGATTTAAATTCACACTGTAGTCTGAGAGAGAGTATATGTGAGGTGTATGTGTGTGGGCACCTTGCTGTCATAGTCTGTGGTGTTGCTGCAGGCCCGCAGCACCTGCAGCAGGGAGTCCACCAGCCCCTCGCAGCTGCGCAGCTGGCTCCTCGCCTCCTCCCCCGCTGAGCTCAGGTTCCTACACACACGCACACACACACACACACACAAAACATAAACATACAGGTAATGTAAAGAGCACTGCAGTACACACATTGTCCACACGAGGGACCCAATCCTGCCCGGATACAGCACCAGGGGGACCTCCTCCAATCAGAGGCCGGCTGAGCTGACAGCGGTCCTCTGAGCACGTGCATGGTGCAGGAGGAAAGGACCGGGGCGGCTTTGGGCTCGTTCCATCAACTCTCAGATCATGAAAAAGATGTAACAATAACGGATCTATTTGTGTCTGATCTCAAAATAGACACACTTTCTAATCCTTTTAGATGGTATATCTTTGGTGACATTACATGACTTGAAGGTTCTACCAGTTCTGGTGGGGGTTCCTCCATCTGCTTGTCTCTATAGCGATGTTATATCCTTGCCTGGAATGTTCCACAATATGACATTAAACTTATCTAGCTCACATTTAATCAATTAGAGTTGTTTTTATTGCTGAAAAAGTTAGCTCATGATCTGGTATTTTTTGGTATTTATATGAAAAAAGTTATGATTCACAAGTTTATTCTGTCTTTTTATAAATACATTTACTTTTTCTGCATAAATAGCTATTTTTGCATGAACCCTCAAGCAGGTGTAGTCTTCTGCAGTTTGGGTCAGATACACAGAGATATGTAATAGTGTGAGAGCTTTTACTGCGCCCCATTTTTAGTCGACTAATCTATTGGCAGGACATGTCTTTAGTCAGCTAAGGATTTCTTGGTTTTGGAATAAAGATTACTCAAACATGCAACTTCAAGTGTGTAAATGAGAAAGGAAACAATTATAACATGACTAAAAGCTCTGAAAAGTCAATTTTGCAGAATAGGTTGGCTTTAAAATGTAAAAGTTAAAGGTTCAATGTTACGCAAAATTCACTCTTGTGAGCTTTAAGCTATGTTAGAATGTTGTACCCTCCTCAAAAACACACCTGGAGTTGTGTTTTGTTTCAGTCAGACATTTCATTAACCTTTTATTATTAGTTAAGTTGTTGTTATTAAATGCTCTGATCTCTCTTGCATGTAGTGGTAGTTTTCAAATTTAAGGCTCCCTTTTACCTTTTGTTCAGTAGAGATTGGCAAAACCAGGCCTAAAATGATAAACCAAATATTCTAGTGAGGGTGTATGTAGTTTAAACACACAGTGGAGCACACATGACATCACAAGGTGGAATAGAATGTTTTCAGTCTGGATATGCATAGAGAGTTTGTGCATTAAACATGTGTGAATGTAACAAAACACAACTCTAAATGTGTTTTTGATGAGAAAACATTCATAGAAGAGAAAATAGCGTAGTATGAGCTCTTTACAGTGTACTCCAGGTGCGTTCGCTGACCTGAGGCAGCCGGTGGTGTTGCGCAGCAGCAGGGAGGACTGGAAGCGGCCCCTGGTCTGCTGGTCCCGGTGGGCGGAGCTGCTCCAGCCCGAGTGAGGGATGACCACCGTGTTGGTCAGAGTGGACAGAGCATCTCGGATGATGGTCATCTTCACCGCGTCACAGGAGGACAGGTTCCAAAGGACACCTGGTGCACAGGAGAATTCTAAGGTGAGCGCAGACTACACCCAGACCACTGCATATCCCGAAGAAACTTTAAAAATATTAACTGTATAATGGGGTTCAGCATCATTTTGTACTTAAATAATTGAATATATGTAGTCATGTGATCCACAATATCACTACACAATCTATTCTCTTACAAACCCAGAGCAGAGACCTGAAGTAACACAAGAGGGCAGCAGTGAGAGGGCACACAGTGGTACAGCCTGGTACAGCTGTATGTCCCACTCACAGTACACTGTCTGATGCCCAGAGCGACTTGCTCACAGATAAATGGTGTTTGATTTTATTTTACATTAATGGACCTGTACCTTATTTCTTCATGTAATAAAGTTTGGTTTTGGCAAGTACATTGTTAAAGCAGCTCTTCAGGTCAAAGTGAGACAGCTGTGTCTGCACAGAGCATTCCCAGACCAGCCGAGAGACATAGTCTCTCTAGTGTGTCCTGGGTCTTCTCCCAGGGTCTACTTCCAGTGGGACACGCCCTGTACACCTCTCCAGGGAGGTGTCCAGGAGGCATCCTGAACAGCTGCCCAAGTCACTACATATGGCTCCTCTTAATGTCCTCACCCTGTCTCTAAGTGAGGGCCCAATCACCCTACAGAGGAAACTCATCACTGTCACGACATTCTGGTTTCTCAAAGTGAAAAGTGCTTATAACCTCATCTTGGTGAATAATTAGGACATCACATGTGCCTTAGGACAGTGGTGAATAACTTTAGAGGCTGCAAACTATTAAAATGAACTAGTTCTGTTGTTTACATTTTCACAGTAAAAACTAGGTACACCTTTATCTTGCATTTAATTGCTCAAGAAATTGTATCTTTCCAGTCCCAGTCCTAACACTTGCTTAGTGCGGTAACCATGGTGATGAGTAAGTTGAATATAGAATGCTGTGTGAGTGGCACCTGTGACGAGCTCGCGGACTTCGTTGTCTGTGGTCTTCCTGAGCAGGCGCAGCAGAGCGGGGACCCCCCCACAGTTTCTTAGGGCCACCTTGTTGTTGTCTGTGGCCTTCCCATACACCAGGTTCCTGAGGGCCCCACACGCGCTCTTCTGCACTTCCGATACCTTATGATCCAGCAGGTCCACCAGGTGCTGAATACCCCCCAAGTGACAAACCTGAGGACACAAAACACAGCTAAAGCATGTGCTCCTCTGTGATGTGTGTAGGGGGCGCTCACCTCCATCTTGACGCGGTTGTCCCCGTAGCACAGGTGCTGGAGGTAGGCTGCAGCGTTGGCCTGTACTGAGGGGAAGTGGTGCTGCAGCATGTGGATGACCTCAGGGAGCTCCGGGTCTCTCCACGCCAGCTCCCTGGACAAAAGAGAAAAGAACATTAGATTCGTGTGGGACATGCCCTGTACTGCTGTGGCCAAACGCAGTGTTACCGGGGGTCCTTGTGGATGCTCTCAATGCTGGGAGTGCGAGTGGCTCCTCGGTCCAGCCCTGACAGTCTCTGTGAGTATGGCTCTCTGAATGTGTCCACGTAAACTCCCCCAGAACTCAGGCCATAGCTACTGCCCCTGTAGGGCAGGGTCCCACTGTGGGGGAGGGTCCCAGCATGGCTGCTGGCCCTGGGGAGGGTCTCCAGACCTGAGGGCCAGAAGCCATATGCTTCAGTCTTCACAAGAGCACAACCTAAATACATCATAATCTATTTTAATGAAGAGGCTGCAGTACCTGTGTTGTTCCTGTAGAGGGAGCCCTGTGGGTCATGGCCTGGGCTGTGGTACAGGGGGCTCTGGAAGGCTCTCTCGTCAAACACTGGGGTCATGGGACAGTCAGGGGACAGAGCGGCCCTCAGCTCTGGGTCCATCTGAGCAGTGTGGGCCCCATAGGAGCTGTGGAGGCCTGCACACAAGAGGAGGAGTCACACACCTGGTTATGAACATGTACCATAGCACACAAGTGTGTCCTGGGGGATTGTACTGACCAATGAGGCTGTCGGGCCGGGGAAGAGCGTGGTGCTGGTACAGTCCGTAGGGGTCAGCTCCGTAGGCCAGAGACTGGCTCTGTCGGGGGAGAGTGGACGTGTAGTGCTGGGGCACTGCCGTCATCCCGGAGCGCAGAGGGGACCCCAGCCTGCCCTCCACCAGAGACAAAGTAGAGCCCAGCCGGGCCCCTGAGCCCAGGACAGGGTCTCCGGGGGAGGGGGGTGAGGGACAAGAGGGGGGCATGGTGGTCCCCGGGAACACTGCAGACAGAGGTTTGGGCTCAGACAGGATGGGTGAGTCGTAGGTGCTGCCCTGGGAGGTCCGCAGAGACACGGGACGGAGACACAGGACCACAGCCCGGAGACTGGCCCCTGGACGGGACTGAGGACATCCTCCTGAGGACACGTCCAGAACCCTGGGACAGGGGAACAGACAAGGACACAGGGGCAATGGGACATTACATGTCTTGATATTGTTTTGTTTTGTATTAGGACACAGTTTCATTGGAGCAGAGCAGAGCAGACCTGTGCAGAGGCCTGTCCCTCGGCTCGGGGGCTGCGGGACACAGAGCGCACCACAGTCTGGCTGTAGAAGCTGTCCTGGTACCCACTGTCTGAGTATGAGGTCATGTGGGCCGAGTGTCCCCCGGAGCCTGAGGGCAGAAGGCAGAGGTCAGGGGTCAGTCTCCTCTCCTACAGTGTACAGTACACACTGTGCAGGAGTGAACAGAAATATATGTGTAAATGTGAGTGTGGAGCCCTGACCATCACTGTCATGCAGAGAGCCGCGGTCTGGATCAGGCAGGAACAGAGCCTCCTCTGGCTCTGCAGCTGCTCCTGGGCTCCCCAGGGCCTCCATGGGCCCCTGGGACTGGCCTCCTGCACAACATAGCATTATGAACACACTGTCATGAGCTTTATACATTTATAACACAGTGAAGAAAATGTGCTTAAAAGTACGTGTGGACACATAAATATAAATACAATCATTTTACCTGCTGTCCTCCATGCAAATGACTTCTCTGAGGAGCTTCAGACAGACAAGAGAAAGGACAATTCTAAAACATGTGCAGAACATTGAAACTTTCACTATGTATTATTATGATTATCATGATCTAAAGCTAAGATGTCTGGACTTCCTTGAACATACACATGTTATCTTCTTATACATTAATCCCCTACATTATAAGTACATGTATGTACCTGCTGCTGTCTGCAGCGGGGGACTCTGCTCCCAGCATGCACCTCTCCAGCTGACTGGCCACCATCTGCCTCTCCTCCTCCAGCTCTCGGGTCAGCCGCTCAAACTGCAGCTCCTGGTCAGAGATGAGACACAGACACAGTAACAGTGAGCAGGATCAGTCAGACATATTCAGTTTCATAAACGCATTAGAAACATCCTAGTGTCAAGTGCAAGTCTAAAATAAAATCTCACTAATAGGATTCAAACGGTTGCCTATTTGGTTTGCGATTGTGGAGTTGGTGTCTCTACATAAAAGCTTATTGTATTTGGGTCAGAGCTGGTCATATGATGAGGAAAGCCTGGGTTATCTCCTCACTGAAAGAATCCACTCTAACTCTATATAGGCCATAGAATCACTCAAAAGCACATTCAAACACCACCACTCCTCATTTCATAAAACAAAACAATATCACAAATATCATAAAGCAATACTAACTTATAAATCATGATAAATAATAGACATTCAGGATTTAGGGACCAGTGTTGCTGTTATGGAAACTGTCCACTAGCTCAGGTATTCTGCTTGGACTGTTGCTCCCTGAGGGCTGTTCTGGTCGATCTGGTCTTGGACGGGCTGGTGTGAGCTTCAGTGTGGATGTAAAAATGAAGAGGGCCTATTATGTGATCCACTTGACAAATTTCTTTTCATTTTGATAGAACTGAATTACTGGACTCATGTTTTTCAAATCGTGGAGTGGCTCAGTGTTGATGAAATACAAAAATCAAACATAATTTTATTAGATCACAGTTTTAGGAGTGTTTTTAGACATATCCTGGTTAGGTTCTAGACTGAGCTTGGTTTAGTTTAGCTGTAGATCTGGTTTTGGTCTTGTTCTGCTCTGATTTAGTCCCAGTTGAACCGCAAAACCGTCCAATTGTAGCTTTAAAAGGAAATGTTTTCACTTAGGAATTTCCCGCAGTATGGCATTAAACATTAAATTATGGCATTAAATTAATCTATTTTGCATTTATTCAATTATAAGTGTTTTTATTGTTCAAAAATACATAGAAAAACATGTATTCTTACTTATTAGTCACTTCCCAACAGATCTGACCTGTAAACTGCCCTTGTAGCATCTGCTGGTCTCAATCGACATAGAGAAGATTAATGCCACACTGCGGGGCATTGCAGGCAAAGCAACAGTAGCTCAGTTGGTAGAGTGTTTGTCCACTGATCAGAAAGTTGGAGGTTCGAATCCAAGCTCTAGAAATAAAACATCTATTGGCCCCAGCATTGGCAGTGTCATTCCAGCTCCCCCAGGTGAATAGTATCGTTGTGTTTTTGGCAGTGTGGGGAGTTTTTAAGTTGGGGTTCGTGGTTTGTGACGTCATCCCCCCAATAGCACGATGCAGAATCATGTTATTAACATTAACATCATTCATAATCACCAAAGGAACATAAAGCATAGACTACAACACATGAACCAGGACTGAACCAGGACTAAAACAGGACTGAACAGGACTAAAACAGGAATAAACCAGGACTAAAACAGGACTGAACAGGACTATAACAGGAATAAACCAGGACTAAAATAGGACTGAACCAGGACTAAATCAGGTCTAAACCAGGACTAAACCTGGACTAAACCAGGACTGAACCAGAACTGAACCAGGACTGAAACAGAACTACACTAGGAATAAACCAGGTCAAAACCAGGTCTAAAACAGGTCTAAACCAGGACGAAACCAGGTCTAAACCGGGACGAAACCAGGTCTAAACCAGGACTGAACCAGGTCTAAACCAGGACTAAAACAGGACTGAACCAGGACTAAACCAGGTCTAAACCAGGACTAAACCGGGACTGAACCAAGACTAAACCAGAACTGAACCAGGACTGAACCAGGACTAAAACAGGCCTAAAACAGGATTGAACCAGGACTAAAAAAAATGACTGAAGCAGGACTGAACCAGGTCTAAACCAGGTCTAAACCAGGACTACACCAGGACTAAACCAAGACTAAACCAGGACTATTCTTGGAGTTAGGGGAGAGAGAAAGAGAACTCTGAGCCCGTGGAGCAGGTGTCCACAAAGCGCAGTCGGGCGATGGCTGTGCTTAACCCCATTGGGCATGGAGCTCTGCGCTGGTCCTTACTCCTGAGGTCACCCAATGGTCTACATGGGCGCACTTCCGGTCCTCCAGTCCTGGTTCAGTCCTGGTTCCTCATGTCTCAGGTCACTATAGAAGAGTCCTGCAGACATCATGAGTCTGTGCAGTTTGTTTTCACCATTTCCACTAGCTCTGGATTGACATTTAAGGGGTAGTTATTTTATATTTGTTATTTTTTTATATCCAACATTGGGAGAAGTGGGTGGACGGCGTACTCCCACGTTCCACGCCCACTACACCCCTGTTTTTAACCCACCTCGGCTCCAGTGTCTGCGTACACTGGTGTATGAACGTGTGTGTGAATGTGTGAGTGGTTCCTTGATGTAAAGCGTTTTGAATGCCTTGAAGATAGAAAAGCACCTTTGAGATGTCTGTGAAATTATAAGAACAACTGTCTGCTATTCACACCTCTCTGTGATTGGTTGAATCCACCTGTCACTCACTTACAACACGACAGAGGCAGACCAGTAGGAGAAGAGCTAGAGCTGGATTCAACACAAAACCACTCCATTACAGTTCAACGATTCCTCGAAATGTTATATTTTTCTATTCTCCACTCCAAGACGTGTCACTCACCACGTATTTTGAGTCATATTTTATACAAACGTCTGTGTCATCCACCTCCACACCGTCAAATGAAAGACTCATCCGTGCTCCCATCTGCTACTGTCTACATTACTGTCTGACTGTCCTAACTTGTTCAAAAAGCAGAAGTTACTTTTCAAAAAGCTGTGGTGCAGTTGGTCGAGTCTTTTGCCCAGCCACCAGAGGTTAATCTATGTCAAACCCACTCAAGATCAATTTTCTGATATTTTCTGATCTTAGACTTCTGATCTTGCACTAGTATGTACGTTTTCTGCTCCTCTCCATGAAGATGTTATTGCAATGCCCAAAATATTTTCTGCAGTACGGCATTTTTATCTCCATGGAGACAGGAAAATTCCAGGCAAACCTACTGTTGACTCCACTGGTCGGGAGTAGCTGGAGGTGGAGGATTATAGTGTATATGGCTGATGGAGCAAACAGGAGCAGCACCCAGGCCCAGGAACAAATGACACAGTCTGTGGACAGATGGGTCAGGGTTGGACTCAGGGTTGGAGAGGATGTTTTTCTGTTGTCTCTGAGTAGGTGTTACAGTAGTGAGAGTAGTTCAGGTGTGTGTCTATCAAGCGTTATAAATGCACATTTTCCGCTGCAGTGCTGCCAACATACTGTCCTTCTCTAACACAAATGGAGTTATGCTGTGGCTTTCTACACCAAGTCTAAATGAGATCAGTCACCTACCTTCAATAAAAAGATAATAATAATACAGTCATAATAATAACGTAGACTATTCCAGTCAGTCCAGTCTGTGCAGAAGTTTGCATGTGTCGGACTGCGCGTGAGGAGAGTACCTGCTCTTTGACGGACGCCAGCAGGTTGGTGGTGGTGGTCACGGTGGCAGTGCTCGGGGCAGACTGGAGGCTGGGACCGCTTGGCCCCTCCCTCGGCGCCATGGGCCCCTCCCCCTCGGAGTCCCCCTCCTCCATGTCTTCCCTGTCGCGGCTGTAAGGTCCGGAGCCGGCCGGCCGCTCTGACCTGAGCACGGAGCACAGTGTGAGGATGTGGACATGACAATAGCGGTTCAGGCCGCGCACACAGGGGCCATGTTGTGTGCGCTAGGAGCGCTGCTACTGTAGCCTGTAATCACATGATGTTACATTGTGCCATTTTCCAATCTGAGCTCCGTGCACAGTGCGTGGTCACGGCGGAGCGCTGGCCTATCGCCTCCACCCGCTCCTGTTCACGCGCACAGGCTTCGGCGCGGGGCTAAAGACAGTGGGCAGTGTTTGCCATCTTTAATCCTGTGCACAGTGCGCGTGCAGCAGCCGTGTTGTGTGCAGCAGAGCGCGCTGTGGACGCAGCGCACAGCGCACCTGCAGGTGCATGCAGCACGGCTCCATTATCACCGTGTCACGTTCTGTCATTGGCCCTGGCACCTCGCGCCAATAAAGAGTGGGCGCCGGTCAAACGTCCAGAGGCGCGTGCACGGTCCGGCGGAGGACCCCCGGAACACTCACCAGATGTTTGCAGAAGCAGGCCACAGCTGGATCCACGGTTACGCCTTCATCCCCCCTGGGTGCACGAGCTCACCGCGGCTACATCGTCCACGCGCCGCGCGGCCAAACACAACAAACGTCTCCGCGCTCCTCGTGCAATATTCGTGATTTATTCCCTGTCTGTCACTACGCGCATGCACGTCTGCTCCTGGCGCTCACAGCATCCGCCCAGCCAGTCAGCGATCAGCGCCGTGACGTCACCATGCGGCTATGGATTCAATTGTCGGTAGATAATCGATGGGCTCCTATGGCTCCGATTCAGCGGGGCGCGTTCACTTGGAGGGCGCGAGAGAAGCCTCCAGGACGGAGGAGTGCGCATCTCACGAGCCGGTCATGTGCGCAGTGACGCCGGATCACCTGCCGCTAAGAAAACCTGCTCGTGCCACTCAGCAACATGGAAACAGTCACACACAAGTCCATGTGGCCCTGAAGACTCCGGAGTCACTTACGCCCATTAACTGAGCCATAGGTGAAGAAACATTCACCTGAACCTGAAATGATCCGTGCGTCATGACGCATGTGATGTATTATTAGATCCTATAGTTTATTCTTCTCATTCTTTGGCAGACTGTTGGGGCTGCAGCCAATCCCAGCCTCTAGGGCCCAACACAAGTGTTTGCAAACAGGAGGAGAGATAATAAAAAGCCTTTTAAGTTTATTTCCATTGGTACCTTCCTGGTTTACCTTTTTTTCCCCTTTTTTTAAATGAAGTTCTAGTGTGCCCTGTACATATATTATAAATAGATATAGATATTAAACACCTGGGTTTTTATTCATATAGCTCTGCTGAGTCTGGAGCTTAGTGGCAAAACTTTCAACTTGTAATCAAAGGGTCTGTGGTTTGATTGTGGGAGATTTTGGCCTTTAAAAAAAAAAAAAAAGCAGAATACTGTAGGGCCAGACACTAGGGGCAGACGATAAGGCCAGACAATGAAGCCAGACTCCACCGGCGAAACCTTTTGTGACATTGTTTTTTAGTTTGTTCTGCTGCCATAGAAACTGGCAGGCTGTACTTTCTCTGAAAGGCAGAGTCCTATAACATAAACGTCTGTCCATCTGTGACTCAGAAGAAAGCCCTAAACAATCCCGTCCATCCTGGATAACCCTGTACTCTGTGCACAGCATCAACATCAGACAGAGAAGCATCCTGTCTGCTCCACAGGATTTAGGTAAGTAATGTGTAACTTTCACCTCCATTGCCATGGTAATAACATGTGTGTCACTTCAGAACTGAATTTTGACCCTTTTTTTCTCACTAATTTCAATTTATATAGTAATAAAAGAGCAATTTAGATGAAAATGTTGTCCACTGTGTGTAAATATTGATTTAGTGGTGTCTGCTGTGGAACTTTCATGTCTGTTGCCATATGAAGACTGTTCAGCTCTACACCACTGTCAACAAATGAACCACAACCCCCCAACCAACAACCCAAACAGGACACAACCCAATACTGGACACACTTGTGACTTTTTTTTCTTTTGTCTGTACTGATACTGTTGTGGAAATATATTTATATTATCTTGAAGAATAAATAATGAATCCATTTGCAAAGCCCGGTGAGTTATTGTACAGAGAAAGGTTTATTCTGTTACAAAAGACATGGACAGGGCCTGGACCTGCTCTGGCCACAGACCCACAGCCTCTCGGCGTTTTCCTCCAGTCTCCTCTCGTGTCCCTGTCTCCAAGTGTCCTCTCAGTCTCCTCCAGAGCCTCTGACCTCTGATCATGTGCACCAGAATGACAGAGATAAACACACTGAAGCAGAGGGACTTTAGTTTCACAGACATGTGCCTCAACTTTTACACCAGAAACACAGAGAGCTTCCTGAAGTCTGGACAAGTGTCTGCTGACCGTTTGCACATGTGACTGATGCTCTGGTCTCAGGCAGAAATCACATTTATTTACACAAATATCCATTTCCATCACTGTACTTTGCAGTGACATCGCACTGGGGATTACTACATGTATCTGTATGGCGAAATGTTCATCACTGTGTTCACTGTTACCACGGTGACAGAGTGCACACATTAGCAAACATATAAATTGGATTTAAAGAGCACATTGTCAGGAGTCTGTGATCAACACGACTGTACATGGTCCTGTTGAGGAGTTTGATTTTCAACCAAAAGGTGAGAGAGAAACTGTTGGCCAAAGCACAAACCATCACCTGTTGTAGTTTCAACAAAATCAGCTCTTTGTGTTCAGATTGTGTTCAACAAAACAGATTCAAGTCTAACTTGAGTAACAGAGCTTCAGACAGAGCAGTGTCTACATCATGACATCAGCTGCAAACTATCACTAAATAAAGTGAAATAATTCAATGAATAAAACGATCAAAGTGATTCAAGGAGTTAGCATCACGTGTTTGTTTTGCTGCTGGAGTGAGGAGAGCGCCTCCCACAGGACATCAGGCTGAATGTCTCTTTTAAAACGGGACCCTGTGCTCCATGTGGTCCTTGTGCACCTGCCAGCTCCATAAAGAGCTGAGGTGTGCACCTGTCATCTCTGAGCATGTTTTGACTCTGTTGTTTAGGTTCTTTGTGTCTTTGACAAACCAAGAAGCCAAACACAAAGCTTCAGTGTGACTCTGCCTGAGCCGCATGAGCTGCACCGGTGCATCTCTAATCATGAAAGAAAACACTTTGTGCTTTTGTCTGTATGTAGTTATAAGCTCTGACACCTGTGGCTCTTTATGTTCTCATTTAGACATTTTAAAGCCACACTATGTCACTTTATAGCCAAAAATTTAACTTTTCATTGTGTTTTTTTTTTTATTTCACTGAAATACAAATCACTCCAAATACAGTTTCAGCAGGTCAGTGAGAAGAGGAACTTTAATAACCTACTGAAACGCTTTGAAAAGTCCATTTTGCAGAACAGACACACCTCACATAATGACAGTACAGTGTCAGCCTCTGTCGCCCTCTTCTGGACACATGGCACACGCACAGTTCATCCTTAGTTTTTCCTTGTTTTATTTGGATCATCTGCTCTGCGTAAAGTGAATCAAACAGAGGAGGTAGAGGCCTTATGTTACTTATTGTTTGCAGTAGATTTGCTTTGTTTCAGAATAAATACTGACTCACATCAGTTTGCAGTGTTTCTGTGAGCCGTGGACAGGTCCGAATCCTCACGTGGACTTTTCTGTGTCACTGTCACATTTTGTTGACCTGGTTTATGGTTTATGTCTCTGTAATTACTTCCACTATCCACACGAAACAAAAACTCACACAAAGTCCAATGTCTATAACCAGTGTATGGATGAAAGGTGAATCTCCCATGTTCTGACTTTTCTGTTTCTTTTATTTATTTATTTTTTAATATTATCATTTTGTAAAGAAGTGTGTTTTGTTTCAAGCACATGTTTAACACACAAACCCCGCAGATTTAGTAGTGGGAAGTTGCTCAGTTAGGGTCAAAAAACACACAGAAAACATGTCACGTTCGATTAACTCCGATCTAATGAAAACTTTACTTCAAATATATGTTGTAATAAGGGGGTTATGTACCACTGGGTCAAATACTATTTTTTGATTTTAAAGTTATAAAACACATTTCTATAAAGGTTCAACACGCATCAGACCAACTCTTGGCCTATTCAGTGATGATACCACCAGTGTGAAACCTCATCATCAGGTGACTGAAGTAAGAAACAATGCCAAAGGTTGCGTCTCATTTACTTTCCTCGCTTCCTTCTCCTTGAATCCTCTCCTTGATGCTGGAGGAAATGGGTGAGGAAGTCCCGCCCACACAGGAAACACAGGGAGGAAAGAGGACATAAACTCCACACTGAGACCAATAAAGTTTGATTCTTTTCTCTGACGTCTGCTCCTGAAGCCTCCCTCCTGTTTACTCCTTCCTTCCGAGGTTTTCTTTAGGACGACGCTTAATATGACCCATGATTGACAGTTGAAAATGGAGGATCGAGAGGAGGAATCAAGGAGAAGAAAGCGAGGAAAGAGAAATGAGACATGGCCCAACTGTCTTACCTTTCCCTCCTTATTGTGTGATTCGAATCAGTCTTGGAACCAAAACTGTGCAAAACTGAGCATGGGTCCCATTGACTTTTCTGATCTTTGGCACATAAGAGAATTATCTATTATTATAATTTTCACTACTTAATGTCAAAGTAATTTTTTTCTAGCCATTGTAAACTTCATGCAGTCCTCCAGGGGGCGCTCTGGCATAGATCATTGTGTTTGACATATGAATGTAATGAGTGGCAGTCAGAGTTTATGTGATTCAAATTTCAGCACAGTCAGTTTAAGTATGTTGTTGTCGTCATTGTTTTAGGAGTCCTCACGCTCCTGTTGGCAACCGTGAAGAAGGCTTCATATCTATAATATAATTTTTTGTATCTTGTCACATTTACATTTTGATCCCAAAGTTTTGTACAAATCATGTTGACATATCATGTTTGTGGCATTCCCCAGCATGATGTCATAATCTCCAACCTGAAAGTCAAATCTGAAATCTGCCAAAAAACTGTCATTTTGATGATGTCATAATTTCAGATGAACTTTTATTTTTGCCAGAAAGGATCCAACTGTATGATACAGTAATTAACCACACACAAGGTCCATGCATTTTTATCTTTATCAGTTTATCAGTTATTATTCTTCTTTTACACAATCGACTCTTGACATTGTAACGTGACATGAAACAGTCTGTGGGTGTTTCTCAATTCCCAGGATCCTTCCTCCAAAGACCAGTCTGGAGCTCTCCTCCAGTCGGCTCCTCTGAAGCAGAGCCGAGTGTCCTGCACTGGAACAGGCTCAGAGGGAGCGACTGCGCCATGTCACGTGAACAAATCAAACACAATAAAACACAGAGTTTTGATGATAAACATGAATGCTTCTACAAATGTCAAGTGTTCAGAGGTGCTTTTGTGTGTCACATGCAGTAAAACATGTGAATAACAAAGGCTGAATGAATCATCTGTTACTGAGTTGTTTAGGCTGATCATTAATCTACAGAAATAAATGCACAGGCTGACACATTTTCAGGTGATAGGCTAAATGTATTCCCGATCCCTTTCTTTAAGAGATTCTGCTGCATTTGTCCTGATTTGATTTGATCTGATAATAGTATGATCTGTAGCAAAGTGGCTAAAATAGCAACATATTTACTTCTTTTTTGTATGTAATGAGTTTGATTTCATTAAAATGCATTTTACTGCTTAAATAAAGTTTCTAAAAAAGAAGCTGCAGTGCATTGTGGGCAATTTCAAGTGCTCCGATATGGCCAAGGGTCCACCCGTGCATCCTTAGTAAAAGAGCCAAACAGAGGAGTCGAGCGAGGAGGACGTGAGGCTGGGAGGAAACTGGAACACCACTTGGAGCTCTGATGATGTGGATCTGTCCGAAGGTTCAGAAGCCGAGGATCCTGGCGACTGGGAAACTATGTCTCTCCTGTGTGATTTCTCATGTGTCTGTTGAGATTGGAGCGCTGTGTAAAGCGTGTATTACAGACTGAACAGCTGTAAGGTTTCTCTCCGGTATGACTTCTCATATGAATATTCAGATACGAGCTCGAGGTAAACTGTGTGTCACAGACTGAACAGCTGTAAGGTTTTTCTCCTATGTGTCTTCTCTGATGATATTTGAGGCCAGAGGAATGAGTGAAATCTTTTTTACAGATGGAACAGCTGTAAGGTTTGTCTCCTGTGTGTGTTCTCATGTGACATTTGAGGCTAGAGGAATGAGCAAAGTCTTTCTTACAGATGGAACAGGTGCAGGGTTTGTCACCCGTGTGTGTCCTCACATGTTTGACAAGATTACTCTTTTGAATAAATGTTTTCTCACAGATCGAACAGCTGTAAGGTTTCTCGCCTGTGTGCGTTCTCATGTGATACTTGAGGCCAGAGGAATGAGAAAAGTCTTTGTTACAGATTGAACAGCTGTACAGTCGTTCACCTGTGTGTGTTCTCATGTGTTCTTCAAGGTAACCCTTCACAGTGAAGGTTTTCTCACAGACTGAACAGGCGAATGGTTTGTGACCTGTGTGCGTTCTCATGTGTACCGTGAGATGACTCTTCTGGGTAAATGTTTTCTCACAGATAGAACAGCTGAAAGGTTTCTCTCCAGTATGTGTTCCTTTATGATATATGAGGCTGGAAGAATTTTTGAAGTCTTTCTTACAGATTGAACAGCTGAATGGTTTCTCTCCTGTGTGTGTTCTTATGTGACATTTGAGGCTGGAGGAATTTGTAAAATCTTTTTGACAAATAGAACAGCTGAATGGTTTATCACCTGTATGTGTTCCCTTATGATATTTGAGGCTGGAGGGATTTGTAAAGTCTTTCTTACAGATTGAACAGCTGTAAGGTTTCTCTCCTGTGTGTGCTCTCATGTGGATTGCAAGATTACTGTTTTGAGTAAAGGTTTTCTCACAGAACGGGCAGCTGAATGGTTTCTCTCCAGTGTGAACTCTAACATGTCTTTGTAAATCATATTTAGACCCAAATCTCTTTTGACAAAAAGAGCACTGGTGCTTCTTCCCCTCAGCTCCTTCAGCTGTTCCATTGTCCACAGAGGTTCTGGTCTCTGGAGCACGCTTGGATTTGGGGGATTGACCTGAGTTTTGTGCAGTGGTTCTGATCTGGACTCTGTTGTGGTGAACTCCATCAGTCTCTGTCTCCATCTGTGCAGATGAACAGCTGAATGGCGCTGTCCTGTCTCCATCATTGTCAGAGGAGTGTTCAGTGTCTCCCTCAGTCTCTGAGTGGACATGTGTCTCTGAGCTCATGTCTTTTCCCTGTGTGTCCTCCCTTTGTTGACGCAGTGAGGATTCTTCAGTCTTCACACACACAGCACTGGACTCAGGGACACACCTGAAAAGAAATCAAATACACACACACAAAGATAAGTTCTACTAGTGTAATTGTGATCACACCAACATTTGTAGTTAGATGTGTTAAAGTGTTGGAGCCTCACACTTGCAGCTGCTCTTCGTCCTGTGTGACGCCCTCTTCCTCCGGTTCCTCTTTAATCTGTGGAGTCTCTGGGACTTCCTGGTTCAGACCAGGACCAGGACTTGGAGAAGGCTTCAGGACACCTGCAGGAGACAATGGGGGAGTAAAGGGGAGAACTCCTTTTTCTGTGAAATGAATGTTTTGTGAATTTGTCTATACTGGAGGATTAGAGGTTTTTATCCATTAACATGAAAAGTGTATGTATTAGTCCTAAAAGAAAATAAAAACATTTGATTCTCTGTTACTGTTAAACAAATACAAACAGTGATGTGGTTGCAGTCGTCCATCATCAGACCTCCAGCTCTCTCTCTGTTGAGCTCAAAGACACACAGGGGCCATGACCAAATGTTTTTCATCTGTACGTGATCTCACATGGAAATGTCCCATATTTGTTTTTAATACAGTTTGTCTCTGTAACCAGCCAGGAAATTTACTCCTTATTTTGATCCCTAGCTGCTTTCAAGTCCATCTTAAAAACATTCAGTGAGAATGTAGTGCCTGATTTTCAGAGGGTGATTTTGAAATGCTCTTTTAATGATAATTAAAAAGATAAAATAGAAATCTAGGTTTAACTGCAACAGTTACACTGCACTTCTCTGTCACCTTTGTATCTCAGTGCAGTTTAACAGGAGGACTGGTCAGGTAGGGTCAGCACATCCTGTGGAAGAGCAGTCTGAGGAGACTAACAGCCCTCTGGACAAAAGTGTCCCAGGTGAACACAACAGGAAATCCTCCTTTAAGACACACTGGTGATGAGATGGAACATTCCCTCCAGGTGTTTCTTCTGGAATGTTCTCTGTCATATTTGACGTAAAATCTCTGTAGCAAAGGGTCCTTTAAACTGCACATGCTGCACTTCATGGTTGGTTAAAATCCTAGTTAAAAACTGAGCTCCAAGCCCAAAGCATTTCCAAAATTGCTAGTGCACCTTTGGCAATTCATTTGGAAAGTACAGATTCCCAGAATAATCTGAAGATCTACCTTGTGACTACTTCTGATGTGAAGCACTTTTAGAGAACTTTTGCCATTTCTAAAATGATCCTCTGTCTTGGAGGACAGCTACCAGGGCTTCAACACCTTCAGTACGTTTTTGTTTCAAGAGTTATGAACCATAAACCAGGTCAAAAAAATTTGCTATCTGACTTAAACTGCAGGGATTCCAGACCCTTGTGATGTTATGCCTTTTGTTTGACTTCTCCATCGTCTCCAGGAAGGTTCTTTAGTGAATACTACGCTCTGTTTTTCTATATGATATATAGAGTATTTGCAGAGAGCTGTGAACTAGTGTTGTCCCAGTACTAACATTTCAAACTTGATTTCACTGCAAAGAAAGACTTCATACTAAATGCTGATTCTGATACCACAAGGATAATTACACTTTTAGACAACATTAAATTTTAGTACTTTTTCTATTCCCATGTGGCCTAGTCTATATGCTCTTATACTTGTTCTGATACAGCTCAAGATCATTCTAAAGCCATTCAGGAAAGCTTCATTTTTGTCCTGTCAATAGGACTCAATACCTGCGAAAAATGAGTATCTAGAATCAATACACATTTTAGTATCACTAGTATCTGATTTTCTACTACCTCGGTCATTTGTGCAGACAGAGAAGATTTTGGGTTTTACTGGTTTGGTTCCAAGTGGAAAATCTGAGTAATTACAGAGATATTAAACACAAGGCAGGTCCATGGAGTTTTAATCTTTACCATTTTGTTCTATGACAGAATTCCATCTCCATTGAAAACAACAACGTAACATCACATGAACACAGCTGAAAACCTTCTGTCTGGATCTGTCCGGCCTACGTCTCTCCTATGTGGTTTCTCAAATGTCTGTTCAAGTGAGAGCGCTGGGTGAACTGTGTGTTACAAACTGCACAGCTGTAAGGTTTCTCTCCTGTGTGATTTCTCATGTGTCTGTTCAGGTTCGAGCTCTGGGTAAAGCGAGCGTTACAGACAGAACAGCCGTAAGGTTTCTCCCCTGAGTGACTCCTCGTGTGTCTGTTCAGAGAAGATATCGAATTAAACTGGGTGCTGCAAACAGAACAGCTGTACTTCTCTCCTGTGTGATTTCTCATGTGGATTTTCAGGTAGGAGCTTGAGGTAAAGTGTGTGTTACAGACAGAACAGCTGTAAGGTTTCTCGCTTGTGTGTGTTCTCTGATGTACTGCGAGATTACTCTTTTGGGTGAAGGTTTTCTTACAGACTGAACAGCTGTAAGGTTTCTCTCCTGTGTGTGTTCTCTCGTGGTTTTTGAGGCTAAAGGGATGGGTAAACTCTTTCTTACAGGTAGAACAGCTGAAGCGTTTTTCAGCTCTGTGTGTTCTCATGTGGAGTTCCAGATAAAAACTTCGGGCAAATGTTTTGTGACAGTTTGAACAGCTGAATGGTTTGTCTCGTGTGTGTGTCCTCACGTGCACCGAGAGACTACCCTCCACCGTAAAGGTTTTATTACAGATTGAACAGCTGAAAGGTTTCTCTCCTGTGTGAACTCTAATGTGATTTTGTAAATTCTTGTTTCTGGTAAATCTCTTTTGACAAAAAGAGCACTGGTGTTTCCTGCTCTCAGCTCCTTCAGCTGTTCCATTGTCCACAGTGGCTCTGGTCTCTGGTGCACACTTGTATTTGGGGGATAGACCTGAGTTTTGTGCAGTGACGCTTCTGGCTCTGATCTGGACTCGGTTGCCGCCGTGGTCTTCATCATCTGAATAGCTGAATGGAGCTCTCCAGTCTTCATCATTGTCAGAGGAGTGTTCAGTGTCTTCCTCAGTCTCTGAGTGGACATGTGTCTCTGAGCTCATGTCCTCTCCCTGTGTGTCCTCTCTTTGTTGAAGCGGTGAGGACTCTTCTGTCTTCACACAAACAGCACTGGACTCAGGGACACACCTGAAAAGATCAAATTCAAATTACAATGTGACAGCCACAGGAAAATCCCATCCAAAAATATGAATCTCATTTCAATATATGTAAAAACAGAAGTAAACACTGTGCACAAGCTGAAGCCCCAGTGATCGTTTCAAAGGCGTATGGTGTATCTGCTGACACACCGACACACAAGAGTCTGGACTGTTGGAGCCAATAGTTTTGAAGTTGGTTTCCCTTTTCACTAAATTAAGTTTACGTCACGTTGCGAAGAACATGGCATGCTGGGTAAAAAGGTCTAGTGTCTTGAAACTTTACCATCGGCACGGGGAGAACACTTAACTTAGACATATAAATAAAGCCTAGGAACATTTTGTCTACATCTGCTTTTGTTTTTTGCTACAGGGTGGTTAAGTGTGAGTTCACTTCTGGGTCAAAGGAGCATCAGACGATTGAAAACAGTTTTCCTTTTTTGTAACAGCAGCACACACCATCTTCAAAAGTGTGATGTCCTCAATTTGAAACTGTCCATAATAGAACTTCCTGTAATTTTCAACATGTTTTTCAGCTTTTCTTCACAAATTGCTTCTTGATTAGTGTAAAGCTGTAATTTATATTTACAACAGGTATTATGACACCACATGAGGTCAAAATGAGAGAATCATCAGAACGTGTCTCCTGTAATCAGCGCAGTGTGAGGAGACCTGAAATCAGACACAGACACTCACACTTCCTCTGCTTCCTCTTTGACTCTTTCCTCCTCTTCCTCTTCTTCTTCTTCTTCTTCTTCTTCCTGTTTTATGCTCTCTTCTTCTGGCTCAGATTTGACGCTCTGTTCTTCCGGCTCCTCTTTAATCTGGGGAGTTTCTGGGATTTCCTGCTTCGGTACAGGACCGGGCTTCAGGGAGGGCATCTGGACACCTGCGGGACACAATGAGGGAGTAAAGGGGTGATTTGTGTTCCAGCTTTTACCTAGCCTGTTTCTTGGGGATGAGACACAATTTCCACAGGACAAGACGAGACCTGAGATTGGGTCCACGAGAACGAGACAAGACAAGACGAGATTTAAAAATAATTCCAAATATATAAATTTCACAATTAATTTACCAATTTTGGCCTCATTCTCTTTTATTAATTTGATTTCATATTTTGTTTCCATTCAAGCTGCTAGATGTTTTAATAATTTTTCAGTTGATAAAGTTTTAGAAATAGATTTTAAATAATATTTAAATATTATTTTTTTCAAAAGTCTATGACAAAAATGAAATTTAGTTTTGGAGCCTGGGGGTGGGTGGTCACTGTTGAGCTCCATTACACAAAATGAATTCTTGTCAGCTTTAAGACACATTAGAACATTGTTTCCCAAAGACTGGGTCGTGACCAAGAGATTTTTTTTTGGGGGTTGCCTTGTCACGATCTGCATGAAGGTCTGCAATATACAGTTCTGACACTGAAATGTGTGTAACGCTCTACACACTACAAAAACGCAGACATGTTTTGTATAATTTCTAATCTTTTAGTAATTATTTTATTGACTATTTTGTTCCAGTATTGCTGGTTTAATTGAATGTTGAAAAGAAAAAGAAATGGGCTACATTTAATGTCCAAATAGGCGACTTGTGGATCCTTTTATTGCTGCTTCAATGACAACAATAAAATATCCTCATTAATGTTCAATAATGCTCAAGTCAGATTGGTCAAAAATTTTAATAATCCTGTTTTAGTCCTGGTTTAGACCTGGTGTAGATCAAATTTCTTGTATAAAACTGTGACAAATTAGTGGGTTTTGAATAAATCTGCTGGGACAGGGGACACAGAGTTCAAAACTGGGACTGTTCTGAGTAAATAGGGACGTCTGCTCACCTTACACATGACATCACAAGTTGGAACAGAGTGTTTCCAGTTTAAGAACTCAGAACTCAGACTAAATATGCAGATTTTGTGTGTTAAATGTGTGAATGAAACAAAACACAACTCCAGGTGTGTTTATGATGAGAAAACAACATTAGAACACAGATCAGAGAGTAGTGAAGCACAGGCCTTCATGTCTGTGGACAGCTCTGTCGCTCACTCTTCCGCTGACCCAAGACGCGTCTCGGACTTTGGATAAACACTGTGCGTAAAAGCGGTAAGAAGACGCGGAGGAGAAACGGCACAGCGACCCATTTCTGCACGAACATCCCAGAATGCTAACGGTACCGCCTGGCTACATGCTACCACGACGCCGGCGCTGCGTTTTTTGCGTCAACAACCGAGCGACCCGCGTACCTGTCCGGGATCCCGCCATGTGCGCGACGTCCCTCCGGCCGCTCTCTGCAGCAAACGGACCGATGTCTGTGGCGCACGGAGCCAGACGAGACTGCGGCGCTGACGCTAACTACAATGCGCTGTTGTTGGGGTGTTGCGCTTCTTTCTCTTCTTGTGGATTTCCGACAGAGCGCAGACACACGGTGCGTAATGCTGCCAGACGCTGGTGATAAAAAGTTACTACACTGTGTTACGCGAAGATGATGTAGGTTATTACTATGTTTTAAATGCAGTAACGAAGTATAAAAGTAAAAGTACAAAGTTAAGTGCACATTTCAGGTACTTAAAGGTGCATTGTGGATCTTTTTTGGTGGAAAGTTGACATTAAATACGTCTATCTTGCATTTATTTATTACGAATGTTTCAATTACTCAAAAATACAATCATACATGCAGTAACGAAGCATAAAAGTAAAAGTACAATAGTTAAGTACACATTTTAGGTATCTGTACTTTATGCAAAGGTCCATTGCGTAACTTTTTTTTGGTGGAAAGTTGACATTAAACATCTATATAGCATTTATTTACTACAGATGCTTCAAATACTCAAAAATACAATCATACATGCAGTAACGAAGCATAAAAGTAAAAGTACAACAGTTAAGTACACATTTGAGGTACTTAAAGGTGCATTGTGGAACTTTTTTGGTGGAAAGTTGACATTAAACACGTCTATTTAGCATTTATGTATTACTGGTGTTTCTGTTGCTCAAAAATTCAATCATATAAGCAGTAACGAAGCATAAAAGTAAAAGTACTACAGTTAAGTACACATTTTAGGTATCTGTACTTTACGTAAAGGTGCATTGTGGAACTTTTTCTGGTGGAAAGTTGACATTAAACATGTCTATATACACATTATTTATTATGGATGTTTCAGTTGCTCAAAAATACAATTCTAGATGCAGTAACGAAGCATAAAAGTAAAAGTACAATAGTTAAGTACACATTTGAAGTATCTGTACTTTACTTTAAAGGTGCAAACTTGACTTAAACACGTTTATTTAGCGTTTATGCATGACTGATGTTTCTGTTGCTCAAAAATACAATCATTCTCTCTGTGAATAGCGTCGCCTCTCCACAGATCTGGCATGTAATGTAGCTGTAGTTGTCTCCCTTGAGAAAGATAGGGTTAAGCTCTACCATGGAACATTCTAGACAAAGCAATAACTTTTCCATAGAGACAATCAGATGACGGACCATCCATCAGAAAAGTTGCGCAATGCACCTTTAAGTAAGTTTTACAGTGGATACTTTTTACTTTTACTTCACTACATGTATCTGTACTTTCTACTCCACTACATTTTAGATCTGGCCCAAAAAGTAAAAGTACTTTGAAATGGCGGAGACTTTTTTTCTGTCCCAACTTTGAACAAAGGAATCAATGGGATCACTTAAAATCAGCTAAAATTGTTTTCAGAATCACTTCATTTTCATCCTTTAATTGTAAAAAAAAATCTCTGCAAAATACTTTTCACTCTTTAAGTTCATTTTTACTTACAGGTGCTTAAATACTCCTACTTATTTAGATGTTTTCACGTGATACTTTTAGTTTTACTTGAGTAACTTTTCACCCCTGTATCTATACTTTTACTTAAGTATCAACACTGAGTACTTCATCCACTGCTGTTCAGATGACATCATGGGCCTGGTTTAGTCCTGGTTTAGTCCTGGTTTAGTCCTGGTTTTAGTCCTGGTTTAGACCTGGTTTAGTCCTGGTTTAGTGTCCGGCAATGAGTGGAGTTACCGAAAAAAAAAAAAAAAAGAAAAAAAAAGAAAGGGAATAGCCCAAAATGTGAAAACAGGAAAATACCATAGTGTAATCCATTTATTTCAACAAAGTAACTGTAATCCAATTACCACTCATAGAAACTGTAACTGTAACTGAATACAGTTACTCATAATTTGTACTCTGATTACATAACTCCAGTACATGTAATCTGTTACTCCCCAACACTATTCATAAATGACACCAGTAAAACAACATAGTACATAAAAATGTCAATACCAAATGCATGTTTAAATAAGAACCTGTAACTCCAGACTGTTGTTACATTGTTTTTGATTTCATATTGTTTTTGTATGTTTTGAAATGTTACTTAAAACCAATAAAAATAGAGTTATAAAAAATTGTTTTTAAAAAACTGGCTCTGGCCGCCTTGTGGTGGTGTGACGGTATTGCATTCTAGAATCAGGTGCTTTCTAAGAATGTGAAAAGATCTGGTGCCGCGAAATCCCACGAGCCAAAACAGCACCAGTGCTATCACTCCTGCCAGTCTGGGACACTGGTTTGATTTAGGACTAAAGTTTACCACTAACCACAGCGTCATGACAGGTTTATTACCACTGAATTATGGTAACACAAGACTGGACAGGACACTACATCATTATACACCAGAATAAACACGTGTAAATGTTGTAAGAATTAACCACAGCTATTGATTTTACAAGACTATGTCACTGATTAGTCCCAACTCCACTCCACTGTCCCAGAAACTGTGATATGTTTTTGTCTAATTATGTGAAATAACAGCGATCATTCATTTCTTCCTTTCCGTACATCTTGTCACGGTCTGTAGAGCTTCTGCACCCACGTATCTTAAAACAAATCATATTAAACATGAGTGACCCTTACCTGGCATGGCTGTGATTTCAAAGACAATAGATCGTGTAGATTTTGCCTTAATTCTGCAATATCTGGACACCTTCTTATATCATCAGAAAATGTCCTTGGAGATGTTTGTGGTAAAATATCTTTATTATAAACCCTTGTACATAAAACATTTACTGATGCTGACAGTTTACATGAGGTGAAACTGACAGAATAGTGAAAATACAGTGTGCCCTGACTAATGTGCAGATGTTGTAGCTACATAGAAGCTAAATCACTCATTTAAATGGGATCGACGAAAATCACAAAAATCGTTGATTCAACTTTGGTTTGTGATTTTATTTTCTACAATCCACATTAAGACACTATTTAAAGTTAATCAACAAAACTATAGTCTCATAATGATTCAAAAACTGTATATATGTATTTATATATTTTTCGTTTTTAGTTTTTATGGGAGTTCTCTTCTGTCACTCAGAGGTTTGGAGGTGCATGCTGGGACAGTGTGACGACAACTGCAAGAGCTCTAATCCTCCTGTTTTGATGGACATTCTAAAGTTTATTTTGTTCATGCTCAGTGCGCTGTGGAAACTTGTTTAGATCAAAAAGTCTGTGTTGGGCCAGATTGAAACTGGTTTGTTTTCACATCACAAGAGATTTGCACTGGAGTTCACTTGGAACTGTACCGAGATCACCTCCAGAGGGTCGTTTGTTAGTCTGCACCAAATGAAACTGGTGCTTTCACTGGTGTCAAGTCCACTTGAAGAGGAACTAATGCGGGTGTGACAGCCTCCTAATACCAGCAAAGATTTAGTCAGTTAGTGCACTCTACACCACACCCTAATGTCATACAACAATTCATGGAATTATTAAAGCTGAAACTATAATCAAAATAATAAGCCATCACTTTTTACGTCATAAAATGGATAATTATATCTCCTTTTCAAGAAGCCTGCCCGATCAACCTAAACCAGTTCTTCATAAGAGTTTTCATCTGATAATTATGTGTGTGTTAGGCCTATAGCCTGATTGTGGTGTCCAGTTTGTACTTGTTGACAGAAAACACATGCCTGAAGCACCTAACAAATATTCACCTGAAAGAAGACACGATTTTGCCTGGAGTTGTATTTTGTTTCATTCACACACATTTCACACACAAACCCTGCATATTTAGGCTGAGTTCTCTTAAAAAGGAAACACAGGAAGTGCTCCACTGTGTTTTTAAACTCCATAGACCTTCACTATAATCATTTGGATGATTTCTGATCTGGAACTGAACCTTTCTACTGAACTGAAGATAAGTGGTAGCTGAAAACAACAGCTTCATAACATCACAAGGTGAAACAGAACATAATCCAATCTGCCCCTATAGATGTTTTATTATTTAATTCAATCAACATCCATAGATTTTTATGGGGCACTGTAACTTCAATTTGTTTTCTCAAAATGCATTTTACATTTTTACATGTTTAGTGGTGAGGCGGGAAATCTAACTGAAAATCAATTTTTTGAGAAACAAAGTCACAATTTTATTTCTAGGCAAAATCGACCAGACCTAGCGCAAACCTAGTGTACATTTGCAGATTTCTGTTCAAAAGTATACAATGATGTCACGTAGTACTATGGAACATCACACAGGACTGCCCTCATGTTTTTATGTGTTTGTAATTACCTTGACTGCAGGGGTGGAGCGTGATATGTTGATATTTGTTAGACCAATCACACTGTTCCTCAAACCTCCAGACCTCACCCCTCCTCCCCCTTCACTATCCCTTTTAGTCCTCCAGACCCCGCCCCTCCTCCCGCCTCACTGTCCCCTTTAGTCTTCCAGACACCACCTCCACACTCTCCCCTTTGGTCCTCCACACCCCGCCCCTCCTCCCTCCCTCGCCTGCCCCTTTAGTCCTCCAGACCCCGCCCTTCCTCCCTCCTCACTCTCGCCTTTATCTCTCCAGACCCGCTGCTTTCCCCTTTAGACCTTGTCCACCCGCCCCCCACACTCTCCCCTTTAGCGCGCTTTAATTTGGACATTTTTTGCATCCACAGCTTTACGCTCGATGCTTGACGATCCGGTTTGACAACTTTTCAAAGATCATAAAAAGGATAAACCCGAAGATGAAATACACTGTGGTGCTCGATGTCCAACATGGTCGATCCCAATTTCTACACCTTGTACCAGGGAATGCACGTCCCCAGTTTCTTCTTCACTCCGGAGTCTCTGAAGTACTGGGAGGACTTCACGTTTCGCCCGGATGATGTTATTGTAGCAACGTACCCTAAATCAGGTATGTTATATACATTGTGTAGTACTTCTGTTGCCTATTTGCAGTTACTTTTACTCAAATATTTATTTTATTTATATAGTGAAAGCATCCAGAGGGGGGTAGAGTAGCCCAAATGTGTACTCAAGTAATGCTACTTCAAGACAGTATTATAGAAGTAGAAGTACAAAGAGGTGGTCATTACTTTATAATTTGAAGTTTATGTAATTTGAAAGGACAAAACATGGAACAATGTGAGGTGGTTTTATGGGAGTTAGAGTACTGCAACTTCACTACAGAATATTTGTCAAGTACTCTTACTTCACTAAAGAATATTTGGCAGGTAGTCAATGGCGTAGATTTGCATAGGGATGGTAGTGAATATTTGGGGAAGACAAAATAGTCCCTACCAATATTTGCCATTTTATTTTAGCAAACAAAAATATGAATTTATTCTGATATTTTTGCAAACTCAGTAGTTTTAATTGAACAAGTTTGAGTTCACCCTTTGTTTATTAGACATTCTGAGATGTATTCAGTGACATGACAACAGGGTTACTCATGCCGCTATTTCATTGGCTGCAACAGAGTGATGTCATTAATAATAATAATAATAATAATAATAATAATAATAATAATAATAATACATCGGACTTATATAGAGCTTTTTTGAACACTCAATGACGCTTCACTAACAAATAAAGTGACAATGTAGAAAACGGTGGAATCATGGAGAGTTTTTAGAAGTGATCTGGAGTGCTGCAGTCAGTCCAAGTTCCTGATGGATTGTGGGAGTGAGTTCCAGAGGGAGGGAGCGGTGGCGGCAGTGGCGAAGGCTCGGTCCCCAAAGGTCTGGTGCTTTGTCCTGATGAGGGGAATGAGGAGGTTGGTGTGGGCTGATCTGATGCGGCGAGTGGGACAGTGCCAACAGAGGAGGTCAGTGAGATCGGGAGGGGCCAGGTTATGGAGGAACTTGTAGGTGATGAGGAGGACCTTGTATTGGATGCGGTGGAGCCAGTGGAGTTGCTTAAGGACAGGAGTGGTGTGGTCTCTGGAGTGGGTGTGGGTGAGGAGGCGGGCGGCAGAGTTTTGGATGTATTGCAGTTTTTGGAGGCGGGTGGAGTGGAGACTGTACAGTCAGCTGTTGCAATAGTTGAGATCATTAGTGTCATTAGTAATGAGTCGTCGCAGAAAAAGAACAACTATAGCCACATGTGCACCTCCCAAACGGAGCTATAGTCGTGTAGCCAGGCTGGCCCACCTAGTGCCTCCGCTCAATTTCATTTCTCTCCAGAGACTAGGTCATTAGGTCAGGAATTGGAATACACTAGACGGTTTGCAAAAACCTGAGAAGTGCAAGTTCAGGCACCAGCCAATCAGCAAAGAGCCATACATTCAGTGTTGTCAACGATTCCCGAGATTGAGGATTTAAAGTCGGAATAAAGAGAAAGTTTGGTGAACTTCATCAAGAGGAAAGACGTTATTGTCCTTCTTCCTACGGGATTTGGGAAAAGCTTAATATACCAGCCCCATTAGCGGCGCATTACATACATCACGACCAAATTAGGTTAAATTATAAAAAGTACCCGCCTACCATCAAGCGAACGACTTCTAACACTGCGAGGTCAGATGGTTTCCATGAAGTGATGCTGGCTGATGAATCAGGCTACTACTCGTGCGCTGTTAGCAGCCCAACTCTACTGACAATATTCCATGGAAAAATGTCTGGACATTACCTCACAAATATCTCATCACCAACAAGCAAAGGGAAATCTGCTACAAACTTCTATTCGCATCTGGATTGTTTTTGCTTTTAAATGTAAATATTGTGTAGAGATTGAATTATTTATCTGGAGTGGAAGAAATTATTTTTTTGTTCTTATCTGGAATGTTTTTGCTGTTCAGTGCACAAGACCCCAATAATGCAGTGGTTGTATTATTTATTTTGAGAGCAAGAATTTTATAGGCTTATGTTATTTGTTATCTGGAATGTTTTCTGTTGCACAAGAGCCCAAAATGTTCTTAAAATTTTAAAAAAGGAAAAAGTAAAGTATTGAACTATTCAGCACAGGTATTCGGGGGAGGGGGGTGCTTGCAGGTAGGTGTAGACGTATGCTGTTAGAAAAGTACTCTGAAAAGCCCAATATTTTGTAAGGGTCCATTTACGCTCTTTTCTGATCTACGTTATAATATAGTTTTGTCATCATAAACAGACCTGGAGTTGTGTTTTGTTTCATTACAGTTTAACATACAAACCCTGCAGATTTAGGCTTCTCTCAAATGGAAAACACACTGTTCCACCTTGTGATGTCATGTTGTGATACAAAAATGCTTTGCTATGTTTTTAAACTCCATACACCTTTATTAGAATCATTTAGATGATTTCAGCCCTGGAATTGCTGATCTCTACTGAACAGAAGGTAAAAGAAGCTGTTAACATCTACTACATGACATCACAAAGTGGAATCGAGCAATTTGGATTTAAAACTGTACTATGTACCTTTTCGATTTGGGGTCCGTCACCTGCTTGTTTCTATGGATATGTCATGACATTAAACAGCTCTACCTTACATTTATTCAATTACAGGTGGTTTTATAATGCAAAATGCCTAACAAAACAGTTTTGGTTTCCATGAAGATAGAAAGGTTTAATACCATACTGTGAAACATTCCAGACAAAGCAATTACCTTCACCAGAAAAGTTACAGAACGCACCTTGAAGAGACGGAGACAGACTCATAATATTAGGTTTACTCAGACATGTGTGAATGAAACAAAACACAAATCCAAGTCTGTTTTTGAGGAAGTAACAACATTCTAATATGCCTTAAATCTCCAGAGTCCATTTTGTGTAATATTGGACCTGCAACAACCAGAATAAAGTATAACACTTCTTCTCCAAATGCTTTTAGGTACAAACTGGGCGATGGAGATGGTGCCACTGGTTCTGTCTGGAGGGGACTCCAGTCTGGTGGACTCGGTGGCCGCATGGGAGCGCAGTGCCGGGATCGGACATGTGTACGCCCTCGGCAGAGACCTGGAGAACAAGCCCTCCCCACGATTCTTTGCTACGCACTACCACTACCATGCCCTGCCCAAGTCCTTCTACCAAGTCAAACCCAAGGTATGTACCAAAACTGGTATTGAAACTGGATAGATAGATACTAAAATTAGCATCCAAACTACATACTTACCTGTGGAGGTATCAGTACTAAACCTAGCATCAAAACTAGATATTTATTTGAGCAGGTATCGATACTAAACTAAAGCTATTGATACTACTACTACTAATAATAATGCCTGTTTTATGTAGCACTTTTCTGGACACTCAAAGACGCTTTACAGATCATTGTTCCTTCACTCCATTCTTGATGGTGGTAAACTACTATTGCTGCTATTGTAGCCAAAGCTGCCCTGGGGCAGACTGATGGAAGCGAGGCTGCCAATCTGCATAATCCACCACCATCACTCATGCACACACCACTTTCATACTAGGCAATGTGGGTGAAGTGCCTTGCCTAAGGACACAATGACAGTGCCCCACTGTGACTCCTGATTTTCCCAAAGATCTTCCATCCAAGTTCTAACCAGGCCCTGCCTTGTTTGGCTTCTGAGATCTGACGGGATCAGACTCTGACAAGCCGGTATAGACGTATAGACTAAATACTAAAACTAGCATTGAAACTAGATACTCATTTGAGCAGGTATTGATACTAAAAGTCCCATTCACAGGACAGAAATGAACCTTTCCTGAATACTTTTAGAATGACCAGAAACACTTGGCTGTAATTAGGGCAGTCTTGTGTGATGTCACGTAGTACTTAAAATTGCACTCAAAAAGGACTGGGAATAGAAGACAATGAACGCCATTTAAGTTATATAAGAACATATAGCATGGTGCCTAACACTATACCAGGGGTCATTAAACTAAGGCCTGAGGGCCAACTCTGGCCCACCACACCCTTTTGACCGGCCCCCCAGTCCCTCTGTCCCCCACCACTTGAACTGGCCCTATGAGGCAATCCTCTAAAGTTGTTATGGTCTATTTTTTTAAATTGCTTTTTGGCAAATAACAACACGTCTGCCTCTTGTATATTTTGTACATTTTTTTCAATAAAAAAATATATTTATATGAAGTATTTATATCTATATTTAAATAATTATGAAATATTTACTTTTGCCGCAGAATTTTTATCACCTGACAAGCTCGAGATTAAACAGTTACAGTCAATGCAATGTCGCTCATCACAGTCAGGAGCGATAATGTGACACCCAGATAAAAAAGTTTGGTGACTCCTGCGCTATATTTTGAGACTGGACCCTAGGAAGTAGAGCCTGACCGATATATTGGTTGGCCGATATTATCGGCCGATATGGGCACCTGGAAACATATCGGCTATTGGCCGATATGCTTGCTGATATGTGCCGATATTTCACGTGGGCATGTGATACGTCGTTATAAATCTTAGACTCTCTACATTATGTTCATTTAATCAAATTTACCGACAGATAAATGTCCTCATATGTGTCTCCGCATCAGTATTTATCTGTGGAATCATTTGTCTGTGTGTGTCCGTACTGTCCCTGAACACAGTCACGTCACGTCACTCACGTGTGTTTGTTTACACTCGCAGACATAGATACAAACACTGATATTATATTCTTTTTACGGACAATCCAGTTTTAGTTTGGATTAAAAGGACATTTATTAGTACAGACTTGTGATGTGAGGAGGAGCCTGTGTGAACGGTGAGTGTTGGAAATATGTTGAGCTGCTGTAGCTCCCACACATAAACAGACTGTTTTCTCTTCTATTGGTCTATTGTAAAGTGACTTTATTGGCCGTATATTTGTTACTGGACCTGCATTGATATGTAAATGAGCTGTGAATAGACGTGTGAATGACATTTGCGCATATAATTAATTACCGCTCTGCGCACGCATTAACGGCTAAAGGCTAATAGCGGTAGTTTCTTTACTAGCTAGTGGTGATGAGTCGGTCGCGAACGAATCGGCTCTTAGAGTCGGCTCTTTGGAGTGAACGACGGGAGCCTGATCCTTATTGGGAGCCGTGTTTTCTCTTTTTCTCACTTTTTTCTCTTCACGCTGCGTGCAGACTCGTGGTAGTTTGACAGCAGCAGCGGCTGAAAACGAAACTTTGAGAAATCTGCGTTTGCATAGGATAAAAAAATGTGCATGCTTGGCTGTAGTTCAGCATAAAATAAATAAACCAGGACTAATCTTGGGCTCGAGAGAAGGAGAGATAGAGACCGAGTCCCGACACTCAGTCCTGGTTCAGTTTTGTTCTAGTCCTGTTTTACACTTGGTTTAGATCTGTTTTAGTCCTAGTTTAGTCCTTTTTCAGTCCTGGTTTAGACCTGGTTCAGTCCTGGTTCACTCCAGCTTTAGAAGTGCTTTAGACCTGCTTGCAACAAAACTGAACTGGAATACCCATCACTAGTAGCTAGGATGTGATGCAAAAATGCCATTAGGTCAATCTACTGTCTGTAAATATGATGTAAAGAGGCAGAATAACAATAAATGTTGCCTAAATAAACCCAATTTAAAATCCACCAGAGCCAAACCTAAGTTTTTTAAACAATTCAAGATTTACAGTGAATTTTTACATCACTAAATATATCGGCGATTATATCAGCTATCGGCAGCTCCAACTCCCATTTTATCGGTTTCATATCGGCCACAACAAAATCCATATCAGTCGGGCTCTACTAGGAAGAGCAGTCATCTTACTTGCAGAGACAAATAGACAATCCATAAATAAACAAATAGACAAAATACATCTCTACTACAGTACATACATACATGCAGTACATCCATATTGTTATACAGACACACACATACACTCACATACATATAAGTATACATACACATACACAGGTACTTTGTATATTCTGACAACACTAGTGAGTATTCCTACCATGTCTTGCAGGTGATCAACGTCATGAGGAATCCCAAAGATGTGCTGATATCTGCTTTTCACTTCTACAACAGTGTGGAGTTTCACTCTAATCCAGGCACGCTCACTGAATTCTTCCACAATTTCCTCCAAGGCAATGGTAAGAAAGAGTACAGGCTATGAAGTAACCACAAGTAATTAATTTCATTACTTGAAGTTGCATTATGTAATTTTTCTGGTGGAGGGTGCGGCAAATGCTTTTCTCCATGAATGGTCACATTTTTCTATAGCGCTTTTCCACCTTCAAGGCACTCAAAGCGCTACAGGTAAAGTTACAGGTCAGATCTGTGGAGAGGCGATCCTGCTCACAGTCAGAATGCCTGTTTTTGTTTATTTATTTAAGTATTTTTGAGCTATAAAAGCACTTGTAATTCAAAAAATGAAAAGTAGAGCTGTTTAAAGTCATACTGTGGAACATTCCAGGCAGAGCAATGACATATCCATAGAAACAAGCAGGTGACAGACCCACAAACAAAAAGTTACATAGTGCAAAAAAAATCCTCAAGTAAAAGTATCACATGAAAAAAATCTACTGAAGTTAAAGTGTGAAAGTACCTGTTTAAAATGTACTTCAAGAGTAAGAAGTATTTTATGCAGAGATCTAAGAAAGCTTCAACTGTAGTGACTTTGATACATATTCGTACTGAATTTTGTTCAACAGAAACAAATTTTTAAATTTTTTAATCTGTTTTTATTTTTATTTGCTCAAATTATAAACGTGTTACTGATGAACCCTCAGCCTTTTCAGCAGCTCTCACATACTTTTACTTTTCAGTCCTGTTCAAAAATGCAGTGGAGTAGAAAGCAGAGATACCTGCTCTCAAATGTAGTGAAGTAAAAGTAAAAAAAAAATTTAAATGTACTTAAGTAAAGTACAGATACCTAATATGTATACTTAAATGTATACTTATATTACGCAAAATGGACTCCTGTCAGCTTTAAGCCATGTTAGAATGCTGTTAGCTCCTCAAAAACATACTGTTAAATGTGTACTTAAGTATTGCACTTTTACTTTTGTACTTCCTTACCTTCCACCACTGGGACCCTGTGATCAGTGTGAGCGTTCTTGTTTCTGTTTAAGAGTTTTCAACAAAAAGGTGAGAGTGACTAACTGAAAAACTTTAACAGACTTTTTTTTACAGCACAAATCAGCTCACATGTTGTAGTTCCAGCTAAGTCCATTCTTTCTGTTCCAGGAAAAGATCAGATTAAAGTCTAACAAAGCCTCGCTCAGACAGAGCAGTGCCTACATTTGCATCGAGGACCCAGGGAATATTGATAGTAGCTACTGCAAAGTATCAGTAGTGCAAGAGGATATTCCCACCTGTGCATCTTTGTGAAACATGTGAAAGTAGTTATTAAATATGTCCTGATTACATCAATCATCTGATTATTAAAAGTACAAGAACTATACACTAGTGTGTACAAACAGAATCTGACCACACCCATTTACATACACTCAGGTCATATCAGGATCCTGTTCAAAGCTATGGGCAGGATCAAGTAAGGTCATAACCTGTGGTTAGGGTGAGCAGACGTCACTATTTATCCAGGACAGTCCCACTTTTGAGCCCTGTGTCCCCTGTCCCAGCAGATTTATCCAAAACCACTGATTTGTCACAGTTTTATACAAGGAAATGTTTCAGATGTCCCTATTTTTGACAAATGTGATCCGTGCCAACAGTAAAGAGAGGCATGCATACTGACTCGTCTGTGCCAATTGCATAACAATTTTTCTCTATGCTACTTAGATTACACACTCACTTCACAATGTTATCTTTACCAACGAATCCAAACCGGGTATGTCCCAGTTTTTGATTTTGAAAATCTGGTCGCCCTACCTGTAGTGGAAGGTAATGAAGTAAAAGCTGTAAAACTGTACTTAAAGGCCCATAGGTCTATTTTCTGATCTCTGTTCTAATGTTTCCTCATCACAAACAGACCTGGAGTTGTGTTTGTTTCATTCACACATGTTATGGATTATGTTATATGATGTACAGTATATGTTGTTTTATATATTGTGTTGTGTGGACATCACTTTTGGCTCAGTGGGCAGAAAGGTTTATTTGGGAGTGACACACAGAGAGAACCATGACCTGACGAAGATCCACTGATCCAAACATTGTCACTGAGTAAATGCAGTTTGGGAGAAAGTGTGCAGGATTTGTCTCACTTTTCTGGTGTGTGTGTACACCTTAAACTTGAAAAAAATAATGTGTCTTCTTTAAATTTCTTTTGTGTCACAGTTGCGTTCAATTCCTGGTTCGAGCACGTGAAGGGCTGGCTAAATGCGGAGGACAAGTCTCATATTTTGTACCTGACCTTTGAGGAGATGCTGCAGGTGGGACTCTGTCACTCACAGAAACATTTGGAGCTATAGGAAAACCATGGACATGCAGATGGGGTGCACAGCAGAACTTTTTAGTTGGGGGTCCGTCACTTGCTTTTTTCTATGGATATGCCATTGCTCTGCCTGGAATGTTCCACAGTGTGACATTAAACAGCTCTACTTTACATTTATTCAAATACAGGTGGTTTTATAACTCAGAAAAACAGACCTATGTGAAGTTGGCCCCCCATCAAATGCAAATCTACACAAAAACTATGTAAATCGTTTGTGCTGTTTTGTGCAGCAAAAAGTTTGACTTGTGCTGCTTTAGTTTTTTTAGATATTAACAATTCTTTTATAGGTCAAAGAAGCTTAAAAATGCTCTGTAACAGCCCAAAATGGTGTCAATAATCTGTGCTTCATTTGTGCTGTAAAAAGTTTAATTTGTGCTATTATGGGTCTTAAGATATTAGCTCTTATGGATCTTAGCAAAAATGTTAAAACGTGCAAAATTTTTTAAAAATATATTACATCAGTTCTGTCTGTTTTGTTTGTGCTGTTATGTGGCATTAATATTTTTTAAGTTATTATTTACTTATTTTGCTGATTACATTATGTTTCCAGGCAGAAATGACGTAATGTAATCAGTGAAATAAGTAAACGTATAGTTTTTGTGTAGGTTTGCATCTGATGGGGGGGCCAACTTCATTTATTGCGATATTTAAAGGAGGAAAATTTTAAGAACAAAACTGTGAATACTCTACTTTTTCCTTTTAAAAGCCTTGACAAGACTTAACTGAAAAACCAAAGATGTAAAAGTGCTTAAAAGAGTTATTTCTTCATGTAGTCTGCACTGAAACGAAGCAAAGGATCATGGTCCATGTAGTTCCCTCTGTTTTTTTAGCTATTGCTGCACCATAACTCTTAATTTAAGCAAAAAGACTTGTAACTCGATATATTGTGACGGTCCACGATATTATTGCAAAATCTTTAACGATACAATATCACGATAATTCGATTATTGTTATATCCTTAGTAAACGTAGCAAATTTTTAGGCATTCTGACTGAGAGCGGGGTTGCCTCTCCACAGATCTGACCTGTAACTTTGTCTTGGTCCATGAATATAGAAAGGTTTAATACCATACTGTGAAACATCTCCATGGAGAAAAGCATTTGACGGACCTTCCAGAAGAAAAGTTACAAAATGCACCTTTAAATTTCTCAGTTAGGGCTCCCCAAACTGCACTTGGGAGCCCTCAAAACTAGAACCTGCTCACTATAACTGTCATACTTTGTGTTGAGTTGTAATCGTGGTGTGTCTCTGTGAGGTTCCAGGATCTGCCGCAGGTGGTGAGAAGGACGGCTGAGTTCCTGGAGAAGCCCCTGGACGAGGAGCAGGTAGACAGGATCGCAGACAGGTGCTTGTTTAAGAACATGAAGAAACACAACCACAAAGTAACCGCCGGCCTCGACCACTCCAAGTTCTACAGGAAAGGTACAATTTGCACTTTCAGTCATGTAAGTAGATGTTTAGTGCAGAGGTCGTGTAACGCCGTCTGGTCCTTCATTCTTCACTGTGATTGGTCGAATCCACCTGTCACTCATGCGCTCGAGTATCCCGGCTATGATCCTCGTCCTGGTTATGGCGGAATTCTGGATATGACGTTTACATGCGCCCAGAGAAACCAGGATAGTGTTCTGGATAATTAGAGTGGTTGCTATGGTAACTACGGCACAGACATTGCAAGAAGCTAAACATTAGAGATGTAACAATATGCAAAACACTCAGTACGATATTTTCACGATATGCATCTCACGGTACGATGTTTATTGCGATATTTTAAGGAAGCTAACAAAACTGTGAATATGCTACTTTTTCCTTTTAAAAACCTTGACAAGACTTTACTGAAAAAACTAAAATGTAAAAGTGCATAAAAAGTTATTTCTTCATATAGTCTGCACTGAAACAGAGCAAAGGATCATGGTTCATGTAGTTCCCTCTGTTTTTTTTTTTAGCTATTGTTGCACCATAACTATTAATTTAATTAAAAAGAGTTGTTATTGGATATATTGTGATGGTCTACGATATTATTGTCAGATCTTTAACGATACAATATCATGATATTTCGATTATTGTTACATCCCTATCAACATGTTGCACATTTTCTAACATTTAACAGGTTTCAAACAACATAAAATACTTACATTCATGTAATAATGTGAGACTGTGGAGCTCAGTCACAGCTAAGGATGTAACCATATCCAAATCGCTCAATACGATATTTTCACAATATGCATCTCAAGGTACGATATTTATTGCCATATTTTGTATAACGGAAGTGTGAATATGTTGCTTTTCTATGTAAAATCCCTCAGTCGTCCAGGTACAACGCATGGCAAAGGAGAAATTCTATTTGTCATCTGGACAAATAAACAAAAAAAAAACAACAACTCCACAACAAAAAAACAAAACAAAAACTACTTTTGTCCTGTTGACAAATTAAACTACTCCTTTGCCATGCTACTTTTCTGTTAAGATTCAAAAGTGTTTAATAACAGTTATTTCATGATGTAGTAGATTGGACTGAAACAGAGCAAAGGATCATGGTCTATGTAGTTCCCTCTGGTTTTTAACTATTGCTGCACCATAACTATTTATTTAAGCGAAGAGACTGTGGAGGACTGTCACAGCTTCAATAAAAGGGTTTTTAACACAAATGCAGGATGACACACATTGTCAGTGTAGTCCAAAAGCAACACAACGACACAGACGTGAGCCTGGTGTTAAAAGATGACTGTATTAACCAGGACACTGTTTTCTTTTGTATTATTATATAATGACTTAAGAAGTTCTGGTAAAAATTTGAGTCACTGTGGGAAAGTAACTAAGGCAGATTGTGTATTTTGAATTGCAGTAGTTCCAAAAAGCACTGCGAGAATGACAACAAAAATATTCTATGAAGTAAATGCAAATTCTGAAGCCAACTTTGGGAACTAAATCGGACTATTTACATCTTAGAAATGATGTGAAAATCTCGTCTTGTCTCGTTCCCGTGGACCCGATCTCGTGTCATGTCGAGAGTCTTGCAGTTTTTCAAGTATACTGCCTTCTCCAGGATACTGACATCAGGATACTGCGTTTTCATGGACACTTAGAAAACCAGGACACTCCAAAAAACCAGATCAGAACCAGGAGTAGACGGCGTGTATGTTAGTTTGAGCTACAGAATCACCCTGAATCACCGTAGATAGACCCGACTCATAATCTGATATTGGTCATTTTTGAAAACTTTATAATTTTTTTGATTGGAATTTGTGTTTCAGGAATTGCTGGTGACTGGAAGAACCATCTGTCAGAGGAGGAGGTGCAGCACTTTGACTCTGTATACAAAGAGAAAATGAAAGATGTTGATTTTAAGTTCCCGTGGGATTAAAACGTTTTGTTCTCCAAAACCTTTCACTTTTAATTTCTTTTTTTTTTTTTTTTTTGGGTGGCACTTTTTAATGCACATCAATTACAAATCAACTCTAAAATAGTTTCTTCTTGAAGGTGCTTACAGTGCACTTCCTGACCTCAATATGACCTCCTTATCCAATATATCTGAGCAAGAACAACTAGCATGCTAACAGTGATACACCAGCCGCTCATTGACTTTTATTTATTTCACATTTTTCTCCGATCAAAGTGCATGTTACAACCCGACAGAGCCTCGTCAAGAATATCAATTCGAAATAATGACACAGGTTTGACACGAAACAAGCAAAGAAAGCGGCTCATCTGTACAGTTCGATCTGCAGCGGCATCTTCAGAGGAAAACAAAAGAGAAAGATAGAGAGAAATCCACTGTACGCAAAAGAAGGACAATTTTTGACCCAGGTTTAGTCCAGACTTGGTCCAGGTTCAGTCCTGGGCGATAGTGCACTTCCATAGGGCTGGACAGTTCGTGGTCCAAATGCCAAAGAGAGAAAGCTGATGTTTCAGCGACGTGGATCTATGGCAGAGAAAAAGAAAAAAACAGATTATAAATTGACAGAGGTGGGAGCAAGTCATTGTTTGACAAGTCTCAAGTCTTTGACCTCAAGTCTGAGTCAAGTCCCAAGTCAAATACAGGCAACGTGACTGGCCCATAAGTGCAAGTCAAGTCCAAGTCGTCTGCTTTGAGTCTTTAAAGTCTTTATACCAATTTTTTTGCAATTTTCATGACTTTTAAGATAAATTGTATTTAAGAAATCATAGTACATTTTCATATGAGTATTTATAAAGTATGTAAAAAATGTCGAAATGTTAATTTTTCCTTTTTAAATGTCTTGACAAGATCTTAGTGTGAATCATTGCAGTCAGAATAAAAAAGTCAAGTCAAGTCTTCTCAAGTCACAGGCCTCAAGTTCAAGTCAAGTCCCAAGTCTTGCTCCATTTTATCAAGTTTCAAGTCCTAAAAATCGTGACTCAAGTCTGACTCGAGTCCAAGTCAAAACCTGCAAGTCCCCACCTCTGTAAATTGAATCTTAATGGTGCATTGTGTAGAATTTCTGCTGGAAGGTCCATCAAATGCTTTTCTCCGTGGAGACGTTATTGCTTCGTCTTGAATATTTCACAGTATGCCTTTCTACCTTTCTGTCTTCACGGAGACCAAACCAGAACAAAATAACAGGTCAGATCTGTGGAAAGGTGACCCTGCTCACAGTCAGAATGCCAGATTTTTTGTTTTTCTAGGTATTTTTGAGCTATAAAACCACCTGTAACTGAATAAATGTAAGGTAGAGCTGAGTAATGTCACACTGTAGAACATTCCAGGCAGAGCATCTAGCAGATGACGGACCTCTAACCAAAAAGTTACATAGTGCAACTTTAAATAAACAACATATAAAGTTAAAGATGCACTGTGTAACTTTTCTGGTAGAGTAAATCTAGATTTGATTTGTAATTACAGGTGTTTTTAAGGCTCAAAAATGTATTGTTGCTGTGAGCGGGTCAGCCTCTCCACAGATCTGACCTGTAACTTGGCCCAGTTTTTTTTTTTTGACCAGTGATTTATGTAACTATGGCGCCCTCAAGTGGCAGAAGAATTTTACATCTGCACCAATTTAATTCTTTACCACAATATGTGTTTATTGTTTACAAAGTCATGGTTTTTAATGTTGAATAAAGCTTGGTTATTTTATACTCTATTCGCTGTTTTCATTTTTATTTGCTTTTATTTATTCATTTATTTTCAGGCAAAGATTAAGCCCTAAAAATTGCATTGTTTTTCACTTTCGCCACAAGAGGGCAGTAAGATCATTTGTGGGGTTTTTTTCCCCCTGTAACAATGAAATTTGAGTCATAATTTCCACATAACATCGACTACTGATACAAACTTTACCAACAACCCAACTATAAATGAAAATCTGATGTTTTTTTTTTTTTCTTCTTTTTGAACAATTCTCAAAACTACAGGGTCTGTGTCCAATTTCACAAAATATTACAAACATTTACTAACCACACTGCAAAAAGCAATATCTAGGTAACTTAAAATTTACTTAAAATTAAGAACATTTGACTTTTATTTGAGTAGAAGTGTCTATCAATGAATGAATGTTTCTTATTTTAAGTTAAGAGTTAAGAGTATTTTTAGTGTAGCAAGATGTATTTTCATATTTTAAGTAAAAAAAAAAAAAAATCTTAATTCAAGGTGCACTGAAGGTCTGTCAAATGCTTTTCTCTGTGGACATGTTTTTGCTTTGTCTTGAATGTTTCACAGTATGGCATTAAACCTTTCTATCTCCACGGAGACCAAACCAAACCAAGTTACAGGTCAGATCTGTGGAGAAGCAACCCCGCTCAAACTCAGAATTCCTGTTTTCTAGGTATTTTTGAGCTCTAAAACCACCTGTGATTGAATAAATGTAAAATTAGAGTTGTTTAATGTCATACTGTGGAACATTCCAGACAGAGCAGTGACATCTCCATAGAAACAAGCAGGTGACGGATCCCCAACCAAAAAGTTACATAGTGCAGCTTTCAAATAATCTTAACTCGATGTGAGTTTTTTTTCTCCCATGTGTCATTGGTGCGTACTTTTACTTTTACCTGTGTCTACGTGGACAGTCCCAGCGTGTTGACAGTCACACACCCCAGCTGCAGTAGTAGTATTTGCAGTAGTAGTAGTAGTAGTAGTAGTAGAGGGAGTGTGTGGTCCAGCGCGGGGGCCCCTGAGGGTACGGGCTTCCTCCTCTTGGGGCCGTTGCACAGGGGCGTGTTGCAGCAGGTGATGCACACTGAGTTGAGTCGGCCCGTGCAGAACTGCTGGTACCCCGAGGACGCGATGAGGCACGCTCCAGAGGACGCACACGACTTCCTGTAGTGGATTCCTACGAGCAAGGAATCCTCCCCCGCCTCACTATCCCCCGCCTCCTATCCCCCGCCCCTCCTCCCGCCTCACTATCCTCCCCTTTAGTCTTCCAGTTGCCACCTCCACACTCTCCCCTTTCGACCCTGTCATTCCTCCTGACTCGCTCTCTCCTTTAGTCCTTCAGACCCCGCCCCTCATCCCTCCCTCGCCTGCCCCTTTAGTCCTCCAGACCCCCCTCTCCCCTTTAGACCTTGTCCACCCGCCCCCCCCTCTCCCCTTTAGACCCCGCCCCTCCTCCCCCCTCGCCTTTCCCCTTTAGCCCCCCCGGCGCTGCTCATCTGTGTTTAGAATGCGCTCGTGGGCGGGGCCGAGGCGCGCAGTGCCGCTTCAACAACACTGTGCGTGAAGCGCTCAGACCCGTTTTTCGCATCCACAGATTTACGAACCGGTTTGACAACTTTTCAAAGATCATAAAAAGGATGAACCCGAAGATCAAATACACTGTGGTGCTCGATGTCCAACATGGTCGATCCCAATTTCTACAACTTTTACCAGGGAATGCACGTCCCCAGTTTCTTCTACACTCCGGAGTCTCTGAAGCACTGGGAGGACTTCACGTTTCGCCCGGATGATGTTATTGTAGCAACGTACCCCAAATCAGGTATGTTATATACATTGTGTAGTACTTCTGTTGCCTATTTGCAGGGTGACCACAGTAAGAATGGGGTATTTTGAGCACCAGTAACTGAAAAATTTGAACGCAAGATAGACCAGTTTCAAAACATCCTGGTTACGTGAAAGCATCCAGAGGGGGTAGAGTAGCCCAAATGTGTACTCAAGTAAGAGTAACGCTACTTCAAGACAGTATTATAGAAGTAGAAGTACAAAGAGGTGTTCATTATTTTATAATTTGAAGTTTAATTTGAAAGGACAAAACATGAAATAATGTGAGGTGGTTTTATAGAAGTTAGAGTACTGCAACTTCACTACAGAATATTTGTCAAGTACTCTTACTTCACTAAAGAATATTTGGCAGGTAGGCAAGGGCGTAGGTTTGCATAGGGAAGATGGGGACACGTCACAACCAGTATTTGGGGAAGACAAAATAGTCCCTACCAATATTTGCCATTTTATTTTAGTAAACAAAAATATGAATTTATTCCAATATTTTTGCAAACTCAATAGTTTTAGTTGAACAGGTTTGAGTTGTTTAGACGTTTGTTGTTAGACGTTCTGAGATGTATTCATATGTACTTCTATGACGACAGGGGTTACTCATATTTCATTGGAGTGATGTCATTAATAATAATAAAAATAATAATAAATCAGACTTATATAGCGCTTTTTGAACACTCAATGACGATTTACAGACAAATAAAGTGACACTGTAGAAAACGGTAGAATCATGGAGAGAATGCCACATTGAACAGGTGAGTTTTTAGAAGTGATCTGGAGTGCTGCAGTGGGTCCAAATTCCTGATGGATTGTGGGAGTGAGTTCCAGAGGGAGTTGAGCAGGTGGCGGCAGTGGCGAAGGCTCGGTCCCCCAAGGTCTGGTGCTTTGTCCTGATGAGGGGAATGAGGAGGTTGGTGTGGGCTGATCTGATGCGGCGAGTGGGACAGTGCCAACAGAGGAGGTCAGTGAGATCGGGAGGGGCCAGGTTATAGAGGAACTTGTAGGTGATGAGGAGGACCTTGTATTGGATGCGGTGGAGCCAGTGGAGTTGCTTAAGGACAGGAGTGGTGTGGTCTCTGGAGTGGGTGTGGGTGAGGAGGCCGGCGGCAGAGTTTTGGATGTATTGCAGTTTTTGGAGGCGGGTGGAGTGGAGACTGTACAGTCAGCTGTTGCAGTAGTCGAGATCATTAGTGTCATTAGTAATAAGTCATCGAGGAAAAAGAACAACTATCACCACAAGTGCACCTCCCAAAAGGAGCCCTAGTCGTGTAGCCAGGCTGGCGCCACCTAGTGCCTCCGCTCAATTTCATTTCTCTCCAGAGACTAGGTCATTAGGTCAGGAATCGGAATACACTAGATGGTTTGCAAAAACCTGAGAAGTGCAAGTTCAGGCACCAGCCAATCAGCAAAGAGCCATACATTCATTGTTGTCAACGATTCCCGAGATTGAGGATTTAAAAGTTGGAACAAAGAGAAAGTTTGGTGAATTTTATCCATCGGAAAGACGTTTTTGCCCTTGTTCCTACGGGATTTTGGGAAAAGCTTAATATACCAGTTAGCCCCGTTAGCGGCACATTACATATGTGACCACCAAATAGCAGCGATTAGTTAAATGATAGGAAGTACTACCGTCAAGTGAACGAATTCTAACACTGCAAGCTCAGACGGTTTCTACGAAGTAAAACCATCTGATGAATCAAGCTACTACTCGTGCGCTGTTAGCAGCCCAACTCTACTGACAATATTCCATGGGAAAATGTCTGGACATTACCTCACAAATATCTCATCACCAACAAGCAAAGGGAAATCTGCTACAAACTTCTATTCACATCTGGATTGTTTTTGCTTTTAAACGTAAATATTGTGTAGAGATTGAATTATTTATCTGGAGTGGAAGAAATGATTTTTTTGTTCTTATCTGGAATGCCTGGAATTGCTGATCTCTACTGAACAGAAGGTAAAAGAAGCTGTTAACATCTACTACATGACATCACAAAGTGGAATCGAGCAATTTGGATTTAAAACTGTACTATGTACCTTTTCGATTTGGGGTCCGTCACCTGCTTGTTTCTATGGATATGTCATTGCTCTGCCTGGAATGAAAGCATGACATTCTTTATTTTATCTTTATTTATTTATTATATAGCGCTTTTCACTGACATTTTTTGCCCCCAAAGACACTTTACAGAGCATTATTCAGCATTATTCATTCACTCTAGACCTGGTGATGGTAAGCTACTATTGTAGCCACAGCTGCCCTGGGGCAGACTGACAGAAGCGCAGCTGCCATGCCACTCGGCGCCATCGGTCCCTCTGACCACCACCATCACTCACACACACACCACTTTCATACTCGGCAATGTGGGTGAAGTGTCTTGCCTAAGGACACAATGATTGAAGTGATTGTGTTTAACTGACCTTGACTATCAACTGGAGACCTGTAGCATGTTTTGGGTTGACATTAAACAGCTCTACCTTACATTTATTCAGTTACAGGTGGTTTTATAATGCAAAATGCCTAACAAAACAGTTTTGGTTTCCATGAAGATAGGTGATAGATAGATTCCAGACAAAGCAATTACCTTCACCAGAAAAGTTACAGAACGCACCTTGAAGAGACGGAGACAGACTCATAATATTAGGTTTACTCAGACATGTGTGAATGAAACAAACACAAATCCAAGTCTGTTTTTGAGGAAGTAACAACATTCTAATATGCCTTAAATCTCCAGAGTCCATTTTGTGTAATATTGGACCTGCAACAACCAGAATAAAGTATAACACTTCTTCTCCAAATGCTTTTAGGTACAAACTGGGCGATGGAGATGGTGCCACTGGTTCTGTCTGGAGGGGACTCCAGTCTGGTGGACTCGGTGGCCACATGGGAGCGCAGTGCCGGGATCGGACATGTGCAGGTCCTCGGCAGGGACCTGGAGAACAGGCCCTCCCCACGATTCTTTGCTACGCACTACCACTACCATGCCCTGCCCAAGTCCTTCTACCAAGTCAAACCCAAGGTATGTACCAAAACTGGTATTGAAACTGGATACTCATTTGAGCATAGATAGATACTAAAATTAGCATCCAAACTACATACTTACCTGTGGAGGTATCAGTACTAAACCTAGCATCAAAACTAGATATTTATTTGAGCAGGTATCGATACTAAACTAAAGCTATTGATCCTACTACTACTAATAATAATGCCTGTTTTATGTAGCACTTTTTCTGGACACTCAAAGACGCTTTACAGATCATTGTTCCTTCACTCCATTCTCGATGGTGGTAAACTACTATTGCTGCTATTGTAGCCAAAGCTGCCTTGGGGCAGACTGATGGAAGCGAGGCTGCCAATCTGCATAATCCACCACCATCACTCACGCACACACCACTTTCATACTAGGCAATGTGGGTGAAGTGCCTTGCCTAAGGACACAATGACAGTGCCCCACTGTGACTCCTGATTTTCCCAAAGATCTTCCATCCAAGTTCTAACCAGGCCCTGCCTTGTTTGGCTTCTG